>NC_080168.1:19011446-19385050 GCF_950295315.1 Erinaceus europaeus
CTTGTCAGGAAATTGAACAACTTATTAAAATTTCATGGGGGGAAATCAGAAGATATCACTAAGAGTCAAATTACACCTGAGAAAAAAAAGATGGAGAATGGAGATATCACACTTTTTTCTTTCTTTTCATTCATTCTTTTTTTTTTTTTTTGCCATCAGGATTATCACTGGGACTTGGTGCCTGTACTCTGAATCCACCACTCTCATAGGCCATTTTCCTCCTCCATTTTCTTTCTTTCTTTCTTTCTTTCTTTCTTTCTTTCTTTCTTTCTTTCTTTCTTTCTTTCTTTCTGTCTGTCTTTCTTTCTTTCTTTCTTTCTTTCTTTCTTTCTCTCTCTCTCTCCCTTCCTTCCTTCCTTCCTTCCTTCCTTCCTTCCTTCCTTCCTTCCTTCTGCTTTTGTTTAACAGGACAGAGAGAAACTGAGAGGGGAAGAGAGCTAGAGAAGGAGAAAGATAGACACCGGCAGACCTACTTCACCTCTTGTGAAATGTTCCCTCTGCAGGTGGGAAGCAGGGGCTCCAACCCGGGTTCTTGTGTATGCTGATATATGTGCTTACCTTCATCACCCAGCCCATGAGATATAAAACTTTTCAACTTCAGTTTATACTACAAAGCAGTAATAATTAAAACAGTGTGGTACTGGAACAAAAATGGGCATTCTGTCTAATGGAACAGAGATCTCAGAAATTAATCCTCATACGTGCATGGATACCTAGTTAATATATAGCAAAGTGGTCTAAACTATCCAACAATGGAGAGAAGACCACTTCAACAAATGGTGCTGGGAAAACAAGACAGCCATGTATAGAAAAATGAAACAGGGCAGAGGGTAGATAGCATAATGGTTATGCAAACAGACTCTCATGCCTGATGCTCCGAAGTCCCAGGTTCAATCCCCCGCATAATCATAAGCCAGAGCTGAACAGTATTTCCGAAAGAAAGAAAGAAAGAAAGATGAAACCAAACCACTACTTGACACAATAACATGTTTTTGAGAGAGCATGCAGTCTGCCTCAGCTTTGAGCTGCACTTCATTCCTGAAAATGTCATTAAGAACGGGAGAATGACAAGAGATGAACTGTTTTTTCTTCTCCAACTACAGTGTAGCCAGCACTTACCTTCTTTTTCCATCCCATGTTCCCGATTCTGTGAGGCAAAATATTGACAAGTTGATTTTGCAACCTATGAGTCAGGAGGAGAAGTGTTGAATGAGTGCAACGATGAAGTGATAAGTGAAATATAGGGATTTTTTAGCTCTATTAGACCAGTAAATGGGTGAAATGTAAAGGGGTCAACAGTTAGTGTTTGCAGAACGCTTTTCTTTACTTTGGTGTTTGTAAGTAGGTTAATCCTTAATTCCCTCTTCAAGGAATTCTATATATAGACTTGATTCTCTTTTGACTCCCCTACTGTAGAAATGATGATTTGATCACATTTTTAAGAAGTATTAATTTAAACTCCTGAATGATAATGGAGGCAAAGGTATGAGAGAAGGTAAAGTGATTGGTTTATGGGTAGTGGTGAATTTTACACTGAAAATACAAATACCATTACAAATCTCAACATCTGTACAACATTTGCTAATTACTAAACACTCTTTTTTAACATTTTTTAAAACTTTATTTTATCTCATAGAACTGAGATAAATTGATATGGTGGGAGATAAAGAGGGAAAGAAAGACCTATAGATACCTGCACCATTGCTTCACCACGTGTGAGGATTGGGGGCTTGGACTTGTGCATGATGATTCATGTACTTAACCAGATGCGCCACCACCTGGCCCTACCAACCACTCTTCTAAGGATATTATAGGAAGAAGCCTGGAGTAAAAAAAATAAGAGTTCTAACTATAGAAAAAATATTTGTGTCCCTCTTAAATTCACACAATAAAAGCCTGATCTCCAGGGTAATGACATGAGGAAGTGGGGGTCTTGGAGAGGTAATTATGTTATAGGGTGGAACCTCATTGGTAAGATTAGTGCCCTACTGAGAAAGAGCACAGAGGGGCTGTCCCCCTTTCAGTTCTCCGGAAGAAAATGACCATGAAGAGAGCTCTCACCAGGACCCAACTAAGCTATCACTTCAATTTTGGATTTCCTGACCTTCATAATTGTGAGAAATAAAAGTTTTCTCTTTAAACAGCTGTTTATATGATATTTTTGTTCTAAGAGCCTGAACTCAGACAAGCTTTGGGGAGCCTGAAAGGTGTGAGTTTTAAGAAGTTTAGTTGCTTTGTCTTTACCCTCACCATAGCATGAGCATATAATACACAGAGTTTGATGACATAGGAACACCTGATTTATTTCTATTTTCTTTCCTTCTTCTTTTTAGCAACTGACAGCTTTACCAAATATATGCCAACAACAAGTTTATAAAGATCAGACTTAGTGAAGTGGATTAGAATTGAAGAAGAAAAACACGTTTGTTTGTTCTCTGAAACCTGGTGGCAACTCTTTTGACCCTTATACTGTGTTCCCTGAAGCCATCTGATATGAAACGCTTCCACTCTTCAATTGCCTTGATTCCCTTGGCCCAATTCTTACCCATTTTCTTTAAGAACAGCTAAGCATTAGAGCTGTAAATATTAATAAACTGAATCCTGGGACTCTCAAAGAGTTATCACTTAAGCATTGCTTTACGCCTTCCCAACTGCTAGATACATCAGCCTCATAGGGTGATGTATGGTGGGACCAGGTGACCTCTCAAGACCCTAGTAGATTTGTTTCAGAATGCATGACCAATCTTCCCCTTTCTCATACACTTGGGCCAAACCATTCATATCCCCTTTCTGAACCTTAGTCTCCCCAAGGAATTGTCGTCCTATTCCTGATATTGGGGAAGCCATCATGTCCTGTCTAAAGGATATCTTAGCAGTGGAATGAAAGAGGTCATAGAACATTGGGTTGAAGTGGGTTAGTAAATAAATTATCATTTATAGTAATGATTTGATTAGTCAATTACAAAACAATTTTTGATACAGTTGTCATAAATTTTGACCAAGTATTTCCAAGTGTGCTTAATTTTTTTTCCCTGCTTCACTGCTTGTGAAGTTACCCCCCTGCAGGTGGGGAGACAGGGATAGAATGGGAATCCTTACATAGGTCCTTGGGCTTTGCTCCCTGCTGCGCCACCACCCGACCCCTGTAGTGTGCTTGATTTCTTTCATTTGACTCAGTTTAGAAAACACTGAACATAGGTTGAGGAGAGAGCAAAATGTTCATGCAAAAGGCTTTCATGCTTGAGGCTCTGAGGTTCCAGGTTCAATCCCCAGCCCCATCATAAGCCAGAGCTTAGTAGTGCCTTTCTCTCTCTCTCTCTCTCTCTCTCTTTCCATGTCTATCTCTCTCTATCTCTCTCATTAAAATAAATAAAATACTTAAACATTTTAAAATTTATTTTCCCTTTTGTTGCCCTAGTTGTTTTTTATTGTTGTAATTGATGTCATTGTTAGGACAGAGAGAAATGGAGAGGGGAGAGGAAGACAGAGAGGGGGAGAGAAAGATAGATACCTGCAGACCTGCTGCACTGCCTGTGAAGTGATGCCTCTAAAGATGGGGAGTCGGGGGCTCGAACTGGGATCCTTATGCCGGTCCTTGCACTTTGCTCTAGGTACGCTTAACCCGCTGCCCTACCGCCCAACTCCCAAACAAAATACTTTTTAAAAAAAGATAAAGAAAACATGAAGCACTCGGGAAGGCACATATTGGTGCCGCTGGGGAGAGCTTTCCCCTGGAAGGGTGCAAGTCAAGTGGAATGACTTGAGAATTCTGCCTCCATCCAATGTACATAGTGACATTTCTGAGTCTGGAAGTTAGGAAACTATGCATACACTTCATTTTTTTTTATCTGGACTTAGATGGGTTTGTGAGTTGCCATGAAGAAATAGACAAACAAATGCAATTCTCCATCTTCTCCGCCCCCACATGTTGCTACGTGCAAGATGAGTGTGGCAGGCTGGTGACAATGTCCCTCTCCCCTGAATTCATCCTTCCCAGCTGCCCTTTCTGCCAGAAAACTCAGGACTCTGTTGCTGTGGAGACAGAGGCTAGGAAGTCACAGTGTGAGCCTTGGGCCCCTTGTCCCCAAGCCCTCTTTGCTTCCACTCGACCTTGGCCTGTAGCCTCAGCTGACCCTCAGCTCTGGAACTCCACCTGTTCTTTGAAATGAAATTAAGGACTCAAGCAGTGCAGTCACTGGACTTGCATTCCTGCTCTGAGTTTCAACTTGTCTAAATCTGAGGTTGTTCCTCTGAACTTTAAATCCTTGACTGAAAAACTCGGTAGCTGCCTGGCCTCCCTTATTTTGACCACTAGTTAATATCTTAGTAGCTTCATATCTGTGTTTTACCTTCTCCTGGGTGAATGGCTGCTTGTCTATTATGACTCCTGTCTCTGAGGCTACCTCTTCCCTGACCCTCACCAATGAAATTTACCCTGATTTAGTAAATATGCCCCTATTTCATTTAAGTTATTTGGCTTGATAAAATTACACGTAGGGAGAGTTTCCACGCCTTCTATTTCTAATTCATCAGTTTGTCTTTTCCTGGGGGGGGGGGCTCCCCAGTAAGAATGGCCACAGCCCATCTTAATGTAATTAAGATTCATTTGGTTAGTTGCAAAAAAACAGACTTTGATTGTTTAAATAAAAAAAGAAAATCTACTGGGTAGATGTGAGTTTAAAAATAAAGTCCCAAATGCCTGTGTTTGTTGCAGTGCTATGTGTAATTAGCAGGAAACAACCCAAATGTCCAACAGCAGATGAGTAGATAAGGAAATTGTGGCACAGATACACAATGGAATATTACCCAGCTGTAAGAAAAGATTAGATCTTCTCTTTGTTGCAACATGGGTAGAACTCAGTGGAATTACACTGAGGGAAATAAGCCAGAAGGAGAAGAATGAGAATTAGATGATCTCACTCATTGGTTGAGAGTTAAGAAGCAGGAGAGGAGAGTATGGGCAGAAACACTAATAAACCCTTGATCAGTTTCTTTCTTTTTTAAAAAAAATTTTTAATTATCTTTCTTTATTTATTGGATAGATACAGTCAGAAATCAAGAGGGAAGGGAGGGATAGAGAGGATGAGAGGCAGAGAGACACGTACAGCACTGCTTCACCACTTGTGAAGCTTTTCTCCTGCAGGTGGGGACTGGGGGCTTGAACCTGGGTCCTTATGCATTATAACATTTATGCTCAACCAGGTGCACCACCACCTGGCCCAACCCTCGATCAGCTTCAATAGCTATAAGGGTTCTAAAGGAGGAAGCAGGAGGTGAATAAAGGGGACTGGGGACCCAGTGCCCTATGGTAGCTGATGATGGCACTTTGTGGTGGATGAGGTGTGTTTACATATATTTGGAGGGGGGGATGTGAAATTTATGTCTGTGACAACAATCCTAGAGAAGAACATTTATTGACTAAAATTTAATTAGAAGTCAAACAAATAAAGAGTCAGGAAAGTAAGAGGTTAGGAAGTCCTGAGGATCTCAGCTTCAGCAATTCCTGGTTCTCCAGGTCGAGACACATACACACTCTGCTCTACAATCTGTCTCTTCATTCACACCTACCATCCTAGGAAGGGTTATCTATTAACTTGTCTACTTTAGGCATTCAGCTCAAACATATCTGTCCTAGTTTCTGTCATCTATAAATCAAGGCCAGTCCCTAGGAAGAGATCCGGTATATGAACTAGGAACTCAACTCAAATTTATTTGTTTGTTTGTTTGTTTGTTTTACCAGTGTACTGCTCATATCTGGCTTATAGTGGTGTGGGGGATTGAACCTGGGACCTAGGTTCCTTAGGCATAAGAGTCTGTTTGTCTAACCATTATGCTTTCTCCCCTGCACTCATCTCATTTCATGTGAAAAGATTCTGCTGCTGACCTCATGCTGTACTGCCCATCCTACCACACCAGCCAGCCTACATCTCAGCTCCCTCTAGTTACAACTACACCATTCTGAAGGCTGGATTTCCCATAAAGACTGCAAATGGAAGAAGAACATACCACAAGAAATCTACTTGGCAAAATAGTGTTTGTTCTTCTTCAGCTTGCCACACCTACAAGGGAGGACTCTTTGCCTTCCTTAGGACATGCATCATAAGTCAAAAGCCATCTTGCAAGCCTTTGTGAAAAGTGTTCCTAAGACAACTGAGCCAACTCAAAGTGCAGAGAGCCAAGGAAAAGGGAGGCATTTTCTTCCCTATTTGGTTAACAGGAGCCTGCAGAATGCCATTTTCCTGACTCTTCCAGTGTAGGTGGCATTGGGACTAGTTTCTGTCTTCAGAAGTGATTTCCTTCCTTTTCTACAGAAGTGTAACTGGCTTGGTGATCTCATAATAAGTTCTACCAAAGCACTACATGATGAACCCACCATTTCCCATGGGATAAGAACAACTAATGGATGAAAGTTTCTTCTGTTATTCAAATGCTAGGACATCTGTGACATGATCCCATTCTGTCCTAGAGTGGCTTGCTGCCATGCTAAGTTGTGCTATGGCCTGATTGAGAGTGACTATGCTGAACACATGTGGGTAGTGTGCCAGGCAGGCTCTATAGTTAACATTTGCACTTGGCTTCATCTAACTCACTATTTACTACAAATCCTATGAATTCTCTCAAAAAAAAAGAAAGAAAAAAGAGCACTGTGGTTTAACAGCTTTAGTTAACAACTTCCAATGATTCTTCTTCTGGCCACAGAATGGTTATACCTAGCAGACAAGCAAACTTATTTAACTATATACAACTTAGAACTTCTCAAGCCATATAGGTAGTAAAAATTAAAAAAAAACAAACACATTTTTGTTTCTTCTTGAAAAGCCCCTTGTCCAGTGGACCAAAATATGCCTTGCAGACTAATTTCCTATGTCTTTGTTATAAACTCCAATCTGTATAATGCAAAAGCCCTGAGTTTTTGGACACTACCTATAGATAAATGTTTGATTTGGGTTTATTTATCCATTGACTTAAATCCTGCACAGGAACACTGCTTTTAAACCTGAGATGCTGCTTTTAAACCTGAGATGCTGGGATGCTCCTTTAAGGTGAGGATATGCACTATACCCAACAGTATGTGCTATGTGCTGGAGGTTGTTCAGAGCCTTGAGACTTCCTTGGGTAATAATGCAAGGTGGCTAGGACTTTTGTGGTTCCTGTACAGGATATAGCCCAGAAGCTGATGCTTTTTCTGTAAGAAATAGGTTCATCCACTATACTTTTCTGTAGTTATTAGAATTCCATGCACCTTCTTCATCTGCTTGGAAGTTTTAAGGGTAAACCAGGTTGAGGGCAATATCATAAGGACTAGTATTGCAAACATAAAGACTGAGAGGTGCTTCCTGGGGAGAGCCAAATGATTGACAATGAAAAGCTTTTTTTTAGCTGAATCCTTGGAAGTATAGAAATGAAATATCAGGATACTCAGAAGCCATCAGCTTTACCGATGTATTTGCATAATTAATTTTACATCCAATAGTGGAAAACCAGAACACTGGTTTATTAACTTATAGGGCCAGATTGATTCCAGAAAGATTTAGAAAATCTAGACCAGAAGATTTACATTTTTAGTCCCTTGTGCAATTCTATACCCTGTGTTCATCAATTTCTCCATGCAGAGGTACTTGAGAAGTGGAATGTATAAACATAAGCTTCTTTGCTAACAGAACTGTCCTAAGTATGATTTCATCCAGACCATCGGAAGATCTCAAGAAATACCCCGGATTCTCGGCTGAGAATACCTTTCTAATGCCTCAGATTCACAGACTCTTTCCTGGATGCACATTGCAAGTTTGGTTCTCCTCATCTTAATCTCTGAATTGGAAGTGCCCTTTCATTGACAGATTTTTCTTTTTCAGGTGCATTAGCTATAGCAGTGTCTATAATGATTCAATTGGTGTAGTTTCAAGAGTGTCCCAGGAAAAGGAAATAACTGTTTTGGAGTTTGAGGAATGGTGGGAAGAGAAGGGAGAAGAGGTGGAGTCTTCTGGGGGAATGTTGTGAACAAAAGGGCAAGAAAGTATTTTCACTGTTATCAACACCGTGTTCAGCGGGGAAGCAATTACAGAAGCCAGACCCAACACCTTCTCATCACACAATGAACCTGGGTCCATACTCCCAGAGGGATAAAGATTAGGGAAACTCTCAAGGGAGGAGACTGGATATAGAGCTCTGGGCACTGTGTGGAAATGTACCTCTCATATCCTACAATCTTGTTGATATTTCCATTTTATAAATAAAAATTAAGAAAAAAATAGTAGAAGCTGAGATCCTTTTCCAAGACAGTGCTTCCAAACCTTCAGGATCTCATTAGGGAAAGCACTGCTTCTGTGCTGGTACAGGGATACTAGTAGGGCAGCAGTTAAAAACACATCTACTGGGAGAGGGGCGGTAGTGCAGCGGGTTAAGCGCACGTGACACAAAGCGCAAGGATCAGCTTAAGGATCCTGGTTCTAGCCCCTGGCTCCCCAGCTGCAGGGGAATTGCTTTACAGGCGGTGAAGCAGGTTTGCAGGTGTCTATCTTTCTCTCCTCCTCTCTGTGTTCCCCTCCTCTCTCTATTTCTCTCTGTCCTAGCTAACAATGACAACATCAATAACAACAACAATAACTGCAACAACAGTAAAAAAACAACAAGGGCAAAAAAAGGGAAAATAAATAAATAAAAATTAAGAAAAATCTGCTACTGTGTTCAATGAAAAAGCTCCAGGCCCACAGGAAGATTCTTTATGCACTCATGATGACGGTAATGAGTATCCAGAATGGCATGATGACATGAAGTGGGTACGAAGGAGAAGGGTCCCTTTCCTTAGACATCATAGTCCTCAAGACTTAAAGCACATTGGTAGAGGCGAGGGGATGAGTGAGCAGAAAAAAGCTAGGAAAGGATTGTATGAAAAAAGTCATTAGATTCATGACTAACCCTGGTAGATGTGGGTGAATCAACTGCAAATTAGCTGAAAGCATGAAGCAGTGAGATATCTCTTGTACCCTAGTGTCAAGAATACTTTTCCTAAGATGTCACTATTAATGCTCAGGATATATTGGCTTGAGCCAGGGAGGCTGTGGACAGGTCTACCTGTCTACTGGAACTCCTGGGGCGACTGTACCCTCAGTCTCCCATGGAGACCAGCATCAGATCTTTGTGCATTCCCTTAGTGTTATTTATTTATTTATTTTGCAGGGGAGAGTTGTGAAAGATTCTAGATATAACTTACAGACCCAGTGATTTTTCTATAAGATAATAGTTTTCAATGTTGGATGCACATTAGAATGAATTATTACTATTTAAGGGGGAAAAGTCTATGCTGGGGCCCAAGCCCCTGCCCCCAACACATACACACACCACCAATGAACCTCTAGGAGTAGAACAGAAGAAAATGTTTTTTATGTCCAACAGCAGATAAGTGGTTAAGAAAGTTGTGGTATGTACACACAGTGGAACTTTACTGATCTGTCAAAAATGAAGACATTTTTCTCTTTCGCTGCATCTTTGATGGGACTTGAAAGAATCATGCTAAGTGGGGTAACCCAGATGAACCAGGATGAGAGCCAGGTGACCTCACCCATAGGTGGAGCTTAGGAAGGGCAAAACTTCCACTAGCTGTAGCTTATAGCAACAGAATCAAGAACCCTAGGAGAGCAGGCAAGAGGCAGTTGGAAGGACTTTGGGGACCCAGTGGTAACAGAGGAAGACTTTGTTAGTCACAGGTGTGGTGTGCAGAAACCTATCATGGGGACAAAAGAAACTGTACTCATGTGACAATGACTGTTAATGGAATCACTATCCCCCCAAAGTGATTTTTCAAAAGACCATGTTTTTTTAAATATTCTTTACTTCATTTAAATGCACAACCAGTGACAATCACTGGTCTTCAGCCGAAAGGAAAACCATAGTGGCGTAATTCAAAACTGGAGACTTAGTCTGCTAAGAGACTTAAAGGATCACTAAGTTGAAAAACAGTCTCTTTTAGAAATCTTGAAATCAACATCCTGAGAACAAGGAGATGAGTGAACGCAGGCGCTTGGCCTTTTGAGATGGAAGGCCAGCCAATGAGTGAGGGAGCAGGGGAACTCTGCTTGGCAAGAGGAAGTGTTGGAGACTCAGATTCCTTTGGAAGATGCTTATGGCTCAAAATAATGCCTGAAGGTTAAGACTGATATGAATTATTTAGACCTTTAGGGAGACTCTGCAATGGGATCAATTTCCCTTATCCTTTCTCTGCATAGTCAGACAGAAATGGCCAGACCTCTGGAGTAACACTGACTTTACAAACAGCAGCAGAAAAGATCTGGCTGCTTGCTACTGTATTGCTGATAAAACTCAAATTGATTGAGCCACCCCATGAGAGGTCTTGAGAAAATCTAAATCTTGTTGCTAATGGAGTATTATAATAATTTCCTTTGTATGTCATATTCATGAGATGTGTGGTATGCATTTAATGAGGACTCAGATGAAAGGGTAGGAGCTCGTGGGGTCAGAGTGCTGCAGAATGAAGATTCAGAGTCTTTGCTGCAAGCTCAGATTCCCTTTTATCCTGGGAGACTTTGGTGCATGCGTGTGTGCGCACACACGTACGAGTGCCAGCTCAATGTCTTCTTAGCTGTTGTTTGCTTTGCCCCCAGATATTTCCAGTTTATGTCTTTTGTCTCAGTCTGTCATTAGTTCACCCTTGCCTTGCCTTGCCTTTCTTACCTTTCCCTCTCCTTTCCCCTCCTCTCCTCTCCTCTCCTCTCCTCTCCTCTCCTCTCCTCTCCTCTCCTCTCCTCTCCTCCCCTCCCCTCCCCTCCCCTCCCCTCCCCTCCCCTCCCCTCCCCTCCCCTCCCCTCCCCTCTCCTCTCCTCTCCTCTCCTCTCCTCTCCTCTCCTCTCCTCTCCTCTCCTCTTCTCTCCCCTCCTCCTCTTCCTCTCCCCTCCACTCTCCTGACCTCTTCCCTGCCCTTCCCCTCCCTCCTCTTCTTTTCTTATATTTATTTATTGGATAGAGACAACCAGAATTTGAGAAAGTAGGGGAGATAGAGAGGGAGAGGGAGAAAGAGAGTTATATGCAGCACTTTTCACTATCCGCAAAGCTTTTTCCGTGCAGCTGGGAACTAGAGACTCAAACCCTGGTCCTTGTGCATTGTAATATGTGCACTCAAACAGGTGTGCCAACACCCAGTTCCCACACAATTATTTTCAAAAGTGACCCGAGTAAGGCATGTAATGTGTATCTGGGCTGGGAGGTAGAGAACTTGTTTCTACGACTTCTCCACTGGCTTGTTCTATGCTCAGACCATGTGATTTTTCTTTTAGGGACTCAATTTTCTCCTTTGCCAAATAAAGTCCCATGTAAACCAGGAACTCAGGGACTGATCTTTAGTTCATTGTGTGATATTATAAATAGATTCTAACATTTATTTTGTTATATATTTGTTTATCTGTGTATGTGTGTGTGTTAGAGGTCAGGGTTTTGGTGCAGTCAGCATATTTTCACAGGAAGTTTCATGATCCCTAAATGGTCAAGAACTCCATTGGATGATCATGACTTGTATTACTGTTAATCTCCAGAATCCTGCACTTCCATGGTTATAATGCTTCTAAAATAAGAGCTGGAGACTCAGTGAAGATATCATCTGGGACTATCTCCCCAGTGAGAACTGTATCACAGTTGATTCTCTTTGTACCACACACATAAATGGAGCCTTATTTTTAGAGACAGGCAGCCCACACATTGAAAGGGTAAGACAACTCTCCAAAGAGACAGACAGGAATCCTACAGTTGGGAATGCAAGGCCTTCTCCTCCGGGAAAGACACAGGAAGTGAAAGAGAAGCACCCCAGGGGAAGGCAGGGGTCCTGGGGAAGAAACAAGGATTCACAGGACAGCTAAAGAAATCTTTGACCTTCTTGTCTAAGATGATAGAAGAGGGATACAGAGACAAACAATTGAAGAAGTCATTACACTACACACTAATCAAAAGAATAGCAGGCTAGGAGATTTGCGATCTGTTTTCAGCTTTGCCACTAGACAGCGAATTGACTTTGGGTGGATCTGTTCCCTCAGCTGTACGTCCAGAATGGAACTGCGAGATCTTGAACTAGTATCATTGCGCTGGCTCACTTCACCTCTTTTCCCTAGTCCTTGGCCCTAAGGACATCTGTTTGCATCTAGTTTCTTTCTTTCTTTTTTAAAAATATTTTATTTATTTATTAATGAGAAAGATAGGAGGAGAGAGAAAGACCAGATATCACTCTGGTACATGTGCTGCCAGGGATCGAACTCAGGACCTCATGCTTGAGAGTCCAAAGCTTTAACACTGCGCCACCTCCCAGACCACTTGCATCTACTTCCTAAGAACAAACACATTCACTGATCTTACTCTCCTGCATTTTTTTTCATAGATTATGTCTCACTGAGCACATTTACAAATACATGCCTGTTTGTTGTAGAGGAGAAAGCCACTTTTAAAATGCTGGCCAGCACTTTCTTTAAAAAAAGATCTTGGGTGAACAAGATAGCTTGGCACTGCTTTTCTGGTTGAGAGTGATCACTGAACCAATTACAGATTTGGCTACAAATGATCAAAAGTTGACTTGGACAAAAAGTTGGGAGAATGGGACTGGAGCCTCGGAAGAACTACCCTGATGCTAACAAGAAACTTTCAGTTGTTAGCTATTGATTTAAAAAAAAAATATTAGTGATTTCATAATAATTAACAAGATTGTAAGATAAAAGGGGTACAATTCCATACAGTTCCCACCACCAGTGTTCTGTGTCCCATCTCCTGCATTGGAAACTTCTCTGTTCTTTATCCCTCTGGGAGTATGGACCAAAATTCTTTGTGCAGAATTTGTGGGAGATCTGGTTTCTGTAATTGTTTCTCTGCTGAACATGGGCTTTGGCATGTTAATCTATACCCCCAGCCTGTTTCTGCCTTTCTCTAGTGGAGAGAGAGGTGAAACTTCTGGACACATCATTGAGGTTATCTGCTCAGGGAAGTAGCCGTTGACTCTTGCATGATGGCAATAGTGCTGAATTAGTTATGTACCTTATAGGACTGCTTTCCAATCTTCAGTGAGAATATTTATATTTAGGGTCAGTTCAAAGCACAAAAGTGGTAAATTTTGTCAAGCATTATGCAGTAGAACAGCTTAGTGGTCTCAAGAGTGAAGTTTGAGCATCTCGGGGGCATGCCATCGGATCCACTGAGGGATGTTAAACTTCTCCTAGGTCTGCTGAAAGATATTTAACTGTGTGGACATGCTATTAAAAATGCTTGGGGATACCCTGGGCTAATTCATCATGCAGACCGTGCCAAGCTGTTTATCTTGAGTGATGTATGTGCTGCACTATAGTGACTGATAAGATATCAGTCAAATGGGAAATAAAACAAAATCTCAAGTTCATTATAGCTCTAGTGTTATCTGTGTCAGAGTCATTCAAGAGACTATAGAGTAAGAGGAAGGAAACTAACAAACCTTATGTAGGAAAACAGTTTCATTCAATGTGATCCCAACATACTATTTGTGTCACAGAATCATCTGTAATGATTATGCCAATTTTGATCACGTGTCTATATGTATTGCATAAATCAAGTTTAACCACCGTTTTTTCTACCCAGAACAGTGGTTCTCTGTCTTTGCTGTTAATTGGAATCATGTGTATATATATATATGTGAGGAGGGGCTGACGGGAATTAGAAAAATTATTAATGCTTGTGATCTAGTCCCCAGAGATTCCTTTCTAATAGTCTGGGATGGAGCTTGGCATCAGCATGTCTCAAAAGTCCCTTTGACAACTCCGTTAGGCATGTGAGGTTGAGGACCACTGGTCTAGGCCTGCAAAATCTCAGCCTCCCATGACCTACGGGTCCTTAGATCAGCAAGGAAGTCCCTGTGGTCTGTTAATTTGTGTGGGAAACATTAAATGGTCCAGTTCTTTTATTCCTTGATTCTTAACAGCAATCATACATTGACCCACCAGTGGAGCATTCTTGTGAGAAACTCACAAATTAAGAACGGGTTATATAATTTAAAAGCTACATTTGATGATTATTCTGTCCATATCCTCTGCTCACTTTTGGAGAGAGTACTTTTTGTTATTGCTGTAGCTGACTTTGGTGAGCTCTTTGTATATTTTGATGTACATGTATATGTTTGATTTGTGGTAAAGATTTCCCAACCTGTAAGGAGTCTCTCACCATTTGTGGTGTGGGTGGGGTGGGGTGAGGTGGTGGTGGTTCCTTTTGCTTCACAGAAGCTTTTCAATTAGGTGTATTGCACCAAAGCCAAAAATTCTAGAGAAGGATGGCAAAGTGAGGTCTCCAGAGGTGGGGGGGGGCACTCTGGGGGTCCTGATTTACACCACGATAAAAAAAAGACCCAGGGTGTCGGGCAGTAGCACAGCGGGTTAACCACACATGGTGCAAAGCGCAAGGACCGGTGTAAGGATCCTGGTTCAAGCCCCACCTGCAGGTGGTCGCTTCGCAAGCGGTGAAGCAGGTCTGCAGGTGTCTATCATTCTCTTCTCTCTGTCTTCCCCTCCTCTCTCTATTTCTCTCTGTCCTATCCAACAACAACAACAGCTATGACAATAGCAACAACTATAACAACCACAACAAGGGCAACAAAATGGGAAAAACAGCCTCCAGGAGCAGTGGATTCGTAGTGCAGGCACTGAACCCCAGCAATAACCCTGGAGGCAAAAAAAAATCTGGGGCTGAGTGTGTTTTCAGATACTTGCATGTGAGATGAGACATTGTTCCTCTGTGTCAACAACTTTACTATAAACCATGAACCCCCAATAAAATGATTTTTAAAAAGCTATATTTGAGAGTGAGAAGAAACATGGTGACCTTGTAGAAATTATTTTCTCTCTTCATAACTTCTTTATAGAAATATTTTCTGCCTTATAATCCTTCCTCTTTTGTGTTCATATTTAGTGTGGGCATTAACTTCTTTGTTTTTCTGGTGGACTGACTCATCAAAAGGAGATACTGATAAGTTAATTGCATAATATTGGGGGTGCTCTAGCAAGGAAAGAAGAGTTGGGTATCTAAACCTATCAGTCATTTTGCAAAACAAATGCTTGTCTGGATATTTCTTTTAAATTATTGGTTGCTTTGAGGATGATGGGGATATGATATTTGGGGTTGCTCAGACATGTTCCTCAAGTTGGAGTCTGCAGAAAGAACTCAGCCATCATTTTGTCACTTCCTCTTTGTGTGGAATAAATCTATTACTGTTGAATCATTTCTGATGATTAATGGAGTCACAAGAAATTTGAAGAACAGAAATGATTTTTACATAAGACAGTGACAAAATCATTTTTACAAATGATTTTTACATAAGACAGTAACAAAATCTTTGTGACATTTCTCTTCTTGGTTTATTTCTTGATGAAGGAGGGAGAGGGAGAGAGGAGAGAGAGACAGAGAGAGAGGAAGAGGAGAGAGAGAGAGACAGAGAGAGAGGAGAGACTAAAAGTACAAAGTTTAGTATAGCAAAAACAAACAAAACAACAAATTTCCCTTTTTCCAACTATGACACCGTCTCTCCAGACAACAACTTAAGTCGCCTACATATTAGATATCAAGCTCAGGCAAAAACTAGTAGGGTCATGGGCCCCTTGGAATATGTCTAAAATAGACCTAATAGCTTTTTCCAAAATGGAGACCCCAAATCTTCATCTGCAATATTCTTGTCTATAGGTTTATGATCAGTCAACAATTTGTTCTACTTTATATAACTCTTTTTCATCCACCAGATTCCAGATGCTATCTACCATGATGCCAACTGGACTTCCCTGGGCAGACGACCCCACCAATATGTCCTGGAGCCCCACCTCTCCAGAGCCCTGCCACACTAGGGAAAGAGAGAGACAGGCAGGGAGTATGGATTGATCTGTCAACACCCATGTTCAGCAGGGAAGCAATTACAGAAGCCAGACCTTTCACCTTCTGCATCCCACAATGACCCTGGGTCCATACTCCCACGGGGCTTAAGAATAGAAAAGCTATCAAGGGAGGGGATGGGATACACAGCTCTGGTGGTGGGAATTGTACCCCTCTTACGCTATGGTCCTGTCAGTGTTTCCATTTTATAAATAAAAAAAAACCTAAAAAAAAAAGAGTAGGAAAGTTATTAAAGGAGGGGATAGGATATGGAGTTCTGGTGGTGGGAATTGTGTGGAACTGTACCCCTCATATTCTATGGTCTTGTCAATGTTTACATTTTAGAAATAAAAATAAAAAAAATGAATTTTACAACTCTTCGTCTATGTATGACCTACATACTAGTATGGGGACAATCAAGAATAAAGGATTTAGGGGGTCGGGTGGTGGTGCACCTGGTTGAGCGCACATGTTATGATGCTCAAGGACCCAGGTTCAAGACCCTGGTCCCCACTTGCAAGGGGAAAGCTTCACAAGTGGTGAAGCAGTGCTGCAGATTTCTCTGTCTCCTTCTCTCTCTGTCTCCCCTTCCTTTCAGTTTCTGGCTGTCTCTATCAGATAAATAAAGATTAAAGAATTTTAATTAAAAAGAAAGAAAAAAATAATTTAGGTAATTTTATAAAGAGAATTTAACCTGGGGAGTTAGTTTTCATTTATTTTCCTGCTAGTATCTCAGGCCTTCATGAGTCCATTGTTCCCAAGTGACTGTTTTTCCCTTTCAACTTCAGGTAGAGACAGACACAGAGAGAAGAAAAGACACCACAGCACCATTCCACTATTCACTGATGGATCTTATTCCTGGGCTGTGCAAAGTGTTCCAATGTGATGCTGAATATGTTTGAGCCCATGTCTCTCTCTGTGTGCCTCTCTCATTCTCTGTGTTATAGATGTATAATTTTTTAAATTTTAGTAGTGATTTAATATTGATTTACAAAATTACATGTTAACAGGATGATAATGTCACACTGTTTCCACCTCCTGAGTCCTGAGTTCCCAGCCACCTACTATAAGCTACAGCAATTCTCCCAAGGTTGCAGATATGGGTCAACTATTACTTCTACAGCCATCTGTCCTCATTTGCATATAACTGTCCCCACACTGTTTTGTTTGTTTTATTTTATTTTAAGGTCCTGACTTCTCCTCCTTTCCAAGCCACACACAATCCTACTACCACATCCAAATGTCCCTCTCTTCGTTCTCCTGTCTATTAGGGTCCTGATACAGTTCAGAGCCCTCTTACACTCTTCTTCCTATCACTTCTCCCCCACTGGGTATATGGATCAAAATTATTTTTGGGGTGCACAAGGTAGGAGTTCTGGGCTTATGTCTTTGAATGTGGTAAAGTTTTACTTGGTAAGCTATCTCTCAGGACAATGGGGAGCTAATTTTTCTATTTATTTATTATTGGAGAAAGAGAGACATTCAGGAGGGAGGGGGAGATAAGAGGCAGAGAGATATCTGCATCCGTACTCCACCACTCATGAAGTTTTCCCCCCGTCGATGGGAACCAGGGGCTTGAACCTGGGTCTTTGTGCACTGTAATGTGTGTGCTTAAGCAGGTGTGCCACCACCTGGCCTCGGGGAGCTAATTTTTTTAAGAAGATGTTATTGAAAGAGATCCAAAAGTCAAATAGAGTCTGGAAGGGTTAGTGACAATAGGAGTTAGTCACTAAGAGAAACAGAAAACAGAAAATGGCAGCATTTTCTAAGGTCCTATAATGATTCTGATGTGTAAGTAGTTTGAGGACCAATGATCTATATCTTTTAAAACTCAACTTCCTGTGTCCTGTTGCTCTGAAAATCTTCAAGGAATGCCATGTGGTCTGCTAATTTCTGTGGGAAATGGTAAACATTCTGACTCTCTTCTTCTGAGGGAAGGGGGTTGGGGCAGTAACAGTAGAGGCAGGAGGTGGTTGATGCAAATAGTAACCAAGATAGAACCTGGCAGCAGAGCTGGGACCTTGGTGAGAAGAGCTTTCATTCTAAACTAGAATCATAAGAGGGAAAAAAAATACTGTCTTCTTCCTCTTCTTCTTGTCTGCCTCTGTGCTTCTAGTACCTTCCACAGGCTGAGCCTAATGGGAAGCCAATTGCTTCTAATTGCAAAACAGTTTTAGCACAACACAAAATGGTCGAATAAAATTAATCTTGTTAATTTGAACTGTATTGGTTTGGTAGCTTTATTTCTAATTCGTAAATTAGTTTTGGAGTTATAGTTTGGCATAATGAGTTTATAACCAGGTCTCCATTTGTGAATATATATTTAAATAACACCCTAATGAAAGTCATTTGTCAACATTAGGGGCTTGTGAGAATATTTTTTTTCCTCTAAAAAGAGGGCTTACATTAGTCAAGTCTGACAATAATGATATAAAATTCCAGTAGCAAGAGTCCCCTAGGATTTAAGTGGAGGAACTGGGAAAGCGAACCTGAGGGTTGCCCAAGATTTGAGTCATGCTGATCAGGGAATTCTCAGTTTTGCTTAGGACAACTCTTTTAAATGCACACTTTGAAAAAGGAAGGCCATTTACCAAAAGTCCCATTCATAGGCAGAACTTGTTTCTTATATCAGAAGCATTTAATAAAATAGTTTGAAGAGGGCTCAGGATGACCGTGGTCAGCCGTGTCGCCTACCCCCGACTGTTGACTCTGTACATGAGTGACTTTTGCAATATTTTCTCTGTTCAAATGATGGGCTTTGCAGCCTTTTCTGCTCATCAGCAGAAATTATTTTTGACAGACCTGATGGTGACCTCAGAGTCCAGACTGGAAACAGCTGGAACTCAGCCCCTGCTGGTGATGAGACTTGGAGATATGGGACAATGAGGTGCCTCTGCCAAGGGCCAGCCCCAGCAGGATATTAGGGTATCTTGGAGGAGGAGGGGTGTTGGCGAAGAATGAAGGATGAAAAACGAGTGAGTTGATGCTGAATTAAGCTCAAGCAGACATCTCTGTCATACTTAAGCAGAACTTTATCTTTATAGTCTCATAAGGCTTAGATCATTAAAACAAAAATCACCAAGGTATAGATTACTAAAACAAAAATCACCAAGGCTTTGGTCACTAATACAAAAATTACCAAGGCTTTGATTATTAAAACAAAAATCACCAAGTAAGAACAGCACAGGTAGGGAACACCTCTTGCTTTGTGGAACATTCACATTCCAGGGGCACTTTCCTCCCTAGAGATCACATCATAATTTCTATGTCTTTTGTTATTCCTGTACCTGTGTGCTAGGCAAATGTCCAATTGATTAAGATTAATATTCTACCTGTATGTTTATACCATTCTCTTGCCCCTATGCATCAGAGGCCAATGGTTCATAGAAAGTTCAAGCTTGTTATGTTTTTAGGGGCCTTAAACAAATTGAGCAGCCCATTTTTCATAAAATCTTTTCCATTGTTTGAGCAAGGAATTTTGTTTTGTTCCTTACTGAGAAGGCATCAAGGTGGTGCTGACCTGGCCAGCCTCTCCATAAAGTTAAGTTCTCTAGCTGGAATCCATCTTCTGTGTGTGCTCACTATGCAACCTAGGTTCTGAGTACTGTTCCTGCATAAGGAAGTGGGAACATAGTGGTGGGTGGTAAATTAAAAGGCCCATTGTATCTAGGCAGGTACCAGAACTTTCCATTAATTAATTATGCTATGCAAGGTGACCCCTCCACTGCGGGAACCACCAATCTTTCTCTATATTTTAGGGGGAATACTAAAGGAAGTGGTGTAGATAAAGAGGAAAATATTTTTTCCTATTGGAGCCTCCTGAAAAATTCTGCATTATTGATATTGCTTGCTCCATTATGATCAATCTTACAGAGTGCAGTGCAGGTTTTGTCATTACTTTTGTTATTGGTCAGGCTCTGAGCCTGGCTATAGGTAAATACCATTAAGACCACACAGAGCTTAATCCCAAGCCCTATACATGGCAAAAGGCGAAATGGTTTCAGTTTGGCCTGGAGAGTCTAGCTGTGCTGAACTTCCTGCGAAGCTGGTACCATGTCAAGCAGCTTGCATGGCGGCACCTGCGCCATGCCTCCAATTGGGAGATACCTTGTGTTCACTGATGGAAACATTTTGTCTGGATTTCTGTCTCATCCAGAAAAGAAACTTCAACCCAAACAAACTTCTACTGGTTTCTCTTGGTTGAAGCATACATGACATTTGTGGAAAACAGAATAAGTGGTTTCGTTTTTTAATTGAATGCAAATACAAATTATTTCAAGTACACAGAAAATGATGAAACTTGGCACTCATATAGTTAGCAGCAAGTTTTAAAACTTGCTATTTTTAAGTCTTTTTTTTCCTGTTCTTTTCTTAAAAAAAAAAAGAAAACTACAGATGCAGCTAAGGCTGAGTTCCAGCTGTTGTCCTTTTCCATATCAAATTTTAAGAGACCTTAAAATATCACACTGCAGTTGTGTGTCGATTATTTTATGAATTTTAGCTATTTTTATATGCTTTGAAGCTGAAATAGGTTAAATATGCATAAGATAATGTAATTTTCCTGGGGAATTATGTATTTCTTAGGAAATGGCCTTCTTTTCCTCACGATACTTAAATCTTGTTTTGCCTGTTTTGTATATCAGTACACCAGCTTTCTTGGGTTTCGGATGTGTCTGGCATAGTCCACCCTTTGATTTTCTGCCCTTTGGTTCCTATGTGTTCTACTGTGTCTGCTGAAAGACGTATATATGTGGAATACTTTTAAAAAACTGTTTATGTTAAATCCTATCACAGATGTTCTATATCATAATAGTTCATCATCCAAGACTTTTAATGTTTGCTTACATTATATGATTTCTGAAAGTGAAGTTATTACTAATCGACAGATATAACTAAAAATGACACTTAGGACATATTACATATATAACTTAAAAATGGGTTTTATTTCTTACATTTTCTTTCTATTTTTCTCTTGTTCTCCTCTACACTTTTTTCTCTTTTAGTGGTTAGCCCTAAACTTTTGTCACATATACTTGTTATGCTGTCTGAAGTTAATTTTCTTGACTCATAAAAATTCTTAGTACTACAACTGGGGGAATAGTTCAATTACTAGAGCATTGGACTTTCATGCTGTGGTTCCCAGTTGGATCCCTGGCACTATTATACCAGAGTGGTGATTTGATTTCTCTCTCTCCCCCTCTCTCTCCCTTTTCCTTCTCCTCCCTCTCCCCCCTCTCTTTGTTTCTACCAGTTCACTCCAGCTCTCTAAGTGTAGTTTTATTTATATTTCTCTCCTTCCTCTCCCATGTGTAACTTCTCTCTTCCATATTGAGGAGTTACTTCACTTTTCAATCCCAAACATTACTCCTTTGCATTTTCACTTTCTCTATAAACCTTTCTTGAAATTCCTTCAAGTATGATCTCTTTGGAGCTTCCAGTCTACCTTTCTTCTCCCTTGTTTTCCATCTTTTATATTTTCAAACTCTGTCCTTAATAGATTCAAATTAATTCAATTCTCAGATGTTTTCTAGCTAGTTATTTTCTTTTCACTAGAGTCTAATCTATGGAAATTATGTAACTAATATGCTGAAATTAAAATTTCCCCTTATATTTCTCAATTCGTTTTTTACAACTGTGTGTGTTCTCTTATCCCTGTGTCTTAATCTCTCAGTATATATTTTATTCCTTCAATTTCTTTAGATAGATATTTCCTACTGTTTTTCAAATTACTTAGTTATTTGAAAGTGACATTTTCTTATACATACATTTCTGAGGGATATTCAGACCCAAACTTATATTATGTCTTTGGTTAATGTATTGTCATTTTGATCTGTAAACTTATCTTGAGAAGATTTTCCCCTCCGTGGTAACCTGTTGTAATATTCCCAGCAGGGTTTCCTCTGGAGACATTTTCCTTTGGCTTCTTGAAGAAACTTGGCACAGCCAGCCCAAGAACAGTGCCCACGTCTAATTGACCGGGAATCTCACGTCCCAAGGTGGAAGTGAGCCTCCAGCCTAGGTATGGAGCAGCCTCTGGAATGCAAGTTCTCCTGGGAAACTGTCTTTTTTTTTTCTCACTCTGATCCGAGGGCAGAGATGAGTCTAGCTGCTGCTTCCTTGTGCTGGCAAGTAGACTTTGTCCAGTTCTGTTATACTGAGGTTAAAGCCTTTTAGAAGTTCAGCTTTAAGCAAATGTCTCATCCCACGAATCCACGCACAACTCTGTGCCTCGTCTCTTGACCTTGTGTACATGCACCGGGATCTGTTTCTCAATCTCATCTCAAGCCCTCTGCACTTCCTCCCCAGGGCCACTGCTCACCAGCGTACTCTCTGTCTTCTTGACTCCTCTTCCCTTGTACACTCTTGAAATCAGTCTTTATGTTCTTACGAGCTCAGTAGGCATTTAAAAAAGAATTGTTTTTAAACTGCATTTTTACATAGATGTAGTCCGAGTCATTCTTCTCTCTTTCTCTCCATCTCACTGTCTCTCTTATTTGCTCTGTATGAATAAAAACATAGTATTAGCATGGTGAAATTAAGCATTCATGACGCCCCAGCTCTACAATCAAGAGCCCTCCACATTGTATATAAGTTCTTTAAAATTATTGATTTACTTATTTGTGAAAGAGAGAATCAGAATTTCACTCTGGCATATGTGGTACCACGATGCTCAAAATATCTGTCTGATGTGATGTTTGGTACCAAAAATTTAATTGCTCTAACTATCCTTTCTCCTTTTTAAGCTTTGTCTGTTTCTTTTTTTTCCTTTTTAAAAAATGTTTTATTTATTTATTTATTCTCTTTTGTTGCCCTTGTTTTATTGTTGTAGTTATTATTGTTGTTATTGATGTCATCATTGTTAGATAGTACAGAGAGAAATGGAGAGAGGAGGGGAAGACAAAGAGAGGGAGAGAAAGATAGACACCTGCATACCTGCTTCACTGCCTGTGAAGTGACTCCCCTTGCAGGTGGGGAGCTGAGGGCTCAAACTGGGATCCTTATGCCGGTCCTTGTGCTTTGCGCAACTGCGCTTAATGCGCTGTGCTACCGCCCAACTCCCGCTTTGTCTGTTTCTTTGCTCATTTATTTTTGTAGGACTCCATACACAGAAAACATGAACTGTACCACTGAGCTACACCCCAGTCCTTCTTCCTAATCTTTTAAAAACATGTTTTAAAATGATATCCCAAATTCTGTTAGCTAGTATAATGTGGCTCTAACCCTAGCTTAAGAAAAACAAGCAGTTGAAATAAATTTCTGTTTGATTTATTTGTGTTTTGTGTTCAGATACCATTCATGTCACATGTGGAGATAAGTAAATTGCTAATGGTGTAAAATGCGTCACAGAGAAGCATCAACTAACTAGCAACTGTGTCTCAGAAGATCCCTCGATAAAGTAGATTCTGAAGGCCACTAATGATCTTCTCAGAAGGAACTGGGTAGGGGACGGGTGAAGAAAGACAAGGAGAACTCGCAGCTCAACAGAAGCTCTGCATTAAGTGGGCATAGTGAGTCAGGTCTAGTCACAGACAGCCTTTACAAGAGAGTGGCTATTTCTCTGTTGTTGTTATTAATAGTAAGTTACAAGATTGCAAGATTACAGTGTATAGTTCCGCACCACTACATCCACCACAAAAGCTCTGTATGCCCACCCTCCTACCTCCCAAAGATAACCTCCAGAGTCTTCACTGGTCTTAGAAACAACAAACAAGCAAAATACAACAAACAACTACAACAACAGCAAAAATCAGAAGTAAGCAAGCAAACACCTTTTTTTCAGTATTTTTATTTATTATTGAATATAGAGACAGAGAGAAATTGAGAAGGGAGGGAAAGATAGAGGGGAAGAGACAGAAAGACACCTGCAGCTCTGCTTTACCACTTGCGAAGCTTTCTTCCTGCAGGTGGGGACCAGGGACTTGAGCATTATGTGTGTGCTTAACCAGGCACACCACTGCCTGGCCCTAAACAAATATTTTTAAAAGGTGTTATGGTAGAAGGCTGGAAAATCAGCTCTCTAAGAGGGTGTCTGCCTTGCCGTGCATGTAACCTAGCTTTGAGCCTGGCCCCCACAGCACCTGGGGGAAGATTTTATGCTGTGGTGTCTTTCTCTTACTGTCTCTCTCTCTTTCATTTGTTCCCCCCACCACCACTTTTTTTTTGGGGGGGTAAGGGTTTACAATACAGCTGGTGACACATAGGTACAAGTTCTCATCTCCCCAGAATAAATGTCTGCAAGGCACTTTCTCCCCAAATCTAGGTCTACAGTTTCCACCATCAGGGACTCAGAGTCCCTCCTTCTGATCTCTCTCTTTCCCCTTCCCCACTGTCTTTCTCTTTCTATCTGAAAAGAAAAAAAAAAAAAGGAATGAAGCCCTAGCGAGAACTAATAAAGATTGTGATGCTTATATGAGACTCAACCATATTTTCAAAGCAGAAATGGTCTTATTTTTGAGCTTGCTCAAACAAGGCTGGGTGAGTGTTGTGTGCTGAGTGGCCCAGAGCCTTTTGGGATGACATCCTTGCCAAGGAGAAGGCGTGGGTTTGGTTTAAATTCCCCTTTTCTGAACTTTCAATAATTGAGAAAGGGTTCTCAGTGGGCTTACCATTTTGTAATTGCTATGTGTTATAGGAACTAATGAATCACTCGTCATTATGAAAACCAAAGTAAAATTAGAATGTTGTTTTGCAGAAGCACATTGGCAGTTGTTCTGCTCGGGGTTGTGTAAATTGTTCTATGTGAAGCTGTTCTGTGAACCTTTAAATGTGTCTACACGGTGACTTCAGGCTTCTGTGGCTTGGATCAAGGTGTCCTTCTAGTCTGGAGTGGCCCCTTTGCTGTTCCACACCCCCTTTCCCTTTGCTGCTCCTTTGCTTATTGAATCTCCCAAGGCCAACCCAAACATCACCTTCCTCGGGGACCTTCCTCACTTCTAACCAGTGGTATTAGTCACTGTCATTTGGACTTCCTAGTCCTTTCTTCATCCCATTGGGGAGCCTCTTTCCTCAACTAATAGACTGTGAGTAAGATGGGGAGGGGAGACACTGGTTCAAACTCTCTGGAGGGACTGCTTAATGACTGTAGTCCAACTGGCTTATTTCCTTGGGAACTGAGTCTTCTGCCTCCTCACTTATACAGAAAATCCCCTTAATGCATTACTCAGAATATATAATCCATGCACAATTGCCAAGGGACCACTATCATCTGCAGGAGGATTTTGGAAATGCACAATGCAGAAGCCCACAGATCCTTTTCCCCTTTATCCTTTGTTTCCATTTAAACGTTACCAGATGCTTCACCCTTCGAATGTTTGGACTGAGGGACAATCCAATCGTTTTCTTGTATATCCAGTTCAGGAATGAGTGTCTTGGAGGGAGACAAAGGAATTTTGATGTATTACTTCAATAAGGAGTTTGAAGAGGAAAATAGTAGGTTGGAAGTTCTTTTCTTATTTATTTCTAACTTAGAAACAAGTCTGTCTCAATGGAATTAATCTTGTCTGTGCTCATCTTTGGTGAATGGAAATTTGACTCAGGTCTTTTGCAGGTTCGTATGGTTCCTGTGGTTTAGTGGAGGGGTTTCAGAGCCACTGTAGCCACTCCTTAATTTGAACTTCATGTTTTATGTGGACCTGCACTGACCCCAGGACTCTTTCTACTTCTGCCTCCTATGCTCGCCTATTCACGCCTAGTTCTTTACCTCCTTCTTTTTCTCCATTCCCATTCTCTTCTTCATTCCCCTTTTCCCTTCCTTCCTGTGATGAGTGCAATGAATGGGCCCCACGAGGTTCAAGTTCTAATGCCTGGGAACTGTGAAATCTGTTATCTATTATGGTAAAACAGGTTCTGTGGACAAGATCGAATAGAAGAACTTGAGATAGGGAGACAGAGGTGGACAGGCAGGGGCTGGCAAAATAGTTTACTTGGTAAGTGAGCTTTGCCATCAGTTCGATCCAGGTTCAAGCCTGGCCTCCTCTGCATTAAAGGAAATTTCAGTGCTGAGGTCTCACTCTCTGTCTCACTGTCTATATCTTTTTAAAAGGCAAGCAGGAAGGCTAAAAGATAAAAAGATGTAAGGAGAAAGGTGGAGACCAGTGAAAATAAGAAGGTGCCAATTTTGAAGATCAAGGAAAGGGCCTTGAGTTGAAGAATGTGGGAAGACTCTACAAGTTGGACTCAAAGGCTTAGTTACTCCCCTAGAGTGTCCAAAAGGAATATAGCTTTGGCGTGGGGGAGATAGCTTAATGGTTATGCAAAGAGACTCTCAAGCCTGAGGCTTCAAAGTCCCAGGGTCAATTACCCACACACCCTACACCAGAGCTGAGCAGTGCTGCTCTGGTAAGAAAGAAAGAAAGAAAGAAAGAAAGAAAGAAAGAAAGAAAGAAAGAAAGAAAGAAAGAAAGAAAGGGAGGAAGGAATAAGGAAGGAAATAATATAAACGGAATATAGCTTTGCAGCCTCATTTTAGACTTTTGACTTCCAGATGTATACAAAAACAATTTTCATGGGCTTATGTAACTAATTTGTGGCAATGCATTATGCCAAATTAGGAAACTAATGCACTTCTTGCTTGCCATCTAAAAACAATTTAAGAGGTTGTTATTACAATGACTAAATTTATAAACTCAGTAGCTGAAGTATCTGAGGTTAAATTCTAGTTTTGCCTGCTTTTATCAATTTATCTGTGTTTCAGGATTGAGAAATTAGCATGACTTTACATAATGGACTTTCTTGCCTTCTGCACCAATGGTCCCAGGTTCAGTCCCCACCATCACCATAAACCAGAACTGAGTAGTAAGCGCTCTGATAAAAATAAATAAATAAACAAATAAATATTTAGTGGGAGAAAGAGAGAACTAGAGTGGCACCCTAAAATGCACTGCTAGGAACTGAACTTAGGGACACACACATACATACACACGAAGACACACACACACACACACACACACACACACATGAACACACACACACAGGAAGACACACACACACACACACAAGAACACACACACACAGAAACACACACACAGGAAGACACACACACACACACATACACACACACACACACAAAAGCCCAGCATTTTATCCACTTCACTACTTCTCTGAATGCAGTAGTACTTATCTTAAAAAGTTATCAGTTGCGAAGGGAGAGAGTTTAATGGTTATGCAAACAGGCTCTCATGTCTAAGGCTCTGAGCTCCTGGGTTCAATCCCCTATACCACAATGAACCAGAGTTGAGCAGTATTTGGTAATAAATAAATATTTAAACAGTGCTGTGCCCTACCATAACAGCTGCCACCACTACTGTTACTTCTTGTCTGTGTCTATGCTACATTTGATCACTGCAAACTATTTACAGTCATGGCTTAACATTATTTCCCTAATCATTATGATGGAAACAAGCTTGTGAACTAGTCCATTTTGAAGTTCTTTATTTTTCCTGCTTACTAGGACAACATGTTATTTTAGAAAAAAAATAAAAGGAAAACATTTTCAAAGTGTAAAAAGAAAAGAAAGGCTCTCCTAGACTCCAGCTCAGGAAGAACTAACACACCCCCCAGATAGTGACATTTGGACATAGTTCTTTTTACATTGTTTTAGATTTGAAGACAGGACTGTAGTAAGAGTGTGTACGTAGTTTCACATCCTGTTTATTTTTTTAAACTTCAATTTAAATCATAAGCCTTTCCTGCGGACCAGGCGGTAGTGCAGTGGGTTAAGCCCAGGTAGTGCAAATGCAAGGACCGGATTTCAGTTTGAGCCCCTGTTTCCCCACCTGCAGGTGGGTCACTTCACAAGTGGTGAAGCACGTCTACAGATGTCTATCTTTCTCTCTCCCTCTCGGTCTCCCCCTCCTCCATTTCTTTCTGTCCTATTCCACAACGACAATAATAACAACAATAGTCTACGGCCATATCACCCTGAACACGCCTGATCTCGTCTGATCTCAGAAACAACAATAATAACCACAACAGTAATAAACAACAAGGGCAACAAAAGGAGAAAAATGGCCTCCAGGAGCAGTGGATTCGTGGTGCAGGCACTGAGCCCCAGCAATAACCCTGGAGATGCAATAAATAAATAAATAAATAAATTTAAAAAAATCATAAGCCTTTCCCAAGAAGCCCAATGCAGCCAACATTGAAACTCAGCCGGTGCAAATTTTCTTTATCATGAATAATAATAAAACAAGTATTTTATGCAGAGCTTTTTATTGTGATCCCATATGCATAAGTTTAACATTTTAACCATTTTTAAATGTGTGGTGCAGTGGCATTGAGTGTGTCACAGTGCTGGGCAACCATTATCTCTACCAAGTTCCTCAACTGTCCATAATAAGGTCTTGCCAACATTCCAGACTATGGATGTAGTGTGAATATATCCTGACTGTACTCTTAGAGAGTAAAATATGGTATGAAGAAGAAAAATTGTGTAAAGTACCTCCAGGAAGATTGTGCTCATTTGTTTTCCAGTGTACAGGTATCCTGGTCTCATCTCCATTTACACCAAGTGGCAAAGACAGTATCTTTGTTAACTTGACAAGTAAAAAAATTGAGATCTTATTCTTAGTTCACTTGCATTTCTTGATGACTTGACTTGGGAGTCTGACCATTTTCTACTGTGCTCATTAATTTTGTTATTTGCTCTTATGAAAGCATGTGTGTGCTTTCATCCATTTAGCTCTAAGGACATTTATATTTTTACTTTGTAATGAAATGAGTCGGATTCAATTCCATGAAATTTAAGACATTTGTATTGTGTGTTTCCATAAAATTGTAGACATTAGTATTCAGTGTCCATCCTTTTTTTTGCTAGGTAATAGGGAGGACAGAATATATGTCCCAATTTGAAAGCAAATAAACCACAGACCATTGTTGATTGAAGGCCTGTAGAGATGGTGGGAGGGAGAGATGAAAGGAGAGGTAGAAAGCACAGACTTCCATGCTTGCTCTGCAAATCCCTGGGCCTCATGTGCTTTTCCAGGAGCTGCTGTGTACTGGAGGGAGGGGAA
This sequence comes from Erinaceus europaeus, assembly GCF_950295315.1. Lineage (NCBI taxonomy): Eukaryota > Metazoa > Chordata > Mammalia > Eulipotyphla > Erinaceidae > Erinaceus > Erinaceus europaeus. Next base: position 19,040,324 of record NC_080168.1, read on the forward strand.
GCTGCCACTGGTCTCTCTCCTTCAGCGTCAGGGCCTGTGACTTCTATAGAGGCCCTAGAGATCCTTGGAACAAAGGATCCTTTATTGATACTGTTTGAAAGCAACAAATTCAGACACAAAGCTGCCAAATATTTGTATATATGAATATTGTAACCTGCAGATTCTTAAAACCTATCTCACAGGGGTGGGGTATAGACACACACACACACACACACACACGCACACGCACTACTGTGCTCCAAGACCAACACTCAAGTCTGCAGTCCCTACCTGCAAATGAGGAGCTTCATAAGCAGTAATGCAGTAAAACAGTGTGCAGACCTCTCCCCTCCCACCTCTCTCTCTGCCTCCAGAGTTCCAGGGCTCCAGGGTTATTACTGGGGCTTGGTGTCCTAGCACTAAGAATCCACCATTCCTAGTGGACAATTTTTTCCATTTTTATTTGACAGGACTGAAAAAAATTGAGAGGGGAAGGGAAGTCAGAGGAGAGAAACAAAAAGATACCTGCAGACCTGCTTTACCCCTTGTGAAAGGTTAAAACAGAACAATTTATGTCTATCTTTAGGGACACATACGTGATACTTTGTAGGACTAAATGGTCAATACTTGGCAGAAGGCTTAAGATGCTCCTTTGAGCAGTTACAGATAATTTCCGTCAGCCTTTAGTACTTTGAATTTAGAAAAACATTAGTGACTCACTCTGCCATTTAAGGCATGAGGAGGACTGTAAGAGGACTTTGCAACAGCTTCCCTTTTAAAGCATGATAGGGACTGAGTTACTGTCAATGGTGGACGTTTTCAGTTTAAAAAAGATTCATTCAAATATTACAGACTTGAAAAAGCTATTTCTGAGCCATCAATGATAAATTTTTCTGATGGAGCGTTCAGTGTTCCTAGAGGAGGTATTACTTATTTGTTTATATTTTATTTATTTATTTTTATTGCCACCAGGGTTATTGCTAGGGCTTGGTGTCTACATGACTAATTCATGGTTTCTCATGGCCTTTCCAACCCCCCCCTTAAAATTATTATTATTATTATTATTATTGATATTTTGTTTGTTAGGACAGAAAGAAATTGAGTGGGGAGGATGAAATAGAGAGGAATAAACAGAGACACAGCACTGCTTCATTACTTGTGGGGAGCAGGGTCCTTCAACCCAGGTCCTTGCATGTGTTGACATGTGCATTCAGCCAGGCGCAACACTGCCTGGCCCTCTATAGGAGAAATCATTCACCAGGCTAACAGCTTCCTGGTACCGTCATTTAGAGAAAACGTAAGACAAGCCATTGTTTATCAGACAAGCTGTAGTCTATTCTGTCATCTAATCTACTAAAAGGACTTTCATTTTTTAATGCTAAATCATCTTCTTTAATAAAATCATTGTAATGGAGAGTATCTACCAACACATCATCATGATCAAATTACTATTCTTCTATTTACATGTGTATAGGCAAGGACTAAAGGAGAAAATTATGGCCTAAAACTAACTTAGCCCTTAATAACAAGTGCTAAGAATAAGACAATATAAACAAAGCTTTAATGCAAACTTGCGCTCCATGTCTTTCTCTCTCTAGATCATTCTCTCGGGAGTTATACTGTACCTTTCAGAACCCTGAAGATATTGGGGATGTTGAGATAGGCATTGCATATGTAAATAAATAAAAAAATATATATACGTGTCAAGTAGAGGAGGATGATAATTTGGTGGGTGAGGTGGGCTGACACATACTTTGGGGAAATATGGAACTGTATCCTTGTGACAGCCATTCTGTAGATCAACATTTTCTCAATATAGTGTTTTTTAAAAAAAATTATTAATTTATTTTATTTTTACCAGAGCACTGATCATCTCTGGTTTATGGTGGTGCAGGGGATTAAACCTGGGACTTTAAAGCCTCAGGCATGACAGTCTGTTTGCATAATCATTATGCTGTCTACCCCTGCCCTAAAGTATCTTTTTAAAAGAAAGTTAATCACTACAATATAGAATCATCTTGTTTTACCACTGTATTGGGCTTCATGGGTAATGTAGGGTCTGTTGTTGTTGTTGATGATGATGATTTTTCAGAGCTGGGGCATCATTGTACATATTAGTTTTCATCTCTCCCAGGTAGACATTTTATTATTGTTATTATTCAGAAGAGAGGCAGCAAGAAAGAGAGGGCAAGGTGCCACAATAGCAGAACATCCCCCATGCACGGCACTCCCATGTGGTGCCCCGACTGGGATCTGGGTCATGTGCATGACAAGGCATACACTCTGTCTTGAGAGTTCTTTCTCTGACCCTTAATACTGCATCTTATATATATATATATATATATTTTAGATTTATTTATTATCCCTTTTGTTGCCCTTGATTTTTTTGTATTATTTTTGTAGTTATTATTATTGTTGTTATTGATGTCATTGTTAGATAGGACAGAAAGAAATGGAGAGAGGAGTGTCGGGAGCCATAATGACACTGCACATCATGCCCCTAAGATGGCGCCGGCCACGTGGTGGCTAAACCAGTAAAGTGGTAAACAACTTTGCGGAAGTTGAACGATCCAACTGAACAGACTGCGTGCTGTACATGTGAACTGTTTTATGATTGGTAGAAGGATACATGATCTATGAATGCTGTATGCTTGTTTAATGCCCATTGACTGACTATGTAACAGTGAAAGGTACTTAAGGTGGCCATAAGAAGGAAATAAAGGGAATTGAGGAAGAAGACTCTGGTGTCCGTGTCATTGTTGTGGGCTGACAGCGACAGAGGAGGGGAAGACAGAGAGGGGGAGAGAAAGACAGACACCTGCAGACCTGCTTCACCGCCTGTGAAGCGACTCCCTTGCAGGTGGGGAGCCGGGGGCTCGAACCGGGATCCTTACGGAGGTCCTTCCGCTTCATGCCACATGCGCTTATCCTGCTGTGCTATAGCCCAACTCCCAATACTGTGTTTTTTTTTTTTTTTTTTTTTTTTTATAAGAATCTCTACAAGTGAAAAGACAGTGAATCACTGAAGGTTCTTCTCTCAAGTGTGCCTGTGTGTAAATTTTCCTAAATGCCATTTTTCTCTGTCAATCCTTGAAGAGAATGTGTGCAGAACAACAATAACAGCTTCCCTCACTTCTTCCTCCAATGTAAACTGGGTGCAACATCAACTGAGGGACTTGCAGTGATGATGCTCCCTCTTTCTTTGTTGTGGTTTTGTTCCCAGTGTAAGGACACAGCCCTAGTCTCCAAATAAATTATCTTGTGCTGTAAAAGAAGACTTTTCACCTATTCACTGTTACTATAAAAAATAAGTATCCTGGGACTTTTTGTGTTTTGCATTGTGGTGTTACCTGACACACCACCGAACTTTTTTTTTTTTTTTTTTTTGGATAAGAGAGAAGGGGGAGATAGAAAGGGAGAAAGATAGATACCTGCAGACCTGTTTCACTGCTTGTGATACATCTCTGCTACAGGTGGGGAGCCAGGTGTTCGAACCCAGATCCTTGCACTGGTCCTTATACTTAGTACTATGTGTACTTAAAACTGAGTATACCACCGCTCAGCCCCCCTGGAATCATCTTTCTAGGACAAGTGTTCACACAAGTTAACAATGGTGTGTATGTGGTGTGCAAAACTCACATTCCTGGTATGACCAAATTGTAAGCATTTCCTCTTTCCACAAATTTGCAGGTAGAAAAACAGGATCCAGGGGCCGGTGGTGGTGCACTTGGTTGAGCGCATATGTTACAGTGCATGAGGACCCAGGTTCAAGGCCCTGGTCCCCACCTGCAGAGGGAAAGCTTCACAAGTGGTGAAGCAGGGCTGCAGGTGTCTCTCTGTCTCTTTCCCTCTATATCTCCCCCTTTCCTCTTGATTTCTGGCTGTCTCTATCCAATAAGTAAAGATTGAAAAATTACAAAAAGAAAAGAAAAAGAAAAACAGGAGCCCTAAACTTTATTGGCATCTTTATTCTTACATCTTGGTCTTGAAAAACGTTTAGAAATATAGGATTCTGTGACATTTGATAATAGGAAGAGGGAAACAACGGTCCTTGTGGCAATAGTCATGTAGGATTTTAGAATAAGTACAAAATCTTTCCTGGTCTAGTTGATAACTCTCCTAGTAAAATGGGTTGGCTTGAGTCCCGGCACTACATGGGAGAAACATGACACAAAGAGGACACTCTACAGATAATGGAGCGACGTTATGGACTCTCTCCTTTCTTCTTCTTTCCTCTCTCTAAGTAATAAAATATTGGCCTCAGTGCTTCTGGTATTACCCATGTATGAGGCTCTGAAGCCATACTAAAGGAAAAAGAAGAGGAAAGAGAAGGGAAAAAAAAAAGGAGAAAGAAAAAGAAAAAAAAATTCCAGGGGCCTGTTGCTGGTGCACCTTATTGAACAATCATGCTACAATGCCTAAGGACCTGGGTTCAAGTCTCTGGTCCCCACCTGCCGGTGGGCAGCTTCATGAGTGGTAAAGCAGTGCTGCAGTTGTCTCTCTCATTCTCTCCCTCTCTGTCTCTTTGTCTCCCTCTTCCCTCTCAATTTCTTTCTTTCTCTATATGATAACAATAAAATAAATAAATTTTTTTCCAACTGTTGTTTCAGAGGACTCACTTCTGAATTTTTGTGGGTCTTTTTTCTATTTAAGTCACTAACTATTGACTTTGGCTAGATGAACAGCAGCTGACAGAGTCATGAGAACATTCCCACTGAACTTGTTTGGTATGATTTCTCTTTCCCCAGGGTTGTGGGCCCAGCTGTGCTCATTCTTCCTCTACTCACTCCACTGTCATCCCCTCTACTCTCATTAAGAAAATTACTCAACAGGAAGGGGAACAAACACTGATTTTTAACAAAAGAAAGACTGCTGTTGGAGATAAATCCTCTTTTGAGTATAGGTGATTGTTAATGTCAGCATGGCATTTCAACACATTCAGTCAGAGACCTCAAGGGATAAACAAATGACAGGGCAAGACTAGACAACACTGACTTTGGCTTGAAATCTAATCTGAGTAGATGATTCTGCTTTATAGCATCACAGGTCAAGTTCAAGTAATCAAGGTGCAGACGAGGGTAGACTTTTGAGCAATAAGGTGTGAGAAATCAACACTGAATATCATCATTGAAAAAGCTTATTTTCTAGTTGGTCTCTGTCCAGAAGCAAAGGTTATGGCATTTGGTACAAGTCAGAAATAGTCATGGGTTTTCTTGATAACCAAGACAGGTCTGTGAGGAATCCGTGTTATGAAAACAGTAGTTATGTGTCAATCAGGCACATACCAGAGAAGTGGCAGCTTCATGATCCAAGAATAGTCCTGAAGATTCCAAGATTCCCAACTGTCTATGAGTTTTTGATACATACAAGTCAATTCTAGGGCTGGTGAAATGACTCACTTGGAGAGTGTGCTGCTCTGCCATGTGCATGGCATAGGTTCTAACCTGACCTCCACTACACTGAAGGAAGCTTTGGTGTTATATTCTCTCTGTCTCTCCTCTCTTCTCTCTTCCATTGCCACCAGGGTTATCAGTGGGGCTTGGTGCTGGCTATGAACCCACAGCTCCCTATGTACATTTCTCCTCCTCCTCCTCCTCCTCCTCCTCCTCCTCCTCCTCCTTCTTCTTCCTCTTCCTCTTCTTCTTTTTCCTCTCCTTCTTCTTTCTCTTCTTCTTTTTCCTCTTCTCCTCCTCCTCTTCCTTCTTCTAGATAGGACAGAGAGAAGTTGAGAAGAAAGGGAAGATAGAGAAGGAGAGAGAAAGATAGAAACCTGATGACCTGCTTCACTGCTCATGAAGCATCCCTCCTGTAGGTGGGGAGTGAGGTTGAGAATCTGGGTCCTTGTGCATGGTAACCAATCAGGTACACCACTGTCCAACTCCCTCACTCTCTCTGTCTCTGCCTCCCTGTCACCATGAACAGTTGATTAGATCAGACTCAGATCCGGGAACTTCAGCACTTTATCTCTCATCACTTACCCTTTAGCTTGGTCAGGCTTTTCCTATGATTATGAAGCCAGGAAAAATGAATTTTTTAGTTTTCTTCTTGATTGGTAGACTTGACAAATTATGTTCCTTTAGAAATTGATGCTTTTATTTTTAGCATTTGCCTCATGGTTGTTCTTGAACTTCTGTCTCTCTCTCTGTCTCTCTCTCTTACCAGAGCACTATTCAGTTCTGGTTTATGGTGGTGCAGGGGATTGAACCTGGGATTTAGGAGCCTCAAGCATGACCATTATGCTCTATTCCCCTGACATTCCCCCCAACCCCCTAGTATTATCTCTGGGGCTTGGTACCACTGGCACAAAATCCACTGCTCCTAGCAGCCATTCCCCCATTCACCCCCATTTCATTCAGTAGGAAAGAGACAAATTGAGAGGGGATGGGGAAACATAGAGGGAGAGAGAGAGAGAGAGACACCTGAAGATCTGCTTCACTTCTTAGGAAGAGTCCCCACTACAGGTGGGAATTGGGGGCTAAAACCCAGAACCTTGTGCAGACCCTTCTGCATAATATTTATTGTGTGTACTTAACTGGGTGTGCCACTGCCTGGGCCCCTGGAGCCACTTTTCACTCCATTCTTCTGATCTCATTTTTTTTTTTTTTGCCTCCAGGGTTATAGCTGGGGCTCAGTGCCTGCACAATGAATCCACTGCTCATGGAGGCCATTGTTTTTTTCAATTTTTGTTGCCCTTGTTGTTGTCATTATTATTGCTGCTATTGCTGCTGTTGTTGGATAGGACAGAGAGAAATCTAGAAAGGAGGGGAAGACAGAGAGGGGGATAGAAAGAATAAATAAATAAATAAATAAAATAAATAAGTAAAAACAGATTAATTTCTTGGGGGGGCGTCAGGACTTGGGTGGCATGTTTTTAGCATGAACTGGTCCTGGGGTGGTGGTGGGGGGATGATTGGTCCAGGTACTGATGACTTCAGACCCATTGCTGCCTCCATTAAACTGAGGCTGCAGACTTGCTTTACCACTTGTGAAGCGACTCCTCTGGATGTGGGGAGCCGGAGGCTCAAACCGAGTCCTTACGATGGTCCTTGCACTTTGTGCCATGTGTGCTTAACCCACTGCACTACCGCCCCGCTCCTTTTTCTGATCTCCTAATGTCTTAGATTCTCCCTGGAGTTAGGAATGCTATCATGATATTGTAATTTGTAATAAGAAATATAAATATGGTCTTTGTCTCATTTTCAGCAGAGTTCCTAAAACCCTTGGGATTTTCTAAGTGATGAAATCACCAAAGCTTTCTCGAAGATCAATGAGGTGATTTTCAGAAAGAGTCAAGGGAGCAGGCTGGTCCCAGGAGAGTCAGCTGTGTGACTGAAACTTAAGTTTCATACCTAGACCCCCAGGGAGGAGAGTGGCAATGGAGATAGAGTGCAGTCACCAGGGACCAGTGACTTCATTAGTGGTGTCTAGGTGATGAGACCTCTACAGAAGGGGTAAGACATCCAGCAAGTTGAATGAAGACTTGAGCACTTGGGAGTGTGGCACGCCTGGAGAGCATATAGATAGATCCCTTTCCCACATAATTTGCCCTGTCGATTCCTTCCATCTACAAGCTAGCAATCAGATCTAATGAACAAAATGTTTCTCTAAGTTCTGTGAGCTGCTCTAGCCAGTTAATGGGATCTGAGGAGGGAGTGTGGAAACTTCGGACTTATAACCAAAGTACAGGCAGCAAGCAGGACAAATATCTGAAATCCAAGGAGAAGCCTGTGGGGAAACTTCACTGATAGCTGTTTGGAGCAGAGGACTAAGCCCTTGCCTTTGGAATCCAGTGCTATCTTAGGGTAGATAATGCTAGCATTGCTTGCTGTTAGTAGAGGAATTTGATGATTAGGCCACCAGAAAGAACTACCATTTCCCCAACCCTGCTGTTTCTATTCTGACAAGTGCTAATCTATTAAGTTCAAAGAAAATCATAAGCAACCCTTTAGGGTCCTTATGCAAAACTGCATTTGGAACAGTATATCAAACAGAACTTTGAAGAGCCATGTAAATCCCACCAGTTTAAAAGCAGCAAAGATTGTAGACATCCTCCCCCCCCCCTTTTTTTTTCCTTTGAGGGAATCTTAGAAATAATTTCATAGGAAAGAACTTTTTCCTTGCTGGTGAGCCAAGCACTCCAGCTGATTTCAGTTGCTATTAGCTGAGTGGGGGTGGGCTGGGGTGGGGGGGAGAAAGGTTTTTCCAAAGAATTTTGTTATCAGTAATGTCATGCAGCCCAACATAACATGCTTGACAGTATCAAAAGAGATGGTATCATTCTAAATGTAACAGGGAGCAGAATGCAGTTCTGTTTCATGATTTGGCCAGAAAAAACAAATTACATTGAATGACCCAGGGCAACCTGACTTCATTAGACCCCTGGTCCTCATACACATTACAATTCTGCCCCAGCACAGAGATTATAAGAGAAAGGTTAGTGGGGATTTCAGAAAAGAGATCTGATCCTTTTCAATTAGATCTGATTTATGAAGTGTTTCAACTATTTCCCAAAGTCTGCCTCTGCAGCCTCCAGCCCCCTGGCTGATAAAAAACTATGCACAGATTCTGCTGGTTTGCAAAATCTGCATCTTTTGTGTCTGTCTGAAGTCTCCTCTGCACTGTAGGAGGAAGGAACACTGGAGTCTCCAAAGAGTTGCTGGTGACAAATGTCTACTGCATTTCCTGGCAGCAGGGAACAAAAGGAAGACTTGAAAGAGAAAACCCAGAGTCTGTGGAATCCTTCAATCTTCAACCACTTTGGTGCCAAATGCTGACCTATCAGATTTTCAGATTTCCCTCCCACTCCCTCAGTCACTTTTCCTCTCAGAAATATATCACTTTTGGTTTCAAACTCAATGGCATGATTGGAAACAAACTACAAATCCCCAGGGGTCTACTTTTCCCATTGCCAGGAAAGGAGTGGGTGATACTCACCCACTTCCCATGACCTTGTGTTCCAAAGAAAATTGAGAGAGAGAGAGAGAGATCCTAAGGCAACAGTTCTTTGTAATGGGTGAACATGATTATCTTTCAAAATAATAATGATGCCAAACTTTGTAGAAAGAGGAAACCATCCTCTTTGTTTCAATGACCCTATCATGTAGATACATATCTCTCAAGGCATAAAGACATAGACTTTTTTTTTTTATTTCTTTTTTGGAACTGACTCATCTGTTTGTCTAGACTTATAGGAAGACATCATTAAACTGTTATTATCAACGAGCCAAATTCTCTTCTGGTGCAACCCTATCTGCCCCAGAGCTGAAATGAATCGTAGTTTCAGAATGAATTTGGCATCCCCAGCTGGTCCTTTTCCCATTCAGCTGATATCAATCTTGATTAGCATCATATTAACAATGCCACTAAAGGTGGGGGGATTTTATTTCTGTGTTTCATTTTTAACTAGGAAAGAGTCTTCTACCCAGTTAATCAGGTAGCTGATTTCCAAGACCCAACTGAAAAGAGACTTCAGGTGTGAGGTGGTGTGACTGTCTTCTTGGAAGGAAATGTTTGCTCCCCTCAGAATAACTAATCTCTTGCTTAGAGAAGAAGGCATTTTGTAGGTCCCTATTGCTTCTTTGGGTGCAGTGTATCAGCCAGTATCATTGCAATTTTAGGGAACTGACTCCAGAGAGACATAGCTTATTACTCCACAGAGAGGATGAGAGTATCTGGGAATTATGAGGTTGTCTATGAGTAATATGCCTGGTAGACACATGAGATCAGCTCTCTTCCCAGTCTTCACCACCACTGTGGAGCTGGGAGTGGAGGTGAGGTGGTGTGGGATTACAAACGGAACACAAGTGGGCATATTTAAACCCAACTTGCCATCTGTGTGAGAGATTATTCCAGTGTTTGGTATCCAAGGACACTGTGTAGCCCAAGCCAAACCTGCCTTCCTGTTTATAAGATGTAAATTCTTTGGGACCTTATTTTGGAGAGATTCAAATATTTTCCTGGGCATCATGCAAATGTTAAGCAAACAACATACTGAGGATCCTTTAAAGTATATGAATCAGAACTATATAGAATTAATTTTGCTAGAATGATCCATGAACTTTAAATATCAAGGCACAAAATCCTGGAAACTTTGCCATTTGCTTTCCTTTCATATCATCCAAAATCAGTAAAAGATAAATTTTTATATATTTTTCTATATTAGTGAGAAAAGGGTCAAGCTTGAATGTTTTAAGAGAAAGCTAGAAAAATCAGTTATTACTTTGAACTCTCCAGGATTTTGCATCTTATATAAGAGGAAGCAAACCCAATGCTGAGAGCCTTACACTTGATTATGGATTCTGTCAGTGATTTTGAGTGGTGATATTTAACATTCCTGCCTATCTGGGTCTCAGTCTTTTTTTTCTGTGGGACATACAAATGGGACTTTGACAATTACTAACTTCACTGAGGTCTTATAAAAGTCATGGCATGGTGCATATATAGTAGGATTTAACAAGGTTGTTATGAACTTCTCTGTATATCATGTATGAAGTGTGGGCAGGAGGAACAGTGGAGTGGGTATATGTCTATGTATGTGTGACTTGAAGATAATGTGAGTGCACTCATTAGTAATTGTTACCTGTTGAGGTCATTTATGTGAAGTGGGATTTGATTTAGTAGGATGTGATTTCAGCTTTCATAATTCATTTTTTCCTTAGTGTAAACTTAAGTTACAGAGGGGTTCCATTCAAACTCAGTGTAATAAGATAAAGGCAAGGTAATCATTGACCCAATGTAGGTTAAAGTCATATTAACAGAAGGAGTGTATTTTTCTCATATGGAGTTAATGTACTTTTTTCAATAGAAAGTAGCACAACATGATGATGGACTGTGGATGATTTTCAGTATAGTGAAAGAAATACAACTCCATCCCAAGGTGTGGTTCATTACTATTTCTCCCATCACAGCATTCACACCACACCCTTCTTTGAGTCCGAATCTTATTTCTTCCTATAATAGAACTGACATGAAAGCCACTGACATTTAGCCTGAATCTCCAGAATCTATAATATATGTGAAACGAACCAGTCATTGGGCTTCCAAGGGAAGGTGGATAGAATCTGAAATATTCAGCCCAGATGTGCAGTGACAGATGAGTGGCTGAGAAAACCATGGCTTCTATACACAATACATATATGCTCAACTGTCCAAAATGATGCAATCATCTCCTTCACCTCATCTTGGGTAGAACTTGAAAGAATAATGTTAAATGAGATAAGCCAAAAAGAAAGGATGAATACCATATGATCTCACATGTAGGTGGAACTTAACAAACAAGGACAGAAAGGAAGAACACAGAGTGAATCTTAGACTGGGTGTGCTGTATTGCACCAAAACAAAGACTCTGGGGAAGTCAGTAGAGGAAGAAAGTGAAGCAGATCTGTTGTAGGATGGTGGAAAAGGATCTAAGTTGGGGCTGAGAGTGTTTTGTGGACACCTATCATGGGAAGATGAGAAATTGTACCCATGTGTCAGCAACTACATTCTAGTCACTAACAACTCCCAATAAAATGATTTTTTAAAAAGAATCTAAAACGCTAAATGAGGTGGGTTTTAAATGGTAAGAGGATATAAAAGAGAAAGGATATAGTTAGTATTCTGGGGAATGGTGTAGTAATTATTAGAGAGCTCTCCTCTTAGGGAACCCAAGCTATATTTCCCTATCCTTTGACGATTTTGAGACACTTCTGTGAATGTTTGAAATTTCATGAGGGCCCAGGGCAAAACTTTTCAGCAGAGGTCAGGGGAAGGGTGAGGATACTAATAAGATATCAGTAGGGAAACCTTCCTGGCCATCCAATAGACTAGAGAGGTCCATCACTGTGAGCCAATTAGCAACATGGAAATTTAGTGTGTGTTCATTTATCCACTCGAAGAAATAAATGCAAAATAGAATGCTTGAGTCCCTCTGAAGGTAGAATGTGGAACATGTATTTGCTTAGGGTATATTATCATTATTCTTATCATCTCTCTCATCATAATTGTCCTAATTATAATTGAATATTATCTCTCTGGAGAATATAAGTTATTCTCATTAGTAAAGGAAATGTCTGAATTTCCCATTACTCATTCTATAGCTACTCTCAAACTTGAACTTTCTCTTAGGCAGACAATGTGAGTAAAGACTTTTATTGGTTTTCCAGAAGAGAAAAGAGATTTGTCACAGACTTGATAGCTTATAATAAAAGTTTTCTACGTATTCAAGACAGTGGTTATGTGATTTCAAATTGAATGTCAACTATGTAACTTTGTGTTTGTTATTCTTAGTTTGTTTCTCTGGAGTTACCAGGTTGGCCTTCCCCAGGAAAGAGTCTTGAAAATAAGAGAAAGGGACATGGATAAAGGAGAGAGAAGAAACATGGGTTCTTGGTCATTTCAAGGCTATATGGCACAATGGAGGAATCTTGTTGCAAAATTCATATGACAGAAGAATGACAAATTCCATGGGGCCTGTGAGAAGTGACTAAGTGACAGTACATGGGGCAGAGAAGCTGACTGGGGGCTTCTTGGACGAGCACCCATAGTAATAGCCAAAGAGTTTGACATCTCTTTTCCATAACAGCCTTGGATATGGTTTAATAAAGCATTGTGTCCAGACAGTCCTATACAGAGATTAGCTACCCTTCTGTGTTTTCACTTGCTGCTCCTGTCCTAACTAATCAAACTCTCATCACTGCTTTGCTATATACTGATACAATTTTGAACACATCGAGTGAGCATCTTTGGAATGGCTTTTCAAATATTTATTGTTGACAAAACACCTTTTCAACTAACATTTATCCACTCAAAATGTAAACTGTCCAACTGCAGTTTGGAGAAAGAGAAGGTTTTTTCCTCCTTTGCGTTCCTTTCCCTTCTCTTCTTTTATACACTCATCCCCTTGCTTTTCTCCTGTGATCTGTGGGATAACTGGTTCAGTCATCATGCCATTATCTTGTACTCTTTGCAAATGCATTTTGAACAACTTTTTAATGGGAATTGAGAGATCACACTTAGAAAAGCTTCCTAAAGTCTTAAAGGGTTCAGTTAATAAATATCACAAGCCCTGTAATTTATAGATGGGATTAAAACATTTCTACTTCTATTTGGGTTCTGCTTTCCCAACTCTCAGGGGTAATGAGATGATGAATGAGTTAATATTTGTTCAAGGATTTGAGGAAAAGGAATGTCTTAAAAATCTTGTGCTCTGACCTCCACATTCACTCCTACAGAATTCTCTCTCAGTGAGAAAAGAGGAAGGAGGCAGTGGCAGAAACAAAATAAAACTAATCTTTCCCTAAACTGGCAGCAATGTTTGGTGAAAGTTAGGAAGCAACAGTGGATGGTAATGTTTGTACTGCAGTGATTTTTTTTTTTTTTTGCTGGACCTGAAGTGAATGACGCAATTTATCTCTCTCTCTTCTATGACCATTAATATTTTCTCAGTGAGGCTATTTTTCTCCAACACCCCGAGCCCGTCTGATCCAATGGCGTGATCTTTCACCAGCACTTTTTCCTCCCAAATGTATAGTATAGTGTCAAAACTTCTCTGTCGAAGGATGAATATGGGATGGCCTCATTCATAAAAAGAAGTTGAAAAATAAGAACAGAAGAGAAAACACACAGCAGAACTTGGACTGGAGTTGGTGTATTGCACCAAAGTAAGACTCTGGGGTGGAGGGGAGGGTTCAGGTCGTGAAATATATTGGCAGAGGAGGACCTCAAGGGGAATGAATTGTTATGTGAAAATTGAGAAATGTTACATATGTACAAACTATTGCATTTTACTGTTGACCATAAACCATTAATCCCCCAATAAAGAAAAAAAACACTAAATGCCAGGAAAAATAATAATAAAACTTCTCTGTCTTCTGCTCCTAAGAAGTCAGAGACATGAATGGGTACATACTCAGCTAAAACAATTTGATTCAGGGAGTCAATCACTGGGAATATCTCAAGAAACTTTTTTCAGTAGTCATTATGATATATGAAGGACAAATGAAAGAAGAGGACAACAAAACAGTAATAATCATATCATTTGTTAAGTCCCTGCCATGGCTAAAATTTTATTTAAAGTTCAGAAATAATTTCATCAATCTTCAGTTCACAGCAGTTCTTCTGGGATACAGACTTACTAATCTGTTGTCATACAGCTAATAAGCATCTGAGCTGGAATATATATATATATATATATATATATATATATATATATATATATATATCTTCTAGTCTTAAATATATTTAGGCTAAAAACGAAAGATTTGTAGGTAATACTCTCATCCCAAAATATTGTACCTGTCTTGAAAATAGAATAAATAAATGTCTTCTAACCTTCATGGGGTTGTTGACTGTGATTTAGCATAACCTAGGTACATCAGTATAAATATCACATTTTATATCTAACAAACAATCAAGAAGTGTATGTTACTGTATTTAAGCTACATGGCTGTATCATGAGAAAGGTAGTTTTGGACAGTTCTTTACTCATTGAATAAAGAGTTATTGTATGGCCATCCCTTCCCTCCCCTACATCTTTTGAGGTCATTTCACATAAACGAGTATTTGACCACATTGATGGATATCTCTGACTTACACAAATTCAGCACACTCAGGCAGAAACCTGACTTCAAGCAATATAAAATCTGATGGGAAAAAAAAGAGGACCTCACTGAATTTTCTGTCTCTGATTTCATTTTCAAGTATACCCTTGGTCTCTACATGATGAAACTCTGGAAGTGTATTTTAAGAGCATTTAAGACAATTTTATGATAGTTTCAGCAACTGTGAATTTCTGTTTCACTAGGTGAATTTCCCGTTCCCCCCATGTCAAGAGAATGAGGTAATACCAATGGAATGCGGTATTGTGACACGTTAAACAGGAAACTCCCATAGACCTTTCTTTTCCTCCTGGAGTTAGACGATGAAATAGAAAACTGAAATAGTCACACTGAGAGGCCTAAATTTATATTTTTGCATGTAAAGACTGATTCATGGGACTGATTTTGGTGTAGTCCCATGTTACATGGATTCTTCCAACCCACTCAACACTCTTCTTCACTTGTGGGTTTCCTTGAAATCAACTCAACACTTATTGGGGAAGACCCCCCCAAGACTCATAATCTGCTTGGGTATGGAGTAAATGAACATTCAAAAGAAAATTTAGTAGTTGTAATAGTCATCACCCACCCAGCCTTTTTCAAGGAAGATTATCTGAAAAGTGAATTCAACTCAGAAGATATATTAATACATGGTTCTTTCTGAGTGACACTTGGGTCCACTTAAAAATTTACAATGGGGAGGGCTGTGTGTGCTGTCTGAGTCCAACTGTTCAAGAGCTCTATAGATTGGTCAGGGACCGAATATTTTCCATTTCTTGTATCCTTCCTTGAGCTGATACCAAGTTAACTCAAGAAAAGATTTGGACGGTTCTTTGACTGGAGGGCTGAGTAGATAACATGAAGCTAAGGAGACCCACATCTAGAAATTGTAATTTTATTCATCAGTTCATCTGCTCATACCCCAGATGTGAGTAGAACATTGTAGGCATTGGCTGCATGCTATTTCTGATTCATCCCTCTCTCCAATATTCTTTTTGTGAATCTGTTCATCCTAACTCCTTATCCTGACTCTCCAGCAAGAAAGTGATTGTTTATTCTCTAAGGCTTCATAATTTAAATTTAGGTAACAAGGATTTGGCTTTGTTAATTGAAAATAACTTATGGATGAGCTGAGATCTCTTGGTGGGATGAGAGAAGGAGATAGTTCAATTTTCCCACCATTGAGGTAGAATGTCAGGATTAATATCATTTCTTGATTAATTACATAAAAGCCAGTAGACCTCACCACAGTGATTATTTTCCTTTGAGGAGAGAACAGGTTAACTGAAAGTGATAATCGCTGTGTGTGTGTGTGTGTGTGTGTGTGTGTGTGTGTGTGTGTTCAAACTGAAGGAAATGATGTCAACTTTACCCCTTATGAAATATTTTTGGTTTTATTTATCTAAGTCCCATCTGATATCTTCCTGATCACATTACAGGGATGAAGATATTACTGGAGAAAGGGCTTCACTGCTGTTTGGATCAGTGATTTCAACTTCATATAGTCACATCATCATCCCTTAATGTTGCCCCATATAAAGTGTGTGTGAGAGAGAAACCTAGTCTTCTAAAGACTTTCCAGTAGAACATTTTAAGTGTCATATGAGATTTATAGAAACTTGAGGAGATAGTGTAAAAAGAGATTTTTTTTTTTTTTAAGAAACATCCACAGCACTGCTTTACCGTTCATGAAACTTTCAGGTGGGAACCAAGGGCATGAGGCAGGGTCCATGAACATAGTAACATGTGTACTGCCAGGTGAGCCACCCTACCACCTGACCCTATATAAACATCATATATATAAAATTTATTTATTCCCTTTTGTTGCCCTTGTTTTATTGTTGTAGTTCTTGTTGTTGTTGAATACGGCAGAGAGAAATGGAGAGAGGAGGGGAAGACAGAGAGGGGGAGAGAAAGATAGACATCTGCAGACCTGCTTCACCACCTGTGAAGTAACACAGGTGGGGAGCCGGGGGCTCGAACCGGGGTCCTTACACCGGTCCATTAACACTTTGCGCCAAGTGCGCTTAACCTACTGCGCTACCGCCCGACTCCCTATATAAACATCTTTTGAAAACTCCGTTTAGATTACTCCCTCACAACTCTTCTGCCATATATATTTTTTTACTTCTCCTGCAACACATAGTAACTGACACAATAAATATTTTGTTACTCTTATGATGATATTGTATGTTTGTTTATCTATGCTTTTCACAATATAAATCCAGAGAGCAAATGCTTTCTTAGCTCTTGCTTTCAAAACCTTATGAAATTACATATTTGATAATATTTATTGACTATTGAACAAAATACAGAAAACATAAAAACATAATAGTCAAAATAAATAATAAATTAATTTGGAAATTAGCAATATGTATGGAGATTAGCAGTTCGTATAGAGTATTTAATACAAACCAGGTATTATTATTATACTGACAATATGTTTATGAATGTTATGGGTTTAGTTCAATATCCACAGTATAAGAGGTTTTTTTTCTGCTAGAAATCTATGTTAAGAATATTGAAAGTATACTTTTCTTCACAGTGTATACCTGTATACTTTGAGCTGAGGCTCAAAGTTCAGCACTCATAGTAACACAAAGAAATGAAAGGAGAGATTCAGGACTTGGTATTCATTATCCTCACATTCCTATAACAGGACAGAATCTGGGAAGAGACTTAGATGTAGAGTCATGCCTCTAAGATGTAGATTACAAACAACTGAGGGTCTTGACAGAACTCAGTGTCATTTGGAAGGGAAAAGGCCTTGGCTTTTCCAAGTAAGAAGAGATTCTTCAGTAGTTAGCAAAGTTTGGAGGACAATATTAGAACTGGGCCTTAATGAAGAAGCAGAATTTATCAAAAAGAGATGATGTGACAAGTAATTGATAAAAGTAGTTGTATTTCCAGGAAACTGGGAGAAAAAAAAGAATGTTAATTTTAATAATAAAACTTCTACTTATTAACAATTAACTATGCCTTAGGAACTTTGTAAACAATGTATCCTATGTATTGAATTGATTAACAGCACTGTATAGGCCAAAACTTGGCATATATGTGACCCTGTGAATATCACCAACCAGTATTTTTTAATCAGCAATCAAACAAAACATTTGTTAGATAACGACATTGCTTATTGCCTACTTCATTGCCTAGAGCTTGATGGGGAAGTTGTTTTTTGTTTGTTTTCTTTTTCTGCCAAGGGCCATTTGTATATTTATTTATTTTGCCTGTAGGGTTATTGTTGCTTCATGCCTGCACTATGAATCTAGTGCTCCTGGTGGCCATTTTTTCCCATTATTTTATTTTATTTTATTTTATTCTAAGGCCATACTAAAAATAAGAACTTAATGTTTCTATGGAAAAAAATCTCCCAGATTTATTGTATTTTCAGTTTTACCTATAATAATTTGACAGGGCCAGACTAAACTATTTCATGGATTTTGATATGATACCCTTGGATCTGATGCTGCTCACCTCTGATCAAAAGAGTAAAAAATTAAGCATTTACTAGTTTCTGATACCATCTTTAAAAAGAAAGTAAATTAAGCATTCTTCCCCAAACACAGTGAGCACACTTGAAAATAATGGCATTTTTTCCTGGTTTCTGGGCTATAGTCTGAATGTGCTATCTGCTAATACAAGTATCTAGTACTCACAAAGAAAAATATTGTCATAGATGACCTCAAACAGAAGTAACAGGGATTATTCATCTAGTTGCACTCTGGAAGATCTGAGAAAAACATGTCCTTGTGAACATGAGCTGCAAGATTAATTGCAAATAAGCAGAAAACCCAAAGCAATTTGAACTTGTAGTTTTAAGTATTATAACTGGATGCCTAGTGCCAAAAGGAAAATTGGCCTAGTGGTTTTCAGGGGCTATCACAGACTATACTATGTATTTAAGTGTTCTCAAGCCCCAAGAAAACTTTTTATGAATGCATTGATTTGTATTTATTTGTTAAAGATGAAAGAATTGAATGGATCTGAAATAGCTTGGGAATAGATATTCAAGATGTAAGTAAAAAAAAAAAGCTTTTCATATACCTTTTTGTTTTGTGTATTTGTATCTGTATGTATATCTTGATCTATTTGTTAAGTATATGAATTTCATCTATTATATGCCTGCCTGCTTAACACTAAGCGTGAGCCAAGGAGTTAGATATGTAATATATGTAATAACTGCCTTATGGGGCCTGGTGGTGGCGTACCCAGTTAAGTGTATATATCACCAAGCATAAGGACCCAGGTTAGAGACCTCAGTTCTTACCTGAAGGGGGTTCTGCTTCATGAGCAGTGAAGCTGGTCTGCAGGTGTCTGTCTATCTCCCTGTCCTCTCTCAATTTCTCTCTGTTCTAATAGGAAGGAAGGAGGAAAGGAAAGGAGAAGAGAAGAGAAGAGAGGGGAGGGGAGAGGAGGGGAGGAGAAGGGGAAGGGAAGAGAGTTTATCTTTAAGTTATATATTCATTAATGATCCCATAAATAAGTGGTAAAACGGTGGGCTCTGAGTATATGCTTTCATGTGGTTATGCTTTACAGAGGAAGAATATGATTGTACATGAAAGTTGAAGGTGGTATAAACTGAACTGTACTCTGGAGATAGGTTCTTTAAAGAAGCAATTGCATTAATGTCATCTGTCAACACTCTAACGTGCAGATCTTTTTATATGCCCTTCTTTTGCAAAGTTAGAAGCATTGTTAAAATAAATCCTACCACCCAACAGTTATTGATTGGTCCAGGAATTAGATGAGTGATTCCTTGGAGAATCACTACCCTACTTGGAGAGTATAAAAACAGCTGCTCTTCTGATTAAAGACACTTGGAAATTGCTTTCCGGCTCCGAGAGTTCCAGAGTGTATCTCCTGCGGAAGTTGGTGCAGCACGAGTTCCTGATCCCTCTCCCACACAGCAGCCTAGATCAGCTCCAGTTGAGTTCTCTCCAAGCCAGAGAGCACTAGCTCAGGAAGAAGTACCCTCAGGCTATCCCGGCATCTGGCGCCTGAACAGGGACCTGTAAGCAGCAGATTTACAAGAAGACATCTTAGATAAGTACACACCTTTTGGGTATCTGCAATATTGTGTTAAGGCACTGTGATTTTTTTTCTTTCTTATTGTTTTCCGGAGATCTTTCCACCATGGAAAATCTTTTCCAAATCCTGCATTCTTTTTCCAGTATACAATTTTTATATATCTGGGACATTTTTCTCGGGGCTTCACCTTATATCCTGTTGATCATCATAGCAGCTTTTAAGGGATATATAGGTCAACCTCTCAAAAGGCTTAAGGACCTAGAGGCTGAGGTCAAAGAGATAAAAGAAGTAATCATAGAACTTAACCAGCACCTTAAAAACAAGAAGAAGCAAAGGCCTGTCGTGATCTTGACCCACCCTAATTCCTCTGCATCTTGCCCTGAGGCCCCTATTTTGGCAGACACGTGTCCGAATTCTCCTTTGGACTCCACAGCCACTTCTTCGGCCACCCCCATTTTGGCAGAAACGTGTCCGGAACCTCCTGCTGCCTCCACGGCTGCTTCTTCACCCCACCCTGTTTTGATAGACACATGTCCGAATTCTCCTGTAGCCTCCAAAACCACTTCTTCGGCCACTTGTCCAGAAGCTTCCACTTCGATGACTCCTCCTACCGCTACACACTTATCAGAGCAAGTCCACACATTTCCGGTCAATGTTGCCCCCAATAGACAAAAACCTCAGGCCTGGTATCCATATTCTGCCACAGACCTGAAGGAACTACGCCAGGCTATCAAAGATGACGGTGTTCATGCCCCATGGACCAGGTCCATTTTACAAGGCCTGCTTCAGAACCTTAATACCCCTCAAGATTGGAGAGATATGACTCGTGCTATGCTCCCAGGCCCCCTCTTCCTGCAATGGGAGGCATTCTTTCGTGACGAATGTTTACAACAATCGCGGAAAAATATTCAAAATCAGCCAGAGGGTAATTTTGATGCATTGTTTGGAACAGGCCAATTAGAAACAGGGATTCAACAGGCGGAAGCCAAGTTTGCAGCGGGGTATTTTGATCAAGTACGCCTGTGTGCATTAAAAGCATGGGAGCGATTAACACCACCCATGGGAGCAGCCTCAGCCCCCATTCTCTCCCTGCAACAAGAACCTGATGAATCCCTCGCTAAATTCATTGCCAGGGTCCAGTCGAGTTTGGAAAGGAAGATTTATAATCCTGACGCTCGTTTTCTCCTTCTGCGATCCATAGTCTGGGATGGAATGCTTCCACATTTTCGACAGGCCTGTATCACTCTTAAAAACGAACACCCAGATACTTGGATTCTAGCTACACAGGATCTCAGATCAAGCTCTTTTCAAGGACCTATGTTACAGGCCTATGCAGCTACCTTACATAAGCAAAAAGGAGCTTGCTTTCAGTGCGGTCGCCAAGGGCATTGGCGTAACCAATGTCCAGAAAATAGACCGCGACCCCGCCTCCAGTCAGGGCGACCCCACCTCCAGTCAGGGCGACCCCACCTCCAATCAGGGCAACCCCGCCTCCAGACAGGGAATCAGAGACCACGAATGCCTTGTCCCAGATGCCAGAAAGGATTTCACTGGAGGAGAGATTGTTGGTCAAGGTTCCATAGGAACGGCACGCCTCTGCTAAATGTAAACAGGGATTTAAACTAGGTATGGGGCTTCCCTTAGCCCCGCCCCCAAGAGGGAAGGAAGCAGGTCGCCCGCTTGGTGCTGTGCCCTTCTTCCACAAACAGAAGCCCAGCTTGGGACCCAATCCATTGCTACACCCACCACGCCAAGTAACAATAACAGAGGGTGAGCAGAAGGAGGAACCCGCGGTATGTGGGAACTTCCAGCATAGAAATAACCGGCTGGAGCAAGAGAACAGCTCGAATTCAGAGCCTGAGATTTTATGGACCACCCCTGTTTTAGAAAGGGGTCACCCAACTATGACAGTAAAGATTGGTAATATTCCTTTTAAATGTTTGATTGACACGGGAGCAGATAAGACAATATTAAGACAAGCAGAGGTTCCCCAGAGTTGGGAACTCCTCCCAGGACCACGCTTACATGGTGTTGGAGGATTGACTCAGGCATTCCGCACACGAGATTCCCTTGTGTGGGAAGATCCAGAAGGGACTACCGGACGCTTTCAGCCTTTAATAGCTGATATAAGCACCAATTTATTGGGAAGAGACTTGCTGGAATCTTTAGATGTAGTGATATCCTCAGACACCTCTGCAGGACACCACACTCACTCCTGTGAGACTGCTAGACCCAACCAGCACCCCCAATACTAACTGCCACTGTTCGTAACAGAACTCCCCGCTTAGATTGGCTTTCTAATGAGCCTGTCTGGGTGGAACAGTGGCCTTTGCCTAGGGAGAAGCTAGAAATTAAAAAAAAACTCGTCCAAGAGCAGTTATCTTTGGGACACATTCGTCATTCTCGGAGCCCATGGAATACTCCAGTATTGTAATTAAAAAGCGCTCAGGAAAATGGCGCCTCCTCCAAGATCTTCGTGCAGTTAATAAAACCATGCAGGTTTGGGGCTCCCCCCAAAGGGGTTTGCCTCTTGCTTCCGCAATTCCCACAGGAATTCCAATCATAGCTATTGATATACAGGATTGTTTTTTCTCTATTCCCTTACACCCACAAGAATGTAAACGTTTTGCTTTCTCTGTTCCTTCTATTAATAATGCCAGCCCTGCCGATAGATTTGAATGGGTGGTACTGCCCCAGGGCATGGCTAATAGTCCTACTATTTGTCAAGAGGTTGTTAAATCTGCCCTTTTCCCATATATTCATAAGGGCCTTAAGGTTTTTCATTATATGGATGACGTGTTAATATGGGGAGAATTAGATACAGATCTCTCTGCCTTACGTGGTTTTCTAATCCCTGCCTTAAAGAGAAGTGGACTTAATGTAGCTCCTGAGAAGATACAGCTAATCCCTCCAATATCTTTCTTAGGCTCAGAGATTTCCCTAACGCAGATTCGTCCTTTAAAACCTTGTGTTACTTTTCCTTCTAATCTCACTCTTGCTTCTTTACAAAATTTTCTTGGAAATTTGAATTGGCTTAGGCAGTATCTTTATCTGCCTACGAGCTGCCTGCAACCACTGTTCGATCTGTTAAAAGGAAACAAACAGCCCTCCTCAAAGCGTATATTAACCCCCGAAGCATCCTTGGCTCTGGAAAAAGTTAACCAGGCTCTCCAGGACATGCACCTTGTTCGATTCTCCCCCTCCTCTCCAGTAAATCTTCTAATCTTTAACTCCACCCCCACGGTAGTGGGGGCATTGTGGCAGAAACATGGCATTCTCGAATGGCTTCATACGCCAGTAGGCGGAGCTCCAAGACTCCTTACCGAGATTGATGCCTTAGCATTTATGGTTCGCCAAGGAAGAAACAGATCGGTTCAGGTCTTAGGAAGGGAACCAGATTCAATCATTCTTCCCTTTTCTCTCACTGATACAGAATGGCTCATACGCCACCATTCTCGTTTTGCCATAAGTTTAATGGGTTTTCCAGGACAATTAGATAATCATTTTCCCTCTAATAATTTGATAGCTTCTTTACCTCTGTTGCCTCTACTAGTACCTAAACTTTTCTCTCGAGATCCCATCCCCTCTGCTCCTACAGTGTTCACTGATGGTGGAAAAAAGGGAGCTGCTGCCCTTATATATTATCCAGACCAGCAATACCCCAAACCTCTCTTTACTGAACTTCCTGATAATTCCCCTCAGTACAAAGAACTTTATGCTGTTTTCCTTGCATTAAAAGCTGTACCAGAATCCTTCAACCTTTTTTCTGGCAGTGTGTATACTGTTAACTTACTTCCATGGCTTGCTCGATCTTATGTAAGAATTGATGACAACCCACTTTCTCCTCTTTTAATTCAAATTGCCTCTATGCTCTGTTCTCGAACCCATCCACTGTATGTTCAGCACCTACGTTCCCACAGCCCTCTTCCTGGTCCCCTGTCCGAAGGGAATGCTGCAGCTGACCGCCTTGCCTCCACAGGAATTCTCCTAGCCTCTGTCTCTTATCCTGCTGACTTTCATTCCCTAACCCATGTTAATCTTAAAGGTCTTCGAGCTCGATTTCCTGATATTCCTCTGCCACAGTTAAAACGTATTCTTGCTACATGTTCCTCCTGTGCAGGTCTAATCAAAACACCTGCTATTCAGACTCTGGGGGTTAATCCTCGAGGTTTAAAAGCCAACGCTCTTTGGCAAATTGATGTTACCCACATACCTAACTTTGGCAAACAAAAATATGTGTTCGTCTCAATTGATACCTTCTCTAAGTTTATGTGGGCTACAGCTCAGACTGGAGAAAACTCAAAAAAGCTTATAAGCCATATGCTCTCCTGTTTTGCTGTAATGGGTTTACATCTTCAACTTAAAACGGATAATGGACCTGCTTTTACCAGCAAACAATTTAAAGATTTTTGTTCCCTCTGGAACATTACTCATACTACAGGTATTCCGTATAATCCACAGGGACAAGGCATTGTTGAGAGGGCCCATCAAACTCTTAAGGCTCAATTAAATAAAGAAAAAGGGGAAATGTACCCCCCTAATATCCAGCTGGCAAAAGCCTTAACTACATTAAATCTCTTTAATATTTACAAAAACTCCGACCAACCTCCTATAATTCTTCATTGGCAAACACCACCCACCCTCCCAGCTATTAAAGTCAAATGGAAAGACCCACTTGATAAAATTTGGAAAGGACCTGACCCCCTGTTGACTATGGGAGGGGTTTCGCATGTATTTTTCCACAAAATTACTCCAAGCCTGTTTGGGTTCCTGCCCGCCATGTCCGGCAATACCCACATGATGGCGCTGATATCCCTGAAGAACAAGAAACACTGCAAGAAGACTGGCTGCAAGAGGACTGGCTACAGGATGCACCCCAGGATCCATAATAGAGCATGGCAGAATCAAAAAAAAAATCTGATTCACAGAACTTCCCCCCCCCCCGAATGAATGTCTTATGCTATGACTGGCCAGTTGTGTTTTGTGAGTGAGTGAGTGAGTGAGTGAGTGAAAAAAAAAAAAATTGAGTGACCAAAATTTTTGTATGACCCATTGTGCTCAGAGTACTCTGAAAGTTAACTGACTTTATATCAAACGGCTGGACTCAGCCATGGTTTCTGGAGACGTCCAGAAACAGTCCAAAAATTGTTCATTCCCCCTTTTGATTTCTTTTTTAAGTCTTGATATCAATATGAAATGTTTAGTCTTAAACTGTGTGAGTAAAGATGGTTCAACTATGACAGTAGTTCTAAATTCACATTTGAAATGATATATCTTATTTACAAGTTTTTCTCCTCCTGTGTGTTATAAACTATATGTTTAATATGCGTGTTTCAAGTTTGGTAAACATTAACTTAACAGTTAAATTGTAACTTCGAAGTTACATTTTTACGAGAAGAGGTAAAATCAATTCATTTAAGTAACTGAGTGTTTAAGGTAAAACTCTAAATATTCAATGTGACAATTCATCATCTCCTAAGTTAAAATACAGATTCTCTATACAGGACATTTTTGGAGGGCCCCCAAAAATGTCCTGTAAGCTATCTTGTGGAAATTAATCCACAACAAATTTGGCATCAATCTGATATTGTAAATGTACCAAAAAAAAAAAATTGTCACTAAAATGTGTTAACTCTAGTAACCTGAGTTTGCTTAAAAACCCAATGTAAAAATAGTTAAGAATCAATATATGTAACTTAAATTCGGTATGAAAACTTTGCTATATAAAGACTGCTACATGAGGTCACGTAAGATGACCTTTACACAAAATTATAAAGATACCTAAACCAGTTATAATCATTGAGTTATCAATTGTAGTAAACTTCTAATTTGTTTTTTTTTAAATATTTATTTATTTATTCCCTTTTGTTGCCCTTATTGTTGTGGTTATTATTATTGTTGTCATTGTTGTTGGATAGGACAGAGAGAAATGGAGAGAGGAGGGGAAGACAGAGAGGGGGAGTGAAAGATAGACACCTGCTTCACCGCCTGTGAAGTGACTCTGCTGCAGGTGGGGAGCCAGGGCTCAAACCGGGATCCTTACTCCAGTCCTTGCGCTTTGCGCCACCTGTGCTTAACCACTGTGCTACAGCCTGACTCCCGTAAACTTCTAATTTGTTACAAAGTTTTTTCATAAGTAATTGACTACAGCTATGACAAGCCTTCGCATAAAGAAGCATCTGCTCATATAGAATCCCCAGAAATCCATCTTGGACCCCTGACCTCTGACATCACCCACAATTACAGCCATCCCCAGAAACCCATGATGTGACCTGACACGATCTGGAGAACCTGATTCACAGACTCCGAAGGACAAGACTTTCCTACTGCCTTTCTCTCAACCATCGGTGTCTGCTCTTCCTGCTTCTGTTTCGCCCATCATGTTTTGGCGGTTCCAGGTCACTCTCTACAGAGAAGAAAAGTTCCGGTGGCCGTCCTCCTCCATCAAGATAGACGTGTGGCATTTATTTCCTGGCCGTTGACATTGGACTGATGCTTCTATAGAACTTGCTGGACACTCCTTTTATACTGCTGGACTTCTTGAAGAATGACTATAGCAGTTCATAGAACTTACCGCCAGCTGACTCGGGATTTTGCAATGCCAGATCACCCCTCTAGCCCCTCGGCTTATCAGGCCCCCACTCCTCCACCCATCAGGCTCACTCTGTCTCTTGCTACTCTTACTTATCCCTCCCTGTCTTGTGCTAGTTATTTTTGAAGACACTTACACACTATCATTCTGCTTTCTTCCCAACAGGTTTCCGTTCACCCCTACACTGCTATTCCCCTGACAGAGATGAAGCCTTTTACAGACATTGACCCAGTTATATATGGCCATTAAGTAAGAGGAAGATGTTGGGGAATTGTGAGGATATGGTTGAGCTTGGAAGGGCTTGAGCCTGAGGGGTGTGTCAATCCTGTTAGTCTCTCTCTCCACGGAGAGGTTGAGCAAGGAGGGACAGTAGAACCCCAAAAAAGGTGTGCCTCTTATCAGTCTCCCTGCCTCACAAAGTGCCCCGCACTCCTGATACTATGGCAAAAAGTTAAAAAGAAAGGGGGAGATGTTGGGTAGTTGCCATCTCCCCCTGGCTTCTGCTTAACCATATGCCTATATAGGGATTTTACTGATCCAAAGCTTTGGTCTATTTACATAAATCACTTTTACATAAAGCACTCCAGGGCATTGGTGGTTCTATGATAGGATTCTCTCCTGCTCCACTCCCTCCTTGTCACACACTGATCCCTTCTTTGTCACACTCTGATTTTCACCAGTCACTTTTCTCTCCACCCTCTCTATATCACATCCTGTTTCCACCCTACTTGGAGAGTAAAAACAGCTGCTCTTCTGATTAAAGACACTTGGAAATTGCTTTCCGGCTCCGAGAGTTCCAGAGTGTATCTCCTGCAGAAGTTGGTGCAGCACGAATTCCTGATCCCTCTCCCACACAGCAGCCTAGATCAGCTCCAGTTGAGTTCTCTCCAACCCAGAGAGCACTAGCTCGGGAAGAAGTACCCTCAGGCTATCCCGGCAGTGGCTCACCTGGTTAAGTGCTTACATTAAAGTGCCCAAGGACCCAGACTCAAGCTCTTGGTCCCCACCTGCAGGGGGAAAGCTTCATGAGTGGTGAAGCAGGGCTGCAGATGTCTCTCTGTCTCTCTCCTCTATCTCCCCCACCCTCTCAACCTCTCTTTCTCTATCCAATAAAAAATTAAATTAAAATAAAACAATAAACAACAACAACAACAACAAATTAAGTTCAACTACTGGAAAAACACTTGAATTAGAAAAAAAAAAAAGATAAACATGGAAAAATTGCCCACTAAAAATTGTGGAGTCCTCATGCAGGCCTTGAGCCCCAGTAATGGCTGGTGGGAAAAGAAAGAAAAAAAAAGAGCTTAAGCCAAATTGAGTTGGATCCCATCACTTGCAAACAACTGACTTTAAATAAATATAGTGAAATAATATGTGTATCCAAAGAACCGTGATTGTATTTGCTGTAAAAAAAAATAATAAAAATCCACAATTCTGTGGAAGTCTTGCGGTATTAAGGTTTTTTTTTTTTTTTTTTGCCTCCAGGGTTATCCTTGGGGTTTGGTGCCACTGCTCCTAGAGGCCATTTTTCCCATTTTGTTGCCCTTTTTGTAGTTATTATTGTTGTTGGATAAGACGGAGAGAGAGGAGGAGAGAGGAGGAGAGAAAGACACCTGCAGGCCTGCTTCACGGCTTGTGAAGCGACCCCACACCCGGCAGGTGGGGAGCTGGGGGTTCCAACCAGGATCCTACGCTGGGCCCTTGCGCTTTGCTCCATGTGCGCTTAACCCACTGCGCTACCGCCCAGCCCTCAGGTATTAAGGTTTATTGAAGTTTCTGTTCCAGGAGCCAGCTATACTCCCCCTTATTCAAAACCAGACATCTGGGCCAGTGACCTGTCTCTTCCTTCCCTTGTTCACATTGGCAACATGTGAAATTCATTGCACTTAATATCTCTGCCTCTTGAGATACACTTTCGACCTCTCTACCTAGCACTCTGCCTTGGGAGGGTAACCTTTAGGGGTCACATCAACAGGTTCCCTTACTCTGTGACTTCTGGTCGCATCGATTCATGGAGCATTTTGATAGGAGCTGAGCGTGTGTAAACAAAGGGGCTCCTACCTTATGTTGCCACTAGAATTGGCTGCATCTCTTAGTCACAGTATCTCTCATAATCAGTGACCCATGAGTAAAATCCCACTTGCTACCTCCTTTTCGAGGGCCTGACACTGCACACATTTTTTAGATGTTATAAGGGATACTTTTATAAAGAACACTATTTCACAAAACATGAAAATGATATGGAATTCAAATCTCAGTCTGTATAAGCAAAGTTTCATCACCAGACACACTCAACTATCTGTGTGTCTGTGATTACCTTTGTGCTGTGCCAGAGGTGAGTAGTTGAAACAGAGAAAGAAAGTCTAAAAAGATAGAAATACTGACTTGGTTCATCACAATAAGGTTTGGCCATCTTTGTACAACCTGACTCTGTCCTTCCAATTTCTTGTAACTGTTCTCTTCTTCCGTGTCTCAAGTGTGGGAGGAACGCCCTCTGGCATTGAACTGTATTCTGAGGGTTCCTAATATTCTGACCATAGCGTTTAAAAGTTCTTTTGTTCAATTCTCTTGAATATGTTCTAGTTTGATTGTGCCATATGTTTGCTACTGAGAGACCCTGACATATAATCCTTACAGATAGGATCTTAAAAGTCAGAAGTCATGATTTCCTGAGTCTTCATATTTTTCTAGTGAATTGGCAGTTGGATGAACTGCTATTCTCAGGGCTTTTTTTTTTTTTTCTTTCTTTTCTTTCTATGGGTAGAAGTCCTGGATATATATAATTTCTTTAAAATCAACCTCAATCAAAGAAGTCAAGAGTAAATATTCCTTTTTTTCCTGCTGACTCATAGGATTACAGAGTTATCTTATTACAACCAAGTAAACTCTTGCCTGTCTGTAGAGAGTCTCCCCGCAAGCTAGAGAGACAACAGCTGGGTCCTGAGACACAGCAGCCAAGAACTGACTCAGTTTCTTATTACATCAAACCAGGAATTTCTAATTCTTTAGAGAATTATTGTGTACTCATCTGTTATCTCCATCAGCAAGTATCCTGCTTGATATACTGATTCACCCCTTCCTTTCTTCCTGTGGTACACAAACTTTTATGTAAAGTGTAATGATGTGATTTGATGGGGGGGGGAGGTTGTGAAGTTCCATTCCTTTTTTCACCAATAAAACTTTTTTTTCGATTCCTTTTTTCTTTTTTCAAGATTAATATTGATTTACAAGATTATGAGATAGTACGTATAATTCCACACAGTCCCCACCACCAGAGTTCTCTGTCCCCTTTCCCTCCATTAGAAGTTGTATATGTTCTCCCAAAGTCACAGATATAGGTTGACTATGATTTCTAAAACTATCTATATTTATATGTATCTGCCCTTTTTTTCCCCCTGTGGTCTTGCTTGCTCTTCCTTTCTAAGTCACACCTACACATATTGCTACTTCAGAATGTCTTTCCTTTTTCCCTCTTCTCTCTAGGAAGAGGAATTGGAGTTCAGAGTCCTCTGGTCATCTTTCCCTAATATTTTCCCCCCTCTGTGGGTATGAACCAAAATGCTTTTGGGGGTACAGAAGGTGGGAGTTCTGGCTTCTGTAATTACTTCTCCACTGGGCATTGGCAGGTTGATCCATACCCCCAGCCTGTTTCTATTTTACCCTGCTTCACTACGTTTTGGGACATATTGGTGAGGTTGTCTGCCCAGGGAAGTCAACATGGAATCTTATTAGCACCTACAATGTGGTGGCTGAAAGACAGTAAGAAATAAAGCAGGACAAAATTTTTAATGAACAGGAATCAAAATGTAAGAATAGAGCAGATGGTAGTAGGGATCTTAGTGTAGAAAGAAGCTAGGAAGTCTATTTTAGTTATGTTTCAATGGGCCCATGACTTATTAATTTTTACTTGAGCTTGATAGCTGGTGGACTAAATATATTGTTTGGGAAGATAGTGTCAGAGTTGAGAATAGGGCTAGAAAGCTGGATTAGGCCAAAGAGTAGCTCCCAAACTTGAAGAAAGTATATAAATAAAATTCACATATAGTATGATGGGCCTAGACATCTAATAGATCCCTCTATCAACTATCACTGGTTACTTCCATAAGGAATGTCATTTAAGCCCTTGAGGGCCTCTTCAAGACCTTGCCCTCACTATAAAGCAGGAATGGTAGAGACTGCTCCACTCTTCGAAGAGAGGCTGGGTTACCTACTCTGCCATTTGAAGAAGACAGGTCCTGAAATGAGTGCAGCCTAGAATGTTCCTAGCTGTGACCACAGATTGTGAGCTCAGACTGACAAAGACTCAGAGGTTACACAGGCCCCTTTGCTAAATGTGGATAGGCATGGGCCCTGGGTCAGATGGATGGGGTAAATAGTTAATTGTATTTGTTTCTTCAATAATGCCTTTTTTAAAAAAAATCATACAAGACTTATAGGGTTTTGTGTTTATTTTCTATAAACTTGCTCTTTAGGTTTTACTTAGTTAATAGAATTTGGCATTGTAAATGGCCTTACTCTGGTCTATTTAAAGTCATGGCAGATCTCCTGTATCAGAGGTGTCTCTCTCTCTCTCTCTCTCTCTCTCTCTCTCTCTCTGTGTGTGTGTGTGTGTGTGTGTGTGTGTGTGTGTGTATGTTAAAGTTGTTTTTTTTGTTTAAGCTTCTGAGTAAGATGTTATTTGCACCAGGGATTTTCCTTGCCAAAACCAAATCAAAACAAAACACTGAAACAATAAGCAAAATGAGATTTTGGAACCCACTAGTGTAATTTCATGACTTTCAGCCCTATTTCATTTCCTTTGCTGTGCAGTTAATTGTTGTTGTATATACCGGGTGGTTACCCTTCCTTCCTTCCTTCTTTCCTTCCTTCCTTCCTTCCTTCCTTCCTTCCTTCCTTCCTTTCTTTCTTTCCTTCTTTCTTTCTTGACAGAAAGATGGAGAAGTAGAGAGTGGAAGAAATCACAGCACTAAAGCATCCTTAAATGTAGTGGAAGCCAGACTTGAGTCTGGGTTGGTCAGCTGGCAAAGCTGCACACTATGCAAGTAAGTGAGCTTTCTTGCCACCCCTACTGAGTAGCTGTTGAACATCAAATGTCATGTCATTTATTTCTTCCTACAATCACCAATTCAGCTCCATTGATTGTTACTGAACACTTCCTACTGGTCCAATGTTGTCCTGGGTCCTAAAAAGGGGATTTAAATTTTAAATCTGATTTAAAATTTTGGAAAAAAAAATTACATCAAAGCATTATTGTGTGCTATGGGAGGTGATATAGTGGATAAGGTGCTGAACTCTCAAGCATGAGGTTCTAAGTTCAATCCCCAGCAGCACACGTACCAAAGTGATATCTGGTTCTTTTTCTCTCCTTCTATCTCTTTTGTTAGTAAATAAAATATTTATTAAAATTATTGGACATTTTTCATAAGAAAAAAAGCAAAGACAACAGTCTATTTGGGGAGACAGACATGTAGAAAATCTATTTTATTCAATATACTAGGCATCACATAACACCCACAACCACAGCAGCAACAACCCCTTAGAAAAGACTGAATGCTGACAGTGCATTATACCCACTGCCTCGTTTAATTTTCACAAAGGCCATGGGCACTAGATACCTTTCTACTCTCCATATTATGATATATCAGAGGCTAATGACAGGAGCTTGAGAAATACATTATTTTAATAGGCAAATTTGTAGAGCTCCAAATAGTTGGGATTGTGTGCATATACCCACATATTCTTAGAGAAGATATTAAGTTTTTCTGTCTAACAGAAGCCATGATAAGTGAGAATTCTTGTGGCACCTTAGAAATGGGACTCAGTGGCCTGGTGGAGGCACACTGTTTGGGACCCCAGATTTCACCTCTGGTACCACATGTGCTGTTAATGGTATGTTCTTTCCTTCTTGTGAAACAGATAAAAATTCCTTTACAAAATGATGTTCTTCTTTCTGTCATACCAGATTTTCATGAATAATCCCTGGTCTCTTGAGTGGTAATTACATATAAGTAATGCATTGCTTTTTCTATTTGATCTCAGAATTTTTACTTTGTCTAAATTTCAGTGGTTTGATTATTCTATATGGAGATATGTGATGTTTAGAGAATTTTTTTCTGCTTAGGATTTTCTTGAATATGTACGTGTGTGTGTCAAAATTTTGAAACTTCTAATCTCTGTCTGTCTGTCTGTCTTTCTCATTGTGTGCACTATACTTTTCTCTTTTGGGGAATCTGAAGGATACATATTTGATTTGTGTGTGTGTGTGTGTGTGTGTGTGTGTGTGTGTGTGTGTATGAGAGAGAAAGAGGGAGAGAGAGAGAGATCTCACAGTTCACTGGACTTCTGTTGATTTCTTCCCATATTTTTCTCTCTGTTGTTCATGCTGGATGATTTTTATTTCTTTTTTATCTTTATTTATTTATTGTATATAGACAGCCAGAAATCAAGAAGGAAGGGGGCAATGGAGAACAGAGAGAGACAGAGAGACACCTGTAACACTGCTTCACTGCTCGCAAAGCTTTCCCCCTGCAGGTGGGGACCAGGGGCTCGAACCCTGGTCCTTATGCAACATGTATGATCAACCAGGTGTGCCACCACGTGGTCCTAATGATATTTATTTCTATCTATATTCTATTTCCATCCCTGTCCATGTTCACTCTTTATTCTGTCATCTTTACCTTATTACTAAGATTATGTTATAAGTTTCATAATTTATTTATTATGATTATGTTTTTAGTTTTTAATATTCCCAATTGGTTCTTATTTATATTTTCTGCTTATGCTTTCAATATCCCCATTTGTTTCTAAAGTATTTGCTTTTTTACTGGAATATTTCAGAATACCTATTTAATGTTTTCTTTCAGATAATGCCACGGCGTATACTGATTTTTTCTTTTCAACTGAATTGAGACTTTTCTAGACTGTGTAATTTTAGATTGTACTGTAGATATTTTGAATATTGTGTCATTAAACTCTGTGTCTAAATCTACTAGTAAGTAAATCAGGCAATGACTTAATTAGCATGATTCTACTCAAGAGGTAAAGATCCCTAATAAACAAATATTTTTTTAATTTTGTAATTGTAATATTTTATACATAGTTAAATATTTATTTCACAAAAATACAAAATTAAGTCTTTAGAATATTATGTTTTCCTTTCAAAAAACAATAAATATACACAATGAATAATTCTTAAGAATCTTGTAGCAAAAACACAAATAGCTGACTTTATATATACCTATATAAAAGTAGTCATAATTCAAATTTCATTTTGGAATTGCATTTGCAAGAAATGTCATGTATAGTATAGTTAGGAAACCAACAAGCAAATTTTTAAATATATGTATATATATATATATACATTTATTTATTTATTTATTTATTTATTTAGGATAGAGACAGAGAGATATTGAGAAGGAAGGGGAAGAAAGAGTATGAGAGAGAAAGTGAGACACCTCCAGCACAGTTTCACTGCTTGTGAATTTTCCCCCATGCAGATAGGGACCAGGGGGCTGAACCCAGGTCCTTGTACTTGGTAATGTGTGCATTCAACCAGGTGTGCTTCCACCTGCCCTCTGCCCACTACCAACAAGCAACTTTTAAAATCAATATGTACTCTTTTTATTATTTGTATTAGTGATTTAATAATGACTGACAAGATTGCAAGAGACTAGAGGTACAATTCCATATAATTTCCATCACCAGAGTTTCATATCCCATCCCCTTCATTGGAAACTTCCTTGTTCTTTATCCCACTGGGAGTATGGACCAAAGATCTCTATGGAGAGCAAAAGGTGAAAGGTCTGGCTTCTGTAATTGTTTCTCAATTGGACATGGGTGTTGACAGGTTGATCCATATCCCCATGCTGTCTCTATCTTTCCCTGATGGGGTAGTTACTCTGTTGATTCAACTATTGCCCAAAACTTTCCTTTTAGAGTTTTCCTTTTCTGCACTCCAGCTCGATCAGCACCCAGAGAGAAGGAAAAGGAGAGGGACATATGGAAGTAGCTACGATGTTGTGAGTGCTTTAGAGGGGAAGAGAGGATTGAATCAAAACTCTTTCTTTAGCACTAAAAGCATCTGTTAAAATGCCAGTGTTAATTAGGAGAAATATCCACAGAAGTATTAGAACTTTCACATTCTTTTTACTTTCTCTTTCACTCCCTCTTTCTTCCTTCCTTCATTTCTTTTTTGTTTTTTTAAATATTTATTTATTTATTTATTCCCTTTTGTTGTCCTTGTTATTTTATTGTTGTGGTTATTATTGTTGTTGTTGATGCCATCGTTGTTGGATAAGACAGAGAGAAATGGAGAGAGGAGGGGAAGATAGAGAGGGAGAAAGAAAGATAGACACCTGCAGACCTGCTTCACCACTTGTGAAGCAGCTCTCCTGCGGGTGGGGAGCCCGGAGCTCGAACCGGGATTCTTACACGGGTTTGTGCTTTGTACCACCTGTGCTTAACCTGCTGCACTACTGCTCACTCCCCGTTTCTTTTTCCTTCCTTCCTTCTTCTTTCCTTCCTTCCTTCCTACCTTCCTTCCTTCCTTCCTTCCTTCCTTCCTTCCTTCCTTCCTTCCTTCCTTTCTCCTTTCTTCTTCTTCTTCTTCTTCTTCTTCTTCTTCTTCTTCTTCTTCTTCTTCTTCTTCTTCTTCTTCTTCTTTTTCTTCTTCTCCTCCTCCTCCTCCTCCTCTTTCTCCTCCTCCTCTTCCTTCTCCTTCTTCTTTGCTAGTAATATGAAGTCATCTAGAATGTGATATCTTTCCATAAATCTAAAACCATATAGATTTTTGTCTCAAAATCCAATAATATAGTATATCTTGAGAATAGCTGAATGTATTGTCTCATCTCACAGCTTAGGCATGGGATCATGTTATACCCTGACTTACATCGCTTCTTCACCCATTCAACTTCTAGTTATCCTATAGTATTTGGTTTTTAAAAAAAATTTTATTTTATATTATAGAATTACATGTTGACAGGGGTTTGAATCAACACCATTCCCACCACCAGAGTTCTGAATCTTCACTCTTCCCACTGCAATTCACCACAGTTCCCCTAAGGTTGTAGACATGGGCCAACCATCATCTCCACAACTATCTGTCCACATTTATACATAGTTGCCACTTCCTTTTCTGATTCAATCCTCTCTTCCCCTCTAAAGCACTCATAACATCGTAGCTACTTCCATATGTCCCTCTCCTTTTCCCTCTCTCTGGGTGCTGATGGAGCTGGAGTGCAGAGTTCTCTATCTTCATCCTATCACTTCTCTCCCACTGGAGTATCGATCAAGATTGTTTATGGGGAGCAGAAGGTAGGAGTTCTGGCTTCTCTAACTGCTTCTCCACTGTGCATGGGCATTGACAGGTCGATCCATACCCCCAGATTGTTTCTATCTTTCCCTAGTGGACCAGAGCTCTGGAGATGTGAGGGTCCAGGACACACTGGTTTGGTTGTCTGCCCAGAGAAGTTGGGGTAGAGTCATGGTAGCATCTGTAACTTGGTGTCTGGAGGGTGGCAGACCTAAGTTGAGACAAGATGGTTTAATGAACAGGAACCAATAAGAGGATCAGAGAAGATGAGATTAGGGTTTTTAGGGTAGAAGAAATCTAGGAGAATCATTTTAGGCATGTTTCTAGGGGCACACAATTATAATAGTTTTGCTTGAGTTTGGTAGCTAGCCTGAGGTTGGATGAGAATATTGTCTGAGAGAATGGTGTCAGAGTAGAGAAAGGGGCTAGGAAATTGGATTAGGGCAGGGAGTAGCTCCCATTCTTATGAAAAATAAATTCTGTGGTTAAAACTAACTATTTACCTCCATCCACCTGCTCCAGGGCCCATGTGTAAATACATGTTTGTATTTAGCACCAGAGCCTATGTAACTTCTAAGTCCCTATTGGTCTGAACTTATAGTTTATGGTCACATCTGAGGAACATTGCAGGCTGCACTCATTTCTGTACCTGTCTTTTTCTAGAGGCAGGGCAGGATACCCCCAGCCTCCCTTCAGAGACTGGGGCTAGCCCTACTGTCATTGCTTTATGGTAGAGCCAACGTCCTGGGAGGGCCCACAAGACTCTGTTCCTTATGGAAGTGACCAGTGGTAGTGGAGAGAGGGACCCTTTAGAGGTCAAGGCCCATCATATGTGTATGGGAATCCAAGGATTCCCTAACTAGGGCCCCAGATGATCAAAGTATTTGCATCAGGAATAATTGTTACCACAATGTCTTTTTTTTTTATTTTAAATCTTCTTTTGGAAGATTTACTATGTGTATGCTGAGATCTGAGAGGAGAACCTAGTGGTTGGTGTTCAGAATCATAGCATACCAGCAACAACATTGGACAACTTACTTAACTTCTCTGCTTCAGAAATTGCTCAGTAAATAGTAGCTAGTACTATTTTTATCACCAATTGTCTTCATCTCCATGCACAGTCAATCTCCTGTTCGCAGGAATTAATAGGAAGGATCTAGGGAGAATTTATAAGTACCTTGTTGTATTCAGACTGATTACTATTTTCAAATGCCAACAAAGAAATATGGTCTTTTTTCATAATTGCAAGTATCTTCTGAACTAAGTGAGCAATAGGGTGGTGACCTAAGGAACAGCTGCTTTCCCATTTAGTTACTTTGCGTGTGTGTGTGCCTGCTTGTTTTTCTTTCTTTGCCCTGAGTGTGTTTCTCCAGGCAAGATTGCCTGCTGCTCTACATGAGGGCAGCTGGTGACTTCATATGTTTATGTGTCATGAAGTGTAATTCTTCCTATAAAACATTATTATTTGGATTTGTAAAAATCAACACTGACCAGAGGAATAAGTTAAAACATAAATTTTGCTATGTTAAGACCAAAGACTTAAAAAAAAATCTATTTTACAGTAAATTTGATTTGTCTCAGCAGTTGAATCCAAGGTTTGTTTGTGCTTTTTTTTTTCTCAAGTGCCATTCATCTTCTATGTCTTAGCTATAACCCCTAATAATTTCCTTAGCAGAAAAGACTTAAATGCATCTCAGATTTTATACCCAAACTATAAGAAAGTCAGAGCCATTGGAGATTGGATCTAGAAACCAGAACACCCATTATGTCTTTGCAGCCCATTCTTGCCAGCAAAAAGTTAGTGTTCAAAGACTTTTTCCAGTCTTCACTTCAGATCCTCTTCCTTCATTTTTTTTCTTTTTAAGACCCGTTTTTAATGACCCAGATTATGGGATTTATATAACTTCTTTTGGCATCTTTCCTTAGAATTCAGTCGACTTCACCCTTAGGCAACATCTCTTAATATTTAGACTAATTGTTTTGTTTTTTCAGCTTCATCTTACTTTTCGGGGTCATATTTTACCAATTTTATTCTAGCTACATCTTTGAACTCTTAAATCTAAAAACACAGGTTATATGTTTATGCCTAGACTATACTCTTTTGAGTTTGATAGTGTCATATTGACCTATGGCAATTCAGAAGATTCAGAGGTGAACAGTTCTGACCAATTGACCCTTCTATTAACAATTCTTCCTTCTTTGTATATTTACACTTTGCATTTTCTATAAGAGGTGTTCTGGGAGTTGGGTGGTAGCACAATGGGTTAACCGCAGGTGGCGTGAAGCCCAAGGACTGGCTTAAGGATCCCGGTTCCAGCCCCTGACTCCCCACCTCCCCCAGGTCCCCCAGGGGCATCACTTCACAAGCGGTAAGCAGGTCTGCAGGTCTCTCTCTCTCTCTCTCTTTCTCACTCTCCCTTTCTTCTCTTCATCTCCCCATTTCTGTCTGTCCTATCCAACAACAACGACATCAGTAACAACAACAATAATAACTACAATAAAACAACAAGGGCAACAAAAGGGAATAAATAAATAAATTTTTTAAAAAGAGGTGTTCTAAGAATATGGTAGGTACATGCTGTCTTAATTATTATCTTTATGGTTTGAGGTAAAATTCATATAACATAGATTTAACTACTTCAAAGGATATATTCAGTGGCCTTTGGTGCACTCACAATATTGTGCCACCTCTATCTAGTTCCAAACCATTTGCATCACCCTAACTACCTAATCATTACCCATCTCACTGTAAAATTTTACAATATTTCACATGAATCACTTCATTCCTTAAATATTCGAGAGGCTTCTATAGAGCAAGGAATCTATCTTTTAACTTCTGTACTAGAGCACTGAGTTAAGTTACCTTTTTATTAAAAATCTGTTTTCTCTGAAAGTACCACTTATGTGTCAAAAAGCAGAGAGTTGGTCATTTTAGCGGCTTAACCACTTTGATCTATCCCTTTCTCTGTGCAGTCTTACAACTAGTGACTTTTAGTTATGTGTCTTTAGAATGTGTCTGCATGGGTTCAGGTAGGTGAATAGTGACCTTTGTGTGTAGACTGTTGATTTTGATCACTTGATATACTTTGAAACATTGGAGGTTCTTTTCTTCATTTAAAAATATATCTTATTTATTTAGTAATTGGATAGAAACAAAGAGCTTGAGAGCAAAGGGGGAGATAGAGAAAGAGAGATACCTGCAGCAATGCATCATCACTCTTGAAGCTTTCCACCTGCAGGTTGGGACTGAGAGCTTGAAGCTGGGTCCTTGAGTATTGTAACACATATGCTCTACCAAGTGTGCCACTGCCCAGCCCCCTTTTATTCCCTTTTTTAAAATGTTTACTTATTATGGGACAGAGACGGGTATCATGAGATCAGAACACTAGTCATAAATTTACAATTCTGAGATTGAACCTCAGACTTCACATATACAAGACTGGTGCAGTACCTGTTGGAAAACTCCTCAGCCATTGTTCTTCTAGCTAAGGAAGAAGAGATTTCATGGTCAGATGGAAAGTCTGAGCAAAGCTTCTTTTATTTCTAATCACTTTCTTGATATGGAAAATACTTATTGTTATTCTGTGTTTAATTTCATTTTTAACTATCTTATTGTAGGGATGATGATTCATAGTACAGTTATTAACACATGGATATAATTTCTTATCTCCAATGACAGTAACTGCAAAACATTCTCACCACCAAGCTATGTCCTTTCCGTTCACTATGTGCCAGGACCCAAACACCTCTTGTACCCTTTGCCATTCTTCTCCCTCATCCAAAGATTTTTGCCTTGGTACAATAAAACACATATAGTCCAAGTTTCTTTTCTACTTCTTAAGTTTGGCCTATAACTGAAGCCATCTGGTATTCATCTTCTTCCTTTTGCTTACCTCACTTAACATGACTCTTTTGAGATCTATCCAAGATGAGGCAAAAGAGGTGGCTTCATCATTTTTGACATCCTATTAGTGTTCCATTGAGAATATGACCTTAGCCATTCACTTGTAGTTGGATATCTAGGTAGCTTCCACATTTAGGATACTACAAACTGTGTTGCTATGAACATAGGTGTACAGAGTTCTCTTCAGATAAATGTCTTTGCTTCCCTTGGACATATCTCCAGGAGAGGAATTTTTGATCCATAGTCTAGGTCCATTTCTAGTGTTTTGAGAAATCTCGGCTGTTTTCCACAGGATTGGACTAGCTTACATTCCCACGAGCAGTACAGAAGTTTCCTTTTCCCTACATCCTCTCTGACACTTGTTTCTGTTTTTTCTGACGTATGACATTGTCACAAATGTAAAGTGGTATCTCATTCTTGTCTTGTTTTATTTATTTATTTATTTATTTATTTCCCTTTTGTTGCCCTTGTTGTTTTTCATTGTTGTTGTAGCTATTATTGTTGTTGTTACTGATATCTTTGTTGTTGGATAGGACAGAAAGAAATGGAGAGAGGAGGGGAAGACAGAGAGGGGGAGAAAGATAGGCACCTACAGACCTGCTTCACTGCTTGTGAAGTGACTCTCCTGCAGGTGGGGAGCCAGGGGCTCGAACCAAGGTCCTTGCACTTTGTGCCACCTGGGCTTAACCCGCTGCACTACCGCCCAACTCCCTATTTTTTTACGTCAGTGATTGAAATCTGATTTTTAGCTGAACACTTAGCCATCCGAAATAAAGTATACATTGTTGCCGGGATAGCCTGAGGGTACTTCTTCCCGAGCTAGTGCTCTCTGGCTTGGAGAGAACTCAACTGGAGCCGATCTAGGCTGTTGCGTGGGAGAGGGGTCAGGAACTCCTGTCGCAATAACTTCCGCAGGAGATACACTCTGGAACTCTCGGAGCCAGAAAGCAATTTCCAAGTATATTTAATCAGAAGAGCAGCTGTTTTTATACTCTCCAAGTAGGGTGGAAACAGGATGTGATATAGAGAGGGTGGAGAGAAAAGTGACTGGTGAAAATCAGAGTGTGACAAGGAGGGGGCGGAACAGGCGAGAATCCTATCACTGAACCACCAATGCCCTGGAGGGAGTGCTTTATGTAAATGTAAAAGTGATTTATGTAAATAGACCAAAGCTTTGAATGGTATCAGTAAATCCCTATATAGGCATATGGTTAAGCAGAAGTCAGGGGGAGGTGGCATACTACCCAACACATTGTCATCCTTGCTTGTAGCTAAATATGACTGTTACTAGGTTGCAGTCCCTGTGATCAACAAAGTATCTATAGTAGTACCATATTTTTAAGCCTTGAAAAGGGTTCTTCAAAGAGTGAATAGGTTCTGCTTTGCTTTTCTTTGTCCTCCTGATGGGAAGATGCATGCTCTGCATGTATACTCTGCCTGGATCTTCCCAGCAATTTGTTGTTGTTAAATTAATTTTATCAGAGCACCACTCATCTTGTTTTATGGTGGTGTGGGGGATTGAACCTGAAACTTTGGAGCCTCAGATATGGAAGTCTCTTGCATAACAATTATGCAATCTCCACGCCCCTCCACTCTCCCCAACCATTTTAAACCAGCAGCATTTGGAATGGGAAGCTTCCACTGAAAAGGAGTTTTGATCCCTGACACTTAGAGCAATGTATATTATCTTTAAGCACTCCTATGAGAAAGATAAATATTGAACCTGCACAAATGACTATTCTTAAGTTTTCTGTCACAGAAAGTCAAACCTAGTCTTGACTCATATAGTTCTCATTACTGGAAGATTCAACCAAAACCTTTCAGTCTTTCTCTCACATCAATGAGTTGTATCCATTCTCAGAGGGAAGAAGCATGCCATCATAGGGTAGACTCAATGCCAATTTATTCTTGATCATTTACCTATCTTCATTTGAAGTGCTTATCATTACTGATTCTTAAATTATCCCTCAGGGTAAGTAGGATTCTAGAGAAAAGAATCACAGACTCTCAAAATGATCTAAGAAGTGATCTAATCTGGTGACTAATCTGGGACACCAGAACCTTGATATTTTAGAGGACTAATATAGAAGTTGTAGAAGTGTAAGTGTGGACTCCAGAGAACAGGGCTGCCTGACATGACCTTAGAAGGACAATGCAAACTGAGAATAACTAGCTGGGTTAGACAAAAGGTGATAAATCCCAGCACTCTGCTTACAGAAACTGGTTTTTAAAGAGCAGTGAATATGTTCAAAGTAAATCTGGAAAACAAGACGACAAGGATCAGAATTCTACTCCTGACTTCTTTCTGCTTGCCTTGTTTCTACAGAAAAATGAGAAGAATTAGAACCTGCTTCAAGCTTTATTTTAGAAGAACACTTAGAGAAAACCCTTCATGACCCAGCAGGCCAGACAACCCAAAGACTTCAAGGTCTACATCTTGGTTACCCCAGAATCCACCTCTGCTTTTCTTTTCCTTTAATTTTTTTAAAGTTATATTTATTTATTTATTTATTTATTTATTGGATAGAGACAGCCAGAAATCAAAAGGGAAGGGGAGATAGAGAGCGAGAGAGACAGAGAGTTACCTGAAGCCCTGCTTCACCTCTCATGAAGCTTCCTGCCTGCTAGTGGGGACCAGAGGCTTGAACCCGGGACCCTGAGCACTTTGATGTTTGCACTTAACCAGATGCACCACCACCTGGCCCCTACTTTTCCAATCTCTTCTCCTGTCTATAGAAATATTCCCTGAAACAAAGGGCAAGGAATAGATTTGAGCATTGCTTCTGCCTCCTTTGCATTTGAGCATTTGTTTTATGGTGGTGTGGGGGATTGAACCTGAAACTTTAGAGCCTCTAAAAAACTAAAAAA
Source organism: Erinaceus europaeus (assembly GCF_950295315.1). NCBI lineage: Eukaryota > Metazoa > Chordata > Mammalia > Eulipotyphla > Erinaceidae > Erinaceus > Erinaceus europaeus. The sequence goes on from NC_080168.1 coordinate 19,082,584, forward strand.
CCTCTCTGTCCATAAAAACTAGTGTGACAGTGTTTGATTTTCTGTACCACTGGGAAGTAGAGCCATGCTTGACTTCAAAACAGTTATTTCAAAAAATCTCCCTGTTGTGACCCCAACAGCAGTTTGGGACTATTAGCATATGAATGACGTCAGCCTGAGGAGGTGTTACAGAGAAGGGAATGTATAAAAGCACAGACCTGAAACAGGTCAGTCCCTCTCTTAGGCTGTTGCTTCATCTTGGCAGAAGTGCTCCAAGTATCCGCCATGGCTACTTCTCCTGGGAACTGAACATGTGTGACTCTGACTCTGCCAGGTGGAAAACTCTTTAAGACTCCTCCAACCACGAGAAAGCTAGACCTCAGCTGATAAACTGGGACTAAACTTTTAATAACTATACTCAGACTTTATGGACCTAACGTACTCTTAACCCCGATGATAATTGCTTATTTCACCTTTTACCCATTTCACCCTAATAAAACCTTCTATTGTTTAAATCTGTTCTCAGCTCCCCACTGTGAATCCTTTTATGCACTGCAGCTCCCCAAACCCTTTTTAAGTTAAATTGCAACACTCTCACCCCTATTACTACTACTGTCATCAAGATCATTCACATCATAACAAAAAGTCAAAATATTTTTTTAAATATTGACATTAGTATGTCGTGTTGAGAAAACACTTTAAAAGAAAAAACATGACATAGTGAAGCTGCTATGTTTTATTAAAAAAATAAGACTCAGTATTCTTTCAGAGAGCTTTAAGTTTCTAGCAAAACTGAGGGAGCAGATGCTGAAATTTTCTATCTATTCTTCCTGCTTTCTTCTTCTAGCGTTTGCCCTTCTTCCATAGCCAGTCAACAGCGTCAGGTTGAGCCTGATGTCTGCTTGTTGCTGGCTTTGAAAGTGACTGGGATCCATGTGGATTCAGTCGGCTAGGAAGGATCGTCAGTTTCCCCAATAAATGGGTACTCATGGGATGCACCACGAGAAGGTCGATCCAATGCATCCCTCTTCCTGCTCATACACAGGCATAGTCTCCCTCGCTATGAACACCACTCATGATATTAATGCATTTGTTACAGTTGATAAACATATTATCATGGTATGTCATAATCAGAGTCTATACCCTGTATCGGTCTCACTCTTGATGTTCACTCTATGGATTTGGAATAATGTGTGATGATACATGCGTCCATCATAATAGCACACAGAGTACTTTTGCTGCTTTAAAATTCTCATCATTACCTTGTGATCCAGCAATACCACTCTTAAGTATTTACCCAAAGGAAATGCAAACACTTATCCAAAGGGAAATATTCACCCCTATATCCATAGCTGCCTTTTTCACAATAGCCAAATACTAGATGCAGCCTAAATGCCCATTGACAGATGATTGGTTAAAGAAGTTACGGGCTGTATATTCCATGGAATACTACTCTGCAATCCAAAAAGGTGATGTTGTGGGACAAAAATGAATGGAAGTGGAGGTGATTGTGGTTAGCAAAACAACTAAAGAGATAAAAGATAAAAGATAACTACTGGATGGTTTCATTCATCTGCGTAATCTAGACAACTCATATACATGAACTTGGGAGGCGGAAGCACGTGAACTATTTATTTATTTATTGCCTCTAGGGTTATTGCTGGGGCTTGGCGCCTGCACCATGAATCCACTGTTCCTGGAGGCCATTTTTTTCCATTTTGTTGCCACTGTTGCTGTCATTTTGTTATTTTTTGCCATTGATGTTGTTGTTGTTAGATAGGACAGAGAGAAACTGAGAGAGGAGGGGAAGACAAAGAAGGGGAGAGAAAGATAGACACCTGCAGACCTGCTTGTGATGCAACCCTCCTGCAGGTGGGGATCCTTAAGCTGGTCCTTGGGCTTTGCGCTGTGTGTGTTTAACCCCTTGCGCTACCACTAGACCCCTAAGTGAACTATTTCCACGAGTTGTGAGAACTACAGTGGTTATGTCTGGGAGGTGGGAGTTGGGGATAAAGAATTCTGGTGGTGGGTGTGGTGTGGAACTATAAACTATGATCTTACAGTTTTGTAATCAAGTCTTGATAAAGGTGTGGGAGGGAGAGTGAGGGCTTGGAGGGCTGATCTAAACTTGTATTGCCTCAGAAAAATACCTTCCTGTATTTGTGTAACTATTTAAAGCTGTGTAATACAATGTATATGGTAAACATATGATTCTTCTAATTACTATTAATATAGAAGTAAACAACAGTTACACATTTTCAAAGAAGAATGTTTTCAACTATAGGAAAAAAACACTATTTTTCCAAACTCTAAACTTTTCAACATAGAAATGAGTATGAAATGAGTATGAATTCTTTTCTATTGTTACCTATAATAGCAATGGTAATGGCACTGTAAACTCAGTGACTTCACATTCTGTCTTTATTAACATTCAGATCCCCAGGGAATTAGGGAACATAAATGACCACCCACTGAGAGAGATAGGTGCTTGTTTCTACCATCTCTAAGGGGTCCAGAGGATTATTGTTCAGTGTTTACTTGGGTTGCTTGGGTCACAGTAGAGTTTTTGCATAAGGAAATCCACGTACATTGTTTTTGGCTCAGTGCCTAAGACTATGGCTTCTCAAGAGCTTGGTGGAAGTAAAAACAATAGCCAAGCAGGATAATACATTACCCTGCTTTCAGAAAGACTGCTTTAACCATCCTGATGTTGCTTAGCTGGATCCATTGTTTTCCTCTGTGGTTACCTTTGGAGAAAATGAAATAACATTCATCCATGGATTTGGAGACAGGAGTGTGGATGAGTGGTGTGGAAGTGGGATAGGGTATGAATACCACAGAAACAAATCTGGTCAGAATTACTTCCTGTGAATTTTAGAAAGCAGTTTCAGTTATCATCAGTATAGAACCCTGGACTGAAACACTGAACACCAGATTTTCATCTGTTTCCTTTAAAAAAAAAGTTCAGCTTGCATCTATCTTACTCCCTTTGTTTCATTTTTCTTTTTCTTTTCTTTTCTTTTTTTTTGCTAAAACAACAAACAACAACAACAACAAAAAAAATCCCCCTCCAAATCTGATGGAAGCCAAAGAAACTTTTTCCTGAAACAGCACTTTCTGAATTAAAAAAAAAAAAAAACAGCCCATTCATTTTTTCTTAGTCATTTTAAAAATAAAATAAGAAAAAAGAAAAAAAAAAGCCAGCTCCAACAGCAGGTCTCACATCCAAAGCTGTTATGTTCAATTCTTAGACTAAAACGTGAGAACTACAATTTCCAGTCCATCATCTTTCTAAATCACATCCACCTCCAGCAGGGATGTAAGAACTGCAGAAAGCCTACAAGCAGGAAGCCATCTGCATCTTTAACTCCACTTATTCAAATTAGTCCTTTCACAGCAAGTCTACCATCTACTCTGCCATCTACTTCCAGTCCCTAGCCCTGCTCATAGCACTTCCAGGCTCTCTGAGAAGCAGTCATAAAGTCGTTTTCCTGACCGTCAGAGAGGGGTGGTGAATATCATCACCTTTCTGAGAGCCGATTCCCATTAGTTTAACTTCACGAGTGATTACCATGGATTTCTCTTTGCCCTGTGCTCACTCTTTCCCTGTCCTGCACTCTTCTTCCTTTTCCACCCTTCCCTCTCCATCACTTTCTTTTAACTTGTCCACATTTCTAGTCAGATTATAATAATCCAATAGAAAATTATTCCAAAGCACTAAAGTCTGTTAACCTAAAGGGCATAGGATGGCAAACAGAAAACTTGGAAGACAAAAAAAGGATGCACACCGAACCCATCTGGTGTGGATTAAGAGATACCATAATTCTCACTGATGGTCCTTCACATACTAACTACCTGGGTCAGTTTCTCTAATCATAGAAAAATTGAAGAAGAATTATATCTGTATTTTTCTTTAAATTTTTTTTGTTATCTTTATTTATTGGATAGAGACAGTCAGAAATTCAGAGGGAAGGGGGTGATAGAGAGGGAGAGAGACTGAGAGACACATGCAGCCCTGCTTCACCACTCGTGAAGCTTCTTCCCTACAGGTGGGGACTGGGGGCTCAAACCCAGATCCTTGTGCACTATAACCAGGTGTGCCACTACCTGGCTCCCCCCCCCCTTTTTTTAAATTAGGCTTTTTCAAGAATTATGTGTGCTGTAGCTCATTAAGACAATTTTTTTAATTCACCTCATTTAAAAACTAGTTGCCACAGGCTAGGATATAACCCACCTGATAGGGTTCATGCTTTATCAATCATAAAATCCTGATTTTCAGCCCTAGTACATTTGGGAGTACCAAGTTACCAAGACATATTGTGGAGCCGTGCTATGGTATCTCTCTCTCTTTCTCTCTCTCTCTTCCTCTCTGTGTGTCTATCAAAAAAAAAAAATAGAGAATCATCTGGGATTCTTTTTTTCCTGCTTATAGGGAGTAGAGAAGGAGAGAGAAAGATAGGCACCTGCAGACCTGATTCACCGCTTGTGAGATGACCCCTACCCCCTACAGGTGGGGAGCTGGGGGCTCAGACCAGGATCCTCACACAGATTCTTGCATTTCCTATGAAGTGTGCTTGATCCAGTGCACCACCATCCGAGTCTGATGTGTTTTTTTCTTTAAAATTTTTATTATGTTTATTTGTTTGTTGGATAGAGACAGCCAGAAATTGAGAGCAAGGGTGGAGTAGAGAGGGAGAGAGAGAGCGATGTCTGTAGCCCTGCTTTACCACTTGCAAATCTTTCCACCTGCAGGTGGGGACCAGAGGCTTGAGCCCAGGTCCTTGAGCATTGTAACATGTGCGCTCAACCAGGTGTACCACCACCCGACCTCTGATGCTGTATTCTTTTTTTTTTTTTTTTGATGCTGTATTCTTAATGACAGTAGAGAGCCTCATACATGGCAGGTGATTAAAAAAAAAAAAGACACAAAAATTAGAATATATGGATGAATGTTTGAGTAATAACATTCTAGGTTCTAGAAACAGTCATTGCTAAAGACACAGATCAAGATCTCTGAGGAACCCAGTATAGCAGGTATAGCCTCTGCTGGGTGGGATCATGTGGAGTCAGCTGACATTGTGATTGATATGTGACACATAATGTAACAGGACTGTGGTGGATGAGTGTACTGAACACTTGAGACTTGATGTTTTGGTACAGAAGACAAAGACTGGATTAACTTATACAAGGAGAAATTTGTAGATTGTATGTGGAAAAATTGGTAAAGTCACCCAGCAGAAGATGGACTGTGACTTTTCTCTTTTGATTTCTCTTGCTGTACTTTTCATGCTTCCACCTCAGAGGTCCCTGATTTGTAGTCTACCATCCTTATCTCTATGGCATGGCATGATAAGAAATCAGTCCATCTAGGAACCCAGAATATGAAAATGGAGAAGAAAAGTCTATTTCAGCTGGCCTCGTGCCCATTCTGGCACTGATTTTGGCAACTGAGTCTTCAGTGAGGATGCCAACAGGGAAATAAATATATATATATATATATATATATATATATATATATATATTTGCATTTATTTTTTATTTTTTTAATATTTATTTATTTCCTTCTGTTGCCCTTGTTATAGTTACTGATGTTGTCGTTGTTGGATAGAACAGAGAGAAAGAGAGAGAGGAGGGGAAGACATAGAGAAAGACAGACACCTACAGACCTGCTTTACCGCCTGTGAAACAACTGCCCTGCAGGTGGGGAGCTAGGGGCTCCAAATGGGATCCTTAGGCCAGTCCTTGCGCTTAACCTGCTGCGCTACCACCTGACTCCCTGCATTTATTTTTTAAAAGAGTTCACGTCATTTGATGTTACCTCCTTGTACCCTTTATAAATTCTTTGCTGTGGGAAAATTTCCGTCAGAATATTCCAAAAAGCATGATATGGCTTAATGCTACCAGCAGGTTTCATAGTTGAAGAAAAGCACCTTTGTGCGGACAGTACACCTCAAGCCCACCACTGCCATGAAACTCTGTGTATTTGTTCACAAAAGGTTGGTTGTGTCCCTTGGATGTTTGTTGATCAAAGTTCTAGTTGTGTCGCTAAAAGGGTGTTCTGTTTTCAAAGGGATTATTAAACCACTTTAAAAACATTTTAACTTGTGGGTTTGCCTCACTCTATTTGAGTCCAAATTTCACAATCAGAAGTGAAGCAAGCCCCGTGGTACTATGACATCTTAATTTATCAGGAAACCACAGATTTGCACATCTTTTCCAAATGTCACTCCCCACTTCACCCCCTGCTAAAACCATGACCACGTTCAATGCTGTTGGATATATATTTTTTTTCCTCTCTTGGTGCTTGACCAGCATTCCAGAACTGATGATTCATTGCCCTAGTCCTACAGGGCTTCAAATCTTGTTTGACACTCAAAGGACATCACGTACCCTCAGTTCCTGCTGTCAGGTTCTAAACACATTTACACAATTCAAGATACCAGGGTTTTATTGTCCAAGCCTATTCCAGTCCCCAGAGAGCTCTGAAATATATGTCTCATTTTCCTCTCTACTTCAGTGGGTATATTGTCTGAATTGTGAATTGGGGAGGCATAAAAATAAAAAATCAAAAAGAACTATGTAAAATCAGCAAGAAAATCATGAACTATGCGTCTTTGAGTAAACCATGAGTGAAAAGCACATATAATCCATCTGTCATTTTCTTTATGATTTGTTTCAGTTGGAATGATTGAATATTTATGTAGAATTTAGATATAATCTTCACATTGCTTAAGTACTGGTATAAGAAGAAAATGTCAAAAGTGCTTAATCATGTTAAAAATGTGTTGTAGTGGACTGGGAGGTGGCGCAGTGGATAAAGCATTGGACTCTCAAGTGTGAGGTCCTGAGATCAATCCCCAGCAGCACATGTACCAGAGTGTTGCCTGATTCTTTCCGTCTCTCTTCCTATCTTCCTCATTAACAAATAAATAAAATCTTTTTAAAAAATAAATACTAAAAAAATGTGTTGTAAAAGACATCTCCAGTCACTTCTTTCAGAATTGGAAACTTCCAGATTTGTTTTTTTCTATTTAAGATCCACAAGATGCAAAGAAGCTTGCTTTTCATTTATAATTTTATAATAACTACCTTGTTTCCTCTTTCCATATGGTATAATTCTAGATGTTTAGTCTAGATGTTTCTGACAAATTTCATGACAGTGAATTCAGAAATTTATAGATTACTGTCCTTAGATAAATTCTATTACTGATAAAGGAATATGCCCATGAGAGCAGAAATAAAATCCATTCTACAACATACTTTAAAGGAATGTTATCACATAATACAGCAGAAAGAGAACCAAAACAAATTGCAGAAGACTAATTTCTTCTTCTTCTTCTTCTTTTTTTGCCTCCAGGGCTTTTGCTGGGCTCCGTGCCTACACTACAAATCCACTGCTCCTGGAGGCTATTTTTCTCTTTTGTTGCCATTGTTGTTTATTATTGTTTTTATTCTGCTCTTGTTGCTGGATAGGACAGAAACTGAGAGAGGAAGGTAAGACAGAGAGGGGAGAGAAAGATAGACACCTGCAGGCCTGTTTCACCACCTGTGAGGCAATCCCTTTACAGGTGGGGAGCCAGGCCCAAACCCTGATCCTTGTGTTGGTCTTGGTCTTTGTCTCTGTGCTTTGTGCCCTGTGTGCTTAACTTGCTGTGCTACCGCCTAACTCCTGACTAGTGTCTTCTATGTGATCTTAGGAAAGTAACTTGCCTTTTCCAGGATTTGTTAAGATCAGAAAGGTTAGAGCCATAAAAATAGTTTGTATGAGAAGGGTGCTACTTTGCCTTGAGTGCAGCCCAGATTCAAGCCTGAACCCCATCAATCACACTGGAGAAAGCCTCTGTGGATTCTTTCTCCCTCTGTTCCCTGTCTGAAAAAGTTAGCCTGAAGAGATGATGACTAAAAAGACCATCATCTGTTAACAACATTAATTAATTAATGTTAATTAACTAATTAACATTAATTAATCATATCAGACAGGATAGTTTTTTTTTTATTTATTTATTCCCTTTTTTTGCCCTTGTTGTTTTATTGTTGTAGTTATTATTGTTGTTGTCGTTGTTGGATAGGACAGAGAGAAATGGAGAGAGGGAGGGGAAGACAGAGAGGAGGAGAGAAAGATAGACACCTGCAGACCTGCTTCACTGCCTGTGAAGCGACTCCCCTGCAGGTGGGGAGCCGGGGTTCGAACCGGGATCCTTATGCCGGTCCTTGTGCTTTGCGCCACCTGCGCTTAGCCCGCTGCACTACAGCCCAACTCCCAGGATAGTTTTAAAATATGGAGTCACCCACATCCTTCCACTTTAACCTATTTGCAAGATTGTGACTAGAAAAATATTATAAAGGTGACCGGGCCATGGTGCACCTGGTTGAGTGCACATATTATAGTGTACAAGATCCCAGGTTCAATTCCCCGGTCCCCACCTGCAGGGGGGAATATTCACAAGTGGTGAAGTAATGCTGCTGGTGTCTTTCTTCCTCTTTACCTCCCCTTCCCATCACCTGGCTTCTCTCTGTCTCTATGCAACAAATAAAATCTAACTTAAAAAAGAGAAGTATTACAAAGAAAATAAACATCCTATTTGGTTAACAATTAGTTAGCTTGAAGTATAGTTAAGCTTCTTACCTGATGAAGGGTAGCTCCCCAGTAATAATACACACACGATGTTTAATATTACAACAATTTTTTTTCTTTTACATTCAGCAATAAGATCAGGAAGGCTGCTGCTGGTGCTACCACTCAACATTATTTAGAGATCACAGTCACTGGAGTAAAGAAAGAAGATCAAATTAGAAGAACAAAGGAAATAAGGAATTAAATTGTTGGTATTCATAGATCATACAGAGAGGAAATCCTTGAAATCTATTACAGAGTACAATAGAATTTCACATACTATAAAGATACAGAAAATATTGTCTTCTTTGACTAGTAATAAATAAGGAACATTTAATTAATTGTGTGTGTGTGTGTGTGTGTTGTGCCCGAGCAAACTTGTTTTTACTTTTTTTTTTTATTATTATTATTTTTTTTTCCTCCTCCAGGGTTATTGGTGGGCTCGGTGCCTGCACCATGAATCCACCGCTCCTGGAGGCCATTTTTTCCCCCTTTTGTTGCCCTTGTTGTAGCTTCATTGTGGTTATTGTTATTGCCCTTGTTGACGCAATTCGTTGTTGGATAGGACAGAGAGAAATGGAGAGAGGAGGGGAAGACAGAGAAGGGGAGAGAAAGATAGACACCTGCAGACCTGCTTCACCGCCTGTGAAGCGACTCCCCTGCAGGTGGGGAGCCGGGGGCTCGAACCGGGATCCTTACGCCGGTTCCTGCGCTTTGCGCCATATGCGCTTAACCCACTGCGCCACCGCCCGACCCCCCTGTTTTTACTTTTTAACCAGAGCACAGCTCAACTCCAGCTTACAGTGAAGTTGAGGATTGAACTTGGGAGTTCAGAGCTTCAGGTCTGAAAGTCATTTTGCACAACTACTGTGTTGTCTCTTCAGCCCAATGGAAAATTTAATTGGAAATTTTTTTGACATTTATAAAAAGCTGTAAAATAAACAAATCTAACAAATTTTGTCGAGGGATTTCTGAATAAACTTGTAAGACCTTATTTAAAAACATGAGCAAAAACAGGAGTATACCATCCCATAAATAATATTGCTTCTCTATAATCTATAAATTCTACACATTCTCAATTAAAACTCTGTAAAGAGTATGTTATAGTTAAATTTTTAATTTTTTATTATTTTTATTTATTTATTGGATAGAGATAGTCAGAAATGGAGAGGGGAGAGAGAGAGACAGAGAGACACCTGCTGTCCTGCTTCACCACTTGTAAAGCTTTCCCCCAGCAGGTGGGGACCGGGGGCTCCAACCACGTTCCAGGGGCATTGTAACATGTGCGCTCAACCAGGTGTGCCACCACCCAGCCCCTAGTTAAATTATATAATATATATATATATATATATATACACACACACACACACACACACATATATATATATATATGCATGGAGTCGGGCGGTAGTGCAGCGGGTTAAGTGTAGGTGGCGCAATGTGCAAGGACCGGCATAAGGATCCAGGTTCGAGTCCTCCGCTCCCCACCTGCAGGGGAGTCGCTTCACAGGCAGGCGGTGAAGCAGGTCTGCAGGTGTCTATCTTTCTCTCCCCCTCTCTGTCTTCCCCTCCTCTCTCCATTTCTCTCTGTCCTATCCAACAACGACGACATCTTATAACAACAACAACAATAACTACAACAACAATAATAAAAAAACGGGGCAACAAAAGGGAAAATAAATATTTTAAAATATTAAATATATATAATTAAAAGATACAAGGAAAGTCAATTTTGAAGAGTAGTACTAGGGAAGTATGTGTAGAGAAAGACTTGTCCTAATATAAATTTAAAAATTGTAAAAGTTTAGTTATTAAAATAATATGTTACCATCAGAGGAGAGACAAATAGACTAATAAAGCAGAAGAGAGCAGAAATACGGCATAGGCAGCATTCAGAAGTAGCGATTAAAAGCACTATTCAGTACATGATGGTAGGCTAGCTGGTACTTTATATAGAGCAGGGAGAAAAAATGAATCTTTACTCTCTGTAGAAATCAATCACAGATAGTGGTTTAAAACTTTAAAAACTTTTAGAAGAAAATAGCGTGTCTTTATACCCATAGACAGTGGAATGGGGGGCTGGGCTATTGCTCTCCGGGTTACTAAGCACACACATTACCATGTAAGGACCTACCACTCTTTTCTCAACCTCTGTTATTACGTTCTAGTTTTTCAGGAGTTTCAGGATACGTAAAGAACTCCTTGTTTACATCAGTATTAGTCAAAGTGGCTAGCAACCATTCACATTACCTTTGGGACAATTAAAGATACTTTTCCAGTGTTGTTATGGTGTGTAGAGGCTTAGTGTAAACGCAGATAAAGAGTAAAAGAGAGGGCTGGGCAGTAGCGCAGCAGGTTAAGCGCACATGTCGCGAAGCTCAAGGACCAGCGTAAGGATCCCGGTTTGATTCCCTGGCTCCCCACCTGCAGGGGGGTCACTACATGAGAGGTGAAGCAGGTCTGCAGGTGTCTATCTTTCTCTCCCCCTCTGTCTTCCCCTCCTCTCTCCATTTCTCTCTCTCCTGTCCAGCAGCAAGGACAACAATAAAAACAACAAGGGCAACAAAAGGGGAAAAATAGACTCAAGGAACATTAGATTTATTGTGCAGTCACTGAGCCCCAGCGATAACCCTGGAGGCAAAAAAAAAAAAAAAAAAAAGTAAAAGACTAAAGAACCAAAGCTACCTTCAGTGCATTGTGAGCCAGGCTTTAACCTAGGTCACCACACACATGACAAAGCAGCACACTATGCAAAGTGAGCTGTTCCTCCAGCCTACCTTGGAGCCAGTTAAAAATGAAACTTTCGGGAGTCAGGCTGTAGTACAGCGGGCTAAGCGCAGGTGGCGCAAAGCACAAGGACCGGCATAAGGATCCCGGTTTGAACCCCGGCTCCCCACCTGCAGGGGAGTCGCTTCACAGGCGGTGAAGCAGGTCTGCAGGTGTCTATCTTTCTCTCCTCCTCTCTGCTTCCCCTCCTCTCTCCATTTCTCTCTGTCCTATCCAACAACGACAACAACAATAATAACTACAACAATAAAACAACAAGGGCAACAAAAGGGAATAAATAAATAAAATAAATATAAAAAAAATTTTAAAAAAATGAAACTTTCAGAGCTCCTACTTAGGTCTATCAAATCAGAAATTCTGAGGAATTGATTTGAACATTACTGCCTGGTCAGTGTGTGTGTGTGTGTGTGTGTGTGTGTGTGTGTGCACTGAAGTTAGAGAAGTACTGGTTTAGGTGATGAATAATTTAAGTTTGTTTGAGTAGTTGGGAGAATAATGAGAAGAAAATAAAATTTATCAGGTTGAAAAGGGAAGCAGAATAGATGTCAACTGACAGGACGGAGTCATCAGGAAAGGCAATTCTCAAAGAACCTGGAAAAAGGGAAATGAAAAACCAATAGGGTAAGCCCAACAGTGATTGCCAGATGTGTTGGTGATGTCATATATTACAGATATAAGGACAAGGAAACATTTGTGCATATTCAGTTCAAGAAGTTATCAGAATGAGTGCATAATCAACTTCAAATAGTTTTTTTTTATAATGATTTAATAGTGATTTACAGTAAAATAGTAGGGGTATAGATTCACACCACCAAAGTTCTGTGCCTCCAAGGATAGCCACTGTAATCTTCCTAAGGTCCTAGACGTGGGTTGAGTTTTTTTTTTTTTTTCAAGTTCATGTGTTTCAATTCTCTATATTCCACAGATGAATAAAATCACCTAGTAGTTGTGCCTGACTTCTTTTTCTTACTTCTCTAAGTACAATCACCTTCATTTCCATCCATTTTTTCCCAAAGGGCACTATGTCATCTTTTTTATTTGCTGAGTAGTACGCTATTGAGTATTCACCCCATAACATCCTTATCCAGTCATCTGTTGATGGACATTTAGTGTTGTATGCTTTACATTGGTTTGGTCTAGCTCTCCCCCTGCCAGGAAAATTGGTTTAGTCCTGCTAGTTTTGCGCCCGCTTGTCCCCGCCCCAAAGAACCCTGACAGAGTTTGAGACTTCTTGGCACCGCCATGTGAGAAGGATGCAGGAGAGTTCTGTTTGGTGATTAGTTTGGGTTAATTTATGAATCGTTGTTCGTGAATAAAGAAATACAGCTTCTCGGCCCAGCGGCGTGTCTCTGGTCATCTCTGTTACCCGCCCGTGAAGCCAGCTTGGATAAAACAACAATTTAGGTTGCTGCAATATTTAGATTGCTGCAAAATTCACTATTGTGAATAATGCTGCTATGATCATGGGGGTATATATGTCCCTTAAAATTAGTATTTTCATGGTTTGTTTTTTTTTAAATAAATGGCTAGGACTGGTATTTCTGGATCATGAAGTACTTCCATTTCTGTTGGTTTAAGGAGTCTCCACACTCTTCTCCATTATGGTTGCACCAGTTTGCATTCCCACCAGCAGTGTAGGAGTTCCTCTCTCTCTCCACATCTTCTCCAACACTCACCATTTTCTGTTTTTCTGATGAGGGCTATTTTCACAGGTGAATTTCACATTGCTGTTATTAAATAAGAAGTGAAAATAATTTATTTTTCATCTTATTTGAGAATACGCAAAAATAACTTAAAGATCTGAGCAACACGTCACATTAGTAACAGAGATTGAGCCTATCTTTGAAATCAAGGCAAATTACACCATTCTGTGATGTTAGTAATTGATAGTCAAGCCTAGACCAATCCTACTGTGAGTAGTTCATCACCAACACTAATCACTCAAAAGACAAAATGATAGAACATTACTCCGTTCATCTGATAATATACCTCCCTTGTCACTAAACCCTCAGAAATGATGACCCGGCAAATGGTAGTCACAGAGACTGATTACTTCTTCAGATGAAGCAAGTCCTGGGGGAGGTTAAGTCTTCAGAAACACCCCTTTGCATTCAGCACTTTCAAAAATTGTCTATTTTTTAGAGACAAAGGTTTCACTGTTTTCAAACGCTGGTTCACAGTAAAATTGAGAATTCAGTTGTTAATCAATCCCAGATCCTTATAGAAATCTTAGAAGGAGTTTAAGGTGATTTGTCATCCTTTTGCATTGTAAACAGGCAGAATAAACTGGCCCAAGGTTGCTTGAATGTAGCTGTGTTTATATAATAATTAAGGCTAGGATTTGAACTTCTGTGTTGATAGGTAGTATTAAGGTAGTGATAATAGGGTCTCCAAAATCAAATTTCACAGTCAAAATGTAGCCTCATTTATCTTATTTTAATAGCTCCATTCACTTTGCTCAAACATTTCCATTTGGTTTTCTCATCATGGTAAGTTTAAGAGTGGAGAGACTAAAAGAGAAAGATTTTAGGAATCCTGGGCTAGAGTCCCCTTGAAGCTGTTTATATGTTAGAAATGTTACCATCTCAGGTGTCAGGGATGAGAACCCCTGTACAGTAGTAGAAGAGGAAAGAACTCTCTTGCATAAAGGACTGGAGAGGAATGTTGGGAAAACTATCAATTTCTTTGATGGACATTGCTGGTTGAAGTTAGGTGGGCCAAAAAGTACTTTTTGTTGTTGTTGTTGTTCAAAATGAATAGGTTGTACGCTATACCATAAGATCCACAGAGCAGGGTTATGGAAAGCAAGGCACATGGGGTCGTTATTTGCGAGGTGCTCTCTCAGTATTCCGTATCACAGCCAGTGCATTGAGGCAGGAGGACAATGTTCAGACTTGGAGGTAGATCTCCCACTGCTAACAGGGCAGGTAGGCTTCTGGTATGCAAAACTCTCAAGTTTTGTGAGTGGTTAGAACTGAAGAGGAGACCTGGTACAGATGTCAAGATTGGTGATGGCAGAACAAAGGGACTTCTCTGTTTTGCTGCCAGCAACCAGGGTTTATAAGGGAACTGAAATTCTAGTGCATAGCCATTAGACTCAATCTAGGAAAACTGAATTCATAGTTTCCTTTTTGTGTCAAATAATCTAGCTCTTCGTGGATCCTTTTTTTTTCTTTAATCTAAGTGTAAGTGATAGACAACCCTACGTTAATTTCAGGCACACAATAATAATTTGGCATTTGTATACAATGATTATCACAATAAATTTATTTCCCATCTATTCATAGTAATTTTTTTAAACTGCAATTCATATTGCTTATGGACCTCATAACGGACACTACATCACAATGACTTAATTATTTTACAACTGGAATTTTTGCTTCCTGTACCTTCACTCATTTTACCCTGTATAACCCCCTCCCTTACCGGTGGCAATCACCAATCTATTCTCTGTATTCATGAATTCCTATTTGTTTATTTGTTTTGTTGTTTTGATTGTGCATATAAGGGAACTCATAAAGCATTTGTGTTTCTCTGGCAAACTTAGTTCACTGGGTATGGTACCTTCAAGATTCTCAACGTTGTTGCAAATGGCAAGGCCTCACTACTGTCTCTGGATGCATAGCGTTTCATTGTTTTACATACACACATGTCTATGCCACATCTCCTTCATCCACTCATCCACTGATGGACACAGGTTGCTTTCATCTTTTGGGCTATTGCAAAAATAAATTTGCATTGAGCATAAGGATACATATGTCTGTTCAAATTAGTACTTTCATTTTCTTTAAATAAGTATCCAAAAGTGGCATTGTTAGAGTATATTCTATTCCTTTTCAAAATATTTTGAGGAACCTCTACATTCTTCATGTCTCTTTCTCTTTGTCTTTTCTTTTTTTATGTTTATTTATTTATTCCTTTTTTTTTTTTTTTGCCCTTGTTGTAGTTGTTGTTGGATAGGACAGAGAGAAATGGAGAGAGGAGGAGAGACAGAGAGGAGGAGAGAAAGATAGACACCTGCAGACCTGCTTCACCACCTGTGAAGTTACTCCCCTGCAGGTGGGGAGCCAGGGGCTTGAACCGGAATTCTTATGCCGGTCCTTGCGCTTTATGCCACCTGCTCTTAACCCGCTGCGCTACAGCCCTACTCCCCTCTCTCTCTCTTTTTCTTTTGATACAGATTGTCTACTGGCTAAGAAAATCAAGTGAGGCGAAGGTTCATTGCTGTAGACTATGGTTTGTAAGGTTTTACCATGTTCCTACCCCTGCCTACTTATCCAAGACTCAGGCACTGAAGCTGTTCACAGTGCTCTAGTATCTATAGACCTTTGACAACTATGATCTTCTATGTAAATATATCCTGCTTTCTCACCCACTCCTGATTTCCGGAAGGAATGAAGATTAGGTTGATGAACTGAGAAAGTCTCAGTCAGAACTTAAAGTCTCAACATTGTCTATTTATACCCTTGAATTCACCTTGTATCCAAGTCTGCCCTAGAAGGGTTATGTGATTTACACTTTCTACTAGCCAGCTGGTAGAAAAAACATTCTTGCTAATTTCTCACTCCTCTGCCTGTCCAGCCCAACTCTATTATTCTGTTGTGACTGACTTATATGGGGTTCCGGAGTAATACATAATTTGTTTCAGGCCCTCTTATACTTTCTGAAAAATTCTCTGTCAGTCTGTGCTGCCCCTGTTAAAGTGTTAATCTGAAGTGTCACCTGCTTATGTTAGCAACTGCTGGTGTGAACTGTCACTGCTTAGAGAAAAATCCACAAGAAAAGATATCACATTCAGGCTGTCTTTCCTTCTTTCTTCCTTTCTTTCTTCCTTTCTTTTTTTTCCTTTTCCCTTCAACTTCTTATTGTATAGACAGGGCCAAAATGGCTTATAGCATAATGCAGCTGCATGAGTGAAACTGTCAGGTCAGTGGACTGACTCCATTATCACTAAGTAAAAGAAACTCTCTGGGAAATACTAGTATCCACCACAGGGAATCATTGTCTCTTCTCTCTAGCTTTCTCTTCCAAATATCAGGCCATTCTAGAATTGTTATCACGTGTAAAACAAACAGCTGGGTTTTCTCCCCTGGGAATAATGTCTGTACCAAACACAGCGAGAGCCCAGAGCAGCAGACTTAATGATTTACTCATTGTTAGTGTGCTGGGTGCATGCCTGATCTTGTTCCCACCTAGATCCCCAAAAAGTGCTGGAAACATCTCCATTCAGGGGGTGTGACCTTAAAGGGCACAGTTTTCCTGACCTGTGTCATGGAGCTCCCAGGATTCTTTATCCTCATCAAAGGGCTTCATTAACACCTTTGTGCATCTGGTGCTTTGGAGCAGTCCTGTGTGAAAAGAAAACACCAGGGTGGGGGGTGACACGTTTGGGGTGTGAAAACAAGAACATTTCCTTGCATTGCATTGTTGCTTGTATCCTTTTTTCAAGCTGAGGCTTGGAAATTCACTTCTCAGAGCAGGTCTTTCATATTCCCAGAAATTAAGCTATCAGATGTGATTGTAAAATATAATGTGAAAAGAACCTGTCTGACATCAGCATTACATCCCTGACAAGAACGTTGTCACAGAGCAGCACACTAGAAACACTCGTTTAAATCGAGTTCTCTGCATCTGGTCACTGAAATTGACAGCGATTTCCCGTGCAATGTAGGATTTCTCATTTTCACCTTTGATTTCTAAAACAGGGTCACTTGAGGGTGAATGTGGGCTCCTGGTCTAGAACTAAATGCTTTTCTGTTTTTCTTCAGAGACTGTACAATACAATGGCTATGCACATAGGATTAAGTTTCCCAAGGCTGTTGGAATTTATTAGAACAGTCCCCTGAGGTACAAGAAAATCTTGAATCTCTGGCAAATGGACAACGTTCAGGCTGAGGAATATCACCATTACAAGTTCACACATTCACAGAGGCTTTTGTCTGATTATCATTTCAATCTGTAGAAGATGAGCATTTCTTCCCAATGCTGATAGGTTACACTGTCTTTTTAAACTGAGAATGAATGATAGTCCTGGAAAACTTGGCCTTTAAAAGTCAGGAAAGGCTTTCTTTCCTTGTCACTTTCCTCAACTATTTATTTTCCCTCTGCCCAAGTTGAAATACAGCTATATTTGTAGACATTTTCATGTCTTCTTAATCAATTGGAACAAGTTAATTTGTCTCTGGTCCTTCCATAATTCAAAAACCACACCTATGTTGGTCCCCACCATTCTGGATATGTACATAATTGAGTTAGGAAAGAATTAAAAACCCAGCAGTAGTAGAAGGGATATTATGCAGCAAGTGAGGAAAAAAAAAAAAAGGCTGACAATAGGAAATCTATCAGAGGAGGGGATGGGATACAGAGTTCTGGTGGTGGGAATTGTACCCCTCTTATCTTATGGTCTTGTCAGTGTCTCCGTTTTATAAATAAATTAATTATAAAAAAAAGGCCAAGGTGAAGAAGAAAATCTTGCAAGAGTTGAGAAGAATAAATGTGTTCAGTGAAGAAACAACTGTGTGAGAGTGAAAACAGCGAGTGTCTCCACTTCTACCCATTGGTGTGCCCATCCTCCATTCACCCACTTATGCTTTCCACCCAAAGATAAAAGGAAAATGGCAGGATTCAAATTTTCACCAACTATGTCAACATTCTCCTAAGTCCAAGATAGCTCTATTATCAGTCTCTCAAGTCACCATTATTTATCAAGAATATTTGCACTTCAGAATGACCTTCTTGATCTTCTGAAACACAATGTAGAAAATGTGGATTTAAAATAATGAGAATTTTCAGTGGAATGCAAATCTGTAGCCTATGGGAATAACTTATTAACTAGTGTGAAACTAGAAAACAATAGCTTATCAGGCACTCTTAGTTAAAACAACTCTGGAAAAATAGGATGAAGGAAAGGTTAACTCTGAAGAATGCTTGAGGCTCAGTTTATAATGGGATCGCTTTTTATGGGAGTGATTTTGGGAATACAAGACAGAGAGAGAGAAAGAGAGAGAGAGAGATGGGAAAGAGACAGAAGGGAAAGAGAAAAAGAAAAGTAGAAGGGGAGAAAGAGAAGGAAGGGAGAGAGAAAGAGAAAAAAAGAATAATTTGGGGAGTCGGGCTGTAGAGCAGCGGGTTAAGCGCAGGTGGCACAAAGCACAAGGACCGGCATAAGGATCCCGGTTCGAACCCCGGTTCCCCACCTGCAGGGTAGTCGCTTCACAGGCGGTGAAGCAGGTCTGCAGGTGTCTATCTTTCTCTCCTCCTCTCTTCCCCTCCTCTCTCCATTTCTCTCTGTCCTATCCAACAACGACAACAACAATAATAACTACAACAATAAAAACAACAAGGGCAACAAAAGGGGATAAATAAATAAAAATTAAAAAAAAGAATAATTTTGCTGAGGACCTACTCTGAATTTCTTACACATCAACAGAAGTCTTTAGGAATTAAGCATATATGTAACTGGAACATGAAGAACTAAAACCGTAGGTTCGTTTTTTCAACTCACTGTGTTTTTATTATAAATACACAAGGCTGTCCTTGACTCACAGTGAATAGTGTACAAATTTATTGGCAGAGATGTTATGAATGAATTCCATCACTACATTTGTCTATAAGCTGGAAAGTCAAAATATGCTTCCCTACTTATAATTTAAGAGAATATTGGAGAGAATCCTTGTTGTGATGGGGCAAAAGTGTTATTCTCACAAGCTCCTATCTGAAGCAACAATAAACTTGGGTTATTATTTAATGGAACTATAATAGAGCAAATATGATATTTGAGGCTATTTGCTTATCTAGTCTAAAAGATCACATGCTTCTCCCATTTCACTGTTCATCTCCAGTGACTCTACACAAAAGGAATGTTTTATAATAAAAAATGGATCTACTTTCACATGCTGTTAGTTTTGGAGGGAATGTTAAAAATCTCGGCAAAAGTATTGTTTGTGGTGATTAGCGGCTTCTTTATTCATGCTTTCCCTTTCCCTTGTAGTCAAGATGATCAGAGCTGACAGTTTGAAATGCTGGAAATGTTATATGTAGTCAATAAAGTCATTATTCCCATGCAATGGACTGTTTTATGAGGAAATGCTGAACAGGTAGAAAGAAACAGATGAACTGACCTTTGATTAAAAAAATAATAAATAAAATAAAATAAAATGAAAAGGCAGGGGCAAATAGGCAGACGGGCAGTGGGTTAAACATACAGGGAGCAAAGCACAAGGACTGCAGAATGATCTCTGTTTGAACCCCTGGCTCCCCACCTGCAGGACAGTCACTTCAGAGGCGGTGAGGCTTGTCTGCAGGTGTCTATCTTCTTTCCCTCTCTCTATCTTCCCTTCTTCTCTCGATTTCTCTCTGTCCTATCCAACAACAAAAACAAGAGCAAGAAAATGGAAGAAATGGCCTCCAGGAGCAGTGAGTTTGTAGTGAACACACACCGAGCCCCAGCAATAACCCTGGAAGCAAAAACAAACAAAAAAACAACAAAAGCATATATATCACACCGCTAAGCTGTCAACAGAAATGGACAAATTGAAACATTCTGTTCATCAAAATCAATAAAAAGAGAAATGCATGATATCTTTTTCTAAATCATCTGTTCAAGTCCTGAGTTATGGGAAAGCTATGTCTAGAACATTGCTTTTTTTTTTCAGTTAGGATACAGAGATAGTGTGATTGAGATGATAGCAGAAAGGAGTTTTATAGAAAGCAACAAATGATAGAAAGCTGTTAGTTCCATCAGTTGTAGATATCATAGAAAAAATGTAATGATTATTTTCAAAAATATTTCCGTAAACTGATACAAAAATCTGAATATGTGTAAAACTGAAAAGCTGTGTTGACATTTTGGTTACAGATGGCAGATGTTAGTGCAAATTGAAGAAAGAATCTTGTTAATTGCACTCTATTTGATCAGAGACAAAGACACAAAATTGAAAACAATCCTGGAATTGAGGCCTCGCTGCTGTTATCTAGTAACTTGTCAATTTCATTTATTAATGTCAAAATTTAAATAGTTAACCCCAGCTAGTTTTGCATGAATTATAATAACACCTTCCAGCCTCCATTTATATTCTGAGCCATTTCCAAATGTAACAGCAATGGTTGGTCGAGTGGTTGAGTGACATTTCCTAACACTCAAGAATTTTTGAGTACTTTGTCATAAGTCTTCAGTGTCTCCTTCTAATAATAAACATAAAGCTAATTTCTAGTTCTTTTCCAAATGTGAACTATTAGTCACTCACTTAGCTGTTCCCTTAGGGCTGGAGAAGTCAGTCTCATTAGGTGAGTCATTTTGTGAGACTGGAGCAGAGAATGATGCTGGTGTTAAGAAGGGGGGGGGGCTAAGGATTTTGCAAGCATGGTTTAACACAGCTAATTAAAGATGGCAAATATTAGTGCCTGAAGAAGACAGACACTTGAGTTAAAATGAACAAAATGGAGCTTTGACAGCCACTGTCTTCATAAGGGTTTTCCAAAGTGTTTGCTGCAGTAACTAATTTTTTAGAAAGGAATCACTAAGGTTCTGCACAAACAGATGACTTGTATTGTACCCTGGACTCTCTGATCTAATGTGAATCACAGCATTACAATAATCTCAGTTCATGTGGACCCTGATGAACCCACAGCTAAGAAGCCAGATCATATCTACTCATTAATGTTTATGGCAGATCATACTGCAGAATTTAGAAACTTAAAAGAATTTTTAAGTTTGAAAGCATGGCCAGCTAGGTCATTCACCTGGAAGGGCACCTGCTTAGCCTCATGTGTGACCTGGGTTTGAGCCCCTATCCCTCCATTAAAAACTATAGCAGTTCTCCTAAGGTAACAGGTACACGGGTTAACTATTATTTTTTTACCACTGTCTATATTTGTATCTAGATGTGTCCATTTTTAAGGTCCCATCTTCTCTTCCTTTCCAGGTCACACATATGCCTATTACTGCAACCAGATAGCCCTCTTTTTTTTACTCTTCTCTCTCCAGGAAAGACCAGATTTTTTTTTAATCCAAAGGACTGATTCTAATGATGAAGGCTGGAGATCTGTGGGCAGATGGGTTCCTTCGTCTCCATAAACACGTCTCCTAGGTGGTTACCTACCCCAGTTAGTCTCAGAAAGACCATGCTTCCCCCTGCTTAACCTAAAACTGACACGGGATCTTGCTGCAAGATAGAATGCATCTTCATGGGAGTCGGGCTGTAGCGCAGCGGGTTAAGCGCAGGTGGCGCTAAGCTCAAGGACCGGTGTTAGGATCCCGGTTCGAACCCCCCGGCTCCCCACCTGCAGGCAGGTCCCTTCACAGGCGGTGAAGCAGGTCTGCAGGTGTCTGTCTTTCTCTCCCCCTCTCTGTCTTCCCCTCCTCTCTCTATTTCTCTCTGTCCTATCCAACAACAACGACATCAATAATAACTACAACAATAAAACAACAAGGGCAACAAAAGGGAATAAATAAATAAATAAATAAATAAAATAAAAAGAATGCATCTTCAAAGTAGATGGAGGGATACATCGTGGCTCTCTTATGTTATTGGCTTTGCCTAGGGTCATCCCAAGAAAGGTTCTATAAGAGACCAGTATTAGCTTTAGTAACAGACCTGCGACTGACTTTGAAATCTGCAGACACTTAAGGCATTTGCTGTCCCTGCAATCCCCATGTCTCAGCTGTTTGCCTCTTCCTTTTGAATTGTTCTTAGTGGACATGTTGTCAAAACCAGTTAAAGGGACAAGTTTTCAGTTTGTCAGACCTCTCTTTTTCCTTCTTTACCATGACTCCTTTCTGAGTGTGAAGTTGCCAAACACCGTATACATGATGTCTTAGAATCATGGAGAAAAGCATCTTTCAGTTGCTTTTGAGGGGGATAAACATGGCACAGGGAAAGAAAATCTTTTTTAAAAACACATTTGGCTCTCTAGATGGCTGACTTCCCAAACAGTTGGAACTATAAATGTTCAATTTGGCTTAAGGAAGTCCTCAGTGAGAAGTACTACCCCAAATTTTATAAAGGGAAAAATACATTCAAACTTTCATGCAAAATTAATAGCTATTCAGTTTGCTGCATGTCCAAATGTGTGTAAGTTCAGCACTTCAGATCTGCTAATTTGCAAAGGTGTAATTTACTCACAGTTCATAAACACACTCAGAAGCTCAAAGAGAAACATGTGGTCTTGAAATTTATAGAAGATGAAAATAATCGATTTCCACCTTCAGGGAGTTTGCAGTCTAAGAGAAGAAAAGATCATTGTATGTAATTTGTAAGTAGATTTAAAAGAAAAAGTGGTAACAAATGTTGAGGCATTTAACTAGAAAATATGCCTTATAAGTTGGAACTGTTTATGTTAAAAGGTACACATCTGGGACCGGGTGGTGGTGCACCTGGTTGAGCGCACATATTACAGTGCACAAGGACCCGGGTTCGAGCCCCCAGTCCCCACCTGCAGAAGGAAAACTTTGCAAGTAGTGACATAGGGCTGTAGGTGTCTCTCTTTCTTTCTCCCTCTCTATTTTCCCTACCCTTTTGATTTCTGACTGTTCCTATCCAATAAATGAAGATAATAAAAACAAATTTTAAAAAAAGGTACACATCTAAATCATTTCTCATAGAAAGGGCTTATTGGATACATTCAGTAGAAGTGTTGACAGCTGCTTCCATGATCTGAGCTCTTTAGAAAGATTTTGTCTTTCAGAATCTATGAATTAATGTGGAAAAATGAAACTGAAGTGAATTTTATGGGAGAACAAAGATGCAAAAATATAAAACTTGGTAACTTATAACCCAGAAACAAAATATTGCAATTTGTTCAAGAGAGATTCTGGATAGCTTGAAAAGTCCAAAATGGCTAAAGTTTACTTCTAAGCCACTACTCAGATAATCACTATCAATGTGTTGTTATTTGGCTTACATGTTCATTTAGATGCTAATGTTTTGTAAAAATTTATCTATGCAAATAGATATTTTCTAATTTATTTTAATTTTATTAGTGACTTAATATTGATTTATGAAATTATACGGTAAGGGGGGGTGTAACTCTGCATTGTTACCACCACCAGAGTTCTGTATCCCCATTCCCTCCATTGGAAGATATACTAATTCTCTCAAGGCTGCAAATATGGGTTAACTATTATTTCTACAACCAGCTGTCTATATTTGTGTATATGTCCATTTATTCCCATGGTCCCAACGTCTTTTACTTTCCAAGTCATACCTACACCTATTACTACCTTCGCATGTCCTTCCTTTTTGCTCTTCCCTCTCTGGGTCATATTGTTAATCTTTGTGAATGTTCAATATGTACTTGAGAAGAATGTGTATTCATTTATTCTTAGATGGAAAATTCTGTATATATCTCTTAGGTCCATTTCATCTATAGTTTCATTTAAGATTGTTATTTACTGGGACTCAGGCGGTGGCGGAGCGGATTAAGTGCAGTTGGCGCAAAGTGCAAGGACCCGTGTTAGAGATCCTGGTTTGGGCCCCTAGCTCCCCACCTGCAGGGGAGTCGCTTCACAGGCATTGAAGCAGGTCTGCAGGTGTCTCTTTCTCTCCCCTTTCCTGTCTTCCCCTCCTCTCTCCATTTCTCTGTCCTGTCCAACAACGATGACATTACTAGCAACAACAATAATAACTACAACAATAAAAAAACAAGGGCAACAAAATAAAATAAATAAATATTTTTTAAAAGATTGTTATTTACCTATGGATTTTTTTTTTGTCTAGGTGGTCTGCCTGCTAATATGAGTGATGTATTAAGATATCCTACTATTAGTGTGTTGCTGTCAATGTCTCCCTTAAGCTCATATATTTGGGTGCACCTGAGGTAGGAGCATAGATTTATAATGGTTACACATTCTTGTTGGATTAATCCTTTGACCCTTATGTAGTGTCCCTCTCTGTCTCTGCCTACTTTCTTTACCTGAACATCTATTTTATCTGCGAACAGAATAGCTGTTTCCACCCCCACCCCCTCATTTTTTTATTTACTTATTAGCTAGGAGTATCTAGCTCTAGCCGTGTATTTCCTGAAGACATATAATAGATGGATCCTGTTCATTAATCCATTTAGCTACTCTGAATATTTTGACAAGTGAATTTAGACTATACAAATTTGCATGATTATTGATATATGTGATTTACTTACATCCACTCTGATTTTTGTTTTGAGTTTGTTTTAAATTGTTAATTCTTTGCCCATTTGTTTCTTTATTTTTATAGCTTTATTTTTCCTTTTGTTGCCCATCGTCGTTGTTGTTATTATTATTGTTGTTGTTGTTACTGCTGTCATTCTTGTTGGATGAAATTGAGAGAAGACGGTAAGACAAAGAGGGGGGAGAGAAAGACACCTGCAGACCTGCTTCACCGCTTGTGAAGAGACCCCCCTTGCAGGTGGGGGGGAGCAGGGGCTCTAACCGGGATCCCTGCGCCAGTCCTTGCCACCCTTGCACTTCGTGCCATGTGCACTTAACTGGCTGCACTACCAAAACACCCCTACTCCCCCCCCTCCCCACCCCACCCCACCCCCCCCACCATTTATTTCTATCTGTCATTTTCTGTGGATGAGTTTCTGCAATGAGTTGCTCACTGATTTATTTCTCTTGTATGTTCTGTAAATCTGTTACTTGTTTTGTACTGTGGTTACCATAAGTGTAACATTATATATGAAGAAGTATTTTATAAGTGGGTCTTGATTAACATTTGATAGAATTGCTTTATTCATTCATTTCCTCCCCTTTCCTGTTTTATTGTTCTTCCCTTTTTTACTGTTTTTTACTGTGTTTTTTACTACTGTTCACCTCATTTAAAATATGTATTCCTATGCTTCCTCTTTTTTTTTTTGTGGCACTACTTTTAGAAATTCTTGTAAAGTTGGCTTGATGATGGCAAATCCCTTTAGTTCCTGTATGTTTGAGAAGGCCTTTACTTCCCCCTCATATCTGACAGATAATTTTGCAGGACACAAGATCCACAGCTGTTATTCCCTCTCTTTTAGTACTCTGAGTGTATCTTTCCTCTCTCTCTCTCTCTCTCTCTCTCTCTCTCTCTCCTTGCCTCTAGAGTTTGTAAAGAAAAGTTTGATAAAAGCCTGATAACTCTACCTTTGTATGTAACTTCTTTCCTTAACAACCTGCAACTTTTTTCCGCTGTCACTGAGTTTTGATAGTTTTACAATGATGTGCCTTGGTTTTCGTTGTTTTGTATTTATGTACCTACGTGAATGGTCTGCCTCTTGAATGACTGTTTTGAGACTTGCCTAAGTGAAAAAAAATTTTCAGCTAAAATTTCTCTGAAAAATGGCCTCTGTTCCTTTCACCCTGTCCTCTTCCTCAGACATTCCTATCACTCTTACATTCGACCTTTTGATAGAGTACAATTTCACAGAGAGTCGCTTCATTCTTTCCAAACTTTTCCTCTCCCTCATCTTTAAATTGAAAGAGTGGGCTAATTGTATCTTCTAGATTAAATATTATTTATTGTGCATGAATGAATCTACATCCTAAGCTTTCTACCTGAGCTTGTACTGCACCCAAAGTGTCTTTCACTCCCTGAAATTCTATCCGAAGTTTTTCTTTCATGCTTTCTAACTGCTTAGTAAACTCTGATGAAGTTTTTCTTTCATGTTTTCTAACTTCTTCTTTTTGCTAATTTCTTAGAGAACCTTGTTTAAAGCTCTTATTTGTGTTTCTTAACTCCTTAGTGAAATATTCTTTCAAGTCTTAAATATGCTTCTCCATACTATGCTTAGATTCCTGGAGAGAATAAGCTTTCTGTAGTCTTTCTCTGATAGTATTTCCATGCCTGTATTTTCTTGGAGTCTTTGTTTTGTTGTTTGTTTCTGTAGTTCTGTTTATGCATTTATTGTGCTCTTATTGCTGGTCAGCAGGTGGTGCTATTGTTGTGGTCTCTGGGCTTTACTTTGTTTATATGTTGCATGGTGGAAGGGTGGGGCCTGGAGTTGGTTTTGTTGTTCTTGTTACTGTTCTGTGCTCTATGTGGTGTGTGTATGTGGTTTCTCTGTATGATTTCAATCTGCAACCAATCCTCAATTTTCTGCTGGGCTACAGCTGTGCTTATAGCAGCAGGGCTCAATTTACTGGTTATCTGACAAGCTACTACAAATTACCTGTATGTTTTGGCAACAGACCGGACTTCTTTTGATCACAAATAATCCTTGTTTGTTTGTTTTTGTTGTTTTTTTTTGTTTGGTTTTGGTATATCCAACACTCTTGAGATCATGGATTAAAAGACCATACGGGAGACTTCTGAGGTGAGGCTAGGGAGCAGCAGCAGCTGTGTTTCTCTCCTCTCCTCTCCTGGGTAAACTAGGAATACCAAAGGAGACCACCTGGGACCACAACAAGACAGGGATATAATGATTTCAGGAACCCACCAAATCACCTGTGAGTGCAAACACATGTGGCTTGTGGATAGAGAGGAGCCTAGGGAGAGATTAAGTGGCTGGTAATAGTCTGGCAGTTTACCAGTTGAAATACTACCTCCAGTCTGTTTCACCAACAAAAAGACTGCTAAAGGGAAGAGAGGACTCCCCTGAGACTCACCAAATGCAACTGTGAGTCTCCATTGCTACTACCCTCAGAATCTGGAGCAGTGGCAGGGAAACCCTGTGCTGACAACAAGGGACAGAAAACTAATGAGGAAACTCAGGAGATGATCTATACTTAGCAATGGGACTGTGAAAGTCTCTTTGCATAACCACTGGATTATCTCTGCCACATCCTGCTTTATCTCTTGGTCAGTAGTCAGTGATTAAGCTAAGAAGTCTACTGATAGTTTAAAAGCCCTCAGGCTCCCATAGCCTACAGGAAGAAAAATAATAAAAGAGACTTTTAAGCCAATGAACTCCAACTCAGGGATTAAAATACTATTGAAACTACTGTCAATTTCCACAACTGTGAATCCTTTAATTACCTTACTTAGACACAAGTCAATCCAGGCAAGAGTGATCAGTAATTTGAAAAGTACTGAGAGAGGGACCTCATAACATACTATATAAAATGGTTAAACCAACAAGAAGAAATATTGGAGAAAAGAACCAGGACAAGAGTCCAGCTAAAAGACCCCCCAAAGGTTGAAGCACAAAATAATGAGGTCAACATCCAAACACTAGTTATAAATAATAATCACAGGAAATAATCACAGGAGTGAATAAAGAGTTTGACAGAATTGTCATCAGAAATGCAGGAATAACCAATGAGACTCTTGAAGAAAACACTAATTATCTCAAGATTATTAGAGAGCTGAAAGCTGAAATATCTGAGCTAAGAACACAATTAGCTGAACAAGCTAAAACAGTATCAGAACAGGGTAACAAAATAGATGAACTCCAGAAAACAGTAGAGGGAAGAGAGAATAGAATAAATGAGGCTGAAGACAGAATTAGTAAGATCGAGGATGAATTAGAGACAAAGAAGTAAGAGATCTCAAAAAGAGATTAAGAGATTCTGAAAACAATAACAGAGACCTATGGAATGACTTTAAAAGCAATATACATTATTGGTGTGCTGGAAGAAAGAGAAAGAGAGAGGAAGAAAATATTCTTCAGGACATAATAGCTGAGAACTTCTCTAGTCTAGACAACATAAAATACCGATATCTCTGATGAATATAGATGCTAAAATATTGAACAAAATTATAGCCAACTGGATACAGCAGTATATAAGAAAGATTGTTCATCATGATCAAGTGGGGGTTATCCCAGGCATGCAAGTTTGGTTTAATATATGTAAATCAATCAACATGATCCACCACATCAACAAAAGCAAGAACAAAAACCACATGGTCATATCAATAGATTCAGAGAAAGCCTTTGACAAAATACAACATGCCTTTATGATCAAAACACTACAAAAAATGGGAATAGATGGAAAATTCCTCAAGATGGTGGGGTCTATATATAGCAAACCTACAGCCAACATCATACTCAATGGTGAAAAACTGGAAGCATTTCCCCTCAGATCAGGTACTAAACAGGGATGCCCATTGTCACCATTACTATTCAACATAGTGTTGGAAGTTCTTGCCATAGCAATCAGGCAGGAGCAAGGAATTAAAGGGATACAGATTAGAAGAGAAGAAGTCAGACTCTCCCTACTTGCAGATGACATGATAGTATATATAGAAAAAAACCTAAGGAATCCAACAAGAAGCTTTTGGAAATCATCGGGCAATATAGTAAGTTGTCAGGCTACAAAATTAATATTCAAAAGTCAGTGGCATTCCTCTATGCAAACACTAAGCTAGAAGAAATTGAAACCCAGAAATCAATTCCTTTTACTATAGCAACAAAACAACAAAATATCTAGGAATAAACCTAACCAAAGAAATGAAAGACTTGTATACTGAAAATTATGAGTCACTACTCAAGCAAATTGAAAAAGACACAAAGAAGTGGAAAGATATTCCATGTTCATTTCATGGGTTGGAAGAATTAACATCATCAAAATGAATATACCACATACAGAGCCACATACAAATTTAATGCTATCCCCATCAAGATCACAACCACGTTTTTTAGGAGAATAGAACAAATGCTACAAATGTTTATCTGGAACCAGAAAAGACCTAGAATTGCCAAAATAATATTGAGAAGAAAGAACAGAACTGGAGGCATCACACTCCCAGATCTCAAATTGTATTATAGGGCCATTGTCATCAAAACTGCTTGGTACTGGAACATGAATAGACACACTGACCAGTGGACTAGAATTGAGAGGCCAGATGTAAGCCCCAACACCTATGGACATCTAATCTTTGACAAAGGGGCCCAGACTATTAAACAGGGAAAGCAGAGTCTCTTCAACAAATGGTGTTGGAAAAAATGGGTTGAAACATGCAGAAGAATGAAACTGAACCACTATATTTCACCAAATACAAAAGTAAATTCCAAGTGGATCAAGGACTTGGATGTTAGACCAGAAACTATCAGATACTTAGAGGAAAATATTGGCAGAACTCTTTTCCGCAAAAATTTGAAAGACATCTACAATGAAACGAATCCAATTATGAAGAAGACTAAGGCAAGCATAAACCTATGGGAATACATCAAATTAAAAAGCTTCTACATAGCAAAGAAACCACACAAAGGGACCTCTCACAGAATGGGAGAAGATCTTTACATCAGAAAAGAGGTTAATAACCAGAATACATAAAGAGCTTGCCAAATTCAGTAACAAGAAAACAAATAACCCCGTACAAAAATGGAGAGAAGACATGGACAGAATATTAACCACAGAAGAGACCCAAAAGGCCCAGAAACACAAGAAAAAATGCTCCAAGTCTTTGATTGTCAGAAAAATGCAAATAAAGACAACAGTGAGATATCACTTCACTCCTGTGAGAATGTCATACATCAGAAAAGGTAACAACAGTAAATGCTGGAGAGGTTGTGGGGTACAAGGAACCCTCCTGCACTGCTGGTGGGAACGTAAGTTGGCCCAACCTCTGTGGAGAACAGTCTGGAGAACTCTCACAAGGCTAGAAATGGACCTACCCTATAATCCTGCAATTCCTCTCCTGGGGAAATATCCTAAGGAACCCAACACATCCATCCAAAAAGATCTGTGTACACATATGTTCTTGGCAGCACAATTTGTAATAGCCAAAACCTGGAAGGAACCCAGATGTCCAACAACAGATGAGTGGCTGAGCAAGTTGTGGTATATATACTCAATGGAATACTACTCAGCTATAAAAAATGGTGACTTCACCATTTTCAGGCAATCTTGGATGGACCTTGAAAAATTCATGTTAAGTGAAATAAGTCAGAAACAGAAAGATGAATATGGGATGATCTCACTCTCAGGCAGAAGCTGAAAAACAAGATCAGAAAAGAAAACACAAGTAGAACCTGAACTGGAATTGGTGTATTGCACCAAAGTAAAAGACTCTGGGGTGGGGTCGTGGGGGGGAGAATACAGGTCCAAGAAGGATAACAGAGGACCTAGTGGAGGTTGTATTGTTATATGGAAAACTGTTATGCATGTACAAACTACTGTATTTACTGTCGAATGTGAAACATTAATTCCCCAACAAAGAAATTTATATATATATATATATATATATATATATATATATATATATCATAAGTTCCCTTCTGTCCCCACCAGCACTGTGTGTTGCCCTGACTACTTTCTGTGCAGAGAGGGAAAATGGCTCTGTGCTCTGCATGTGCTCTAAACTCTTATGTGTGACTTCAGTCCCATGCCTCATCTCACCCCAGCCATATATGTGAGTGAACACTTGAGGCTGTGATTTTGTGGCTGTCTCAGCTTTAGTTCGTGAGTTTTGTTATAGTTAATAGTTGTAAATATTTTTTGTTTGGGGGGAGATTGATTCTGTTCCCTCTTACCCCATGGTAATGCCTCTGAATGTCTTTACAAATAGATATTTACATTTTAAGATATATTTTACTTTCATGTCAGAAGGATTATTTCATTCTCATTAAACATGCTTTTAAAAAATATCTTTTTTTTTCTCATTTGCCCATATATCCTGGATATCTGGAAAGAGATGTCTAAGAAAAAGCAATTTGAGATCAACTGAAGTAGAAAAGGAATCCAAAAGAGGAAGCCAGTAACAAAGAAACAGCAAAACAGATTTTTTTTTTACAGTCCATTGGAAATAGCAAGACCATGACAGGATTTTATTTTTTTCATATTTTAAATTTTTAAATTTTATTTATTAGATAGCCAGAAGTTGAGAGGAAAGGGGAGACAGAGAGGGAAGAGACAGAGAGACACCTGCAGCACTACCTTACCACTTATATAGTTTTCCCCCTGCAGATGAGGACCAGGGGCTTGAACCCAGATCCTTGCACATTGCAACACGTGCACTCAACCAGGTGTGCCACCATCGGCCCAGATTTCATTTTTTTCAAGCTCTTAATGGGTTACATTCTAGAGGTCAGTAAAAAAAAAATGGGGGTGGGGAATCAAAGAACTAAACACTCGACAAATTCATAAATATCTCTGAGCCTTATACTTAGGAAAATCCACTGGGTCAGAGTACAGGTGTTTGCACATATGCATTGTTACTATCCTAACGAATCCTTGTTGAGAAGAAACCTTTTTTTTTAATATTTTGTTTATTTACTTAATGAGAGGGACAGAGAGACCAGAACACTGCTCAACACTGATGTATGATGTTAAAGGGGATTGAACCTGGGATGTCAGAGCCTTAGGCATGAAAGTCTTTTTAGAATCAGTTTTCTTTCTAAAATATCCAGATGTTTCCCTTATTCACCGTAACAAACAAACAAAAAAAAAGGCGGGGGGGGGGTGGAGTCAGGCGGTAGTGCAGCAGGTTAAGCACAGGTGGCACAAAGCCCAAGTTAATGTTTAAGGATCCCAGTTTGAGCCCCCAGCACCCCACCTGCATGGGGGTCACTTCACAGGCAGTGAAGCAGGTCTGCAGGTGTCTTTCTCTTCCTCTCCTCTCTCCATTCCTTTCTGTCCTATCCAAGAACGCTGACATCAATAACAACAATAACTAGAACAATAAAACAAGGGCAACAAAAGGGAATAAATAAATAAATATTTTTAAAAATGTCCAAGATTACATGTGAGCATTACTTCTTGGTGTGTTATCATCCTCTATTAGATGATAACAGATGAAGCTTCTGGCAAACTTAAGCATAACAGACAGATTTTGGTTTTTGTAATTACCTCAAACAAATCCAGTTTCAATCTTTCCACCACTGCTGTTGAAACTGTGTGTGTTATTTCACTAGGCAAACTTTGTCAAAACGAGAGACATTCGGACAGAAAAACAGAGAGAGGGAGAGAGACACCGCAGCCCTGGAAGAATCCCCCAGGCCCACCCCCCACTCCCATGCCACAGTACTGCCATGTGGTTTACTGGGGGCTACAACCTGGGCTTCAGGTTTCAACACAAGACAATACTGGTGTCCTCCCGGGTGACCTATCTCACTAGTCACTTGGTTCATGCTCATCTCTGGTAGTCATTCCTTCTATTTTCCCCAGGAGGTCTGCATTGCTGCTCAGCAAAAGCTGATGTCAGCCAGCCTGCTGGTGGTAAACCCAAAGCATCAGCAAGTGAATTCACGGAGCCTGCTGCCATGTGGGACAAAAAGAAACCACATTCACACCATGCCCAGACACTTTGAAGAAATTGAACCTAAATGAAATAAAACTTCAGGGAGGAAAAAGAGCCCCCTTTCCAGATGGCCAGCCAGGAAACTCCAGGTGCAAGTGAATCAGCAGACATGTCCCCACAGAGACAGTACAGGGTCCATTTGTCCATACAACACAGCCATGTCAGGGCCAGGAGTTGGGGCCATGCCTTCCTTCAGATGTGGCCAGGCAAGAGCTGATTCAGTGAGAAACACTGCTTCTCATTGAGTCACAAGCCTTTCCTGGAGCTGTGCTGGGCTCTGCTTGGATAACTTGCCCAGGCTCCAAGGTCCAGGCCTGCAGCTGGGTCTAACGTGGCAGAGCAAGTGGTTTGCAGCTGGGAGGAACTTAAGAGGTTTGACTACTAGAGGGCAGAGAAAGTCACTTTGTTCAAGAGGTTGACAAGGTGGGGAGCTTGGGAGAAGTGTTTAAAACTAACCCAAGGACAGACATGTAAGGGAGATTTATTTATACCTTCATCTTTGTTCCCACCTCAGAAAGTGGAGGAGTGGCTGAGGTCGTAATTAGCCAGGCTCATTCTAGCTGACTGATTTATATTTCCTGCTTCTGAAATTTTTCTTTAATGTCTGATGTGCTCTTGTAGTTCACAATCCACTGAATTTGTCCCTTAATTCAGGTCAGTCTGTCTTTCAGTTAAAGCTTAGCCTGCTTGCCAGGGCCAGGTGCTATGGTAGGCTCTGGGCATGGGACAAATAAGTGAAATAGACCCTAAGACATTATAATAGTGTTTTTCTTCTCATAACAAATGACTGCAAACTTGGTGGCTTAAATCAGCACCACTTATTATTTAAGAGTACTGTAGAAAAGAAGTGCGGAGGCATTTAACAGGGTATTCTCCTCCTCAAGATCCAGTTAAGATTCCTGCCAGAGTTCTAGCCAGGAATATTATCTACCCAATTCCTTGGTTATTGGCAGAAACAAATTCCTTGCAGCTGGGAAACTCATGTTAGCTTGCTTGCTTTCTGTATCTGCAGGAGAGTGAATATCTGACTTCAGGAAACACCAACAGGTCTATTTTAAAAACTCATCTGCTTAACTCTTACCCACTTGTGTTGGGATTCCTTTGAGAAACATAGTCAACTTGTCAGGACTTTAATCACACCTGCAAAATCCCCTCGATTCTATCTTACAACTGTGTGTTATGTACAAACGACACCCTGTCATTTTCATAGGTCCTGCTCACACTTAGGGGAAGGGGATAATATAGGGCTTACATTCATAGGAGAAGGAAACTTGGTGGCCATGTTAGAATTGTGTTGACCACTGACATTAAACAAGAGATTGCACTACAAAATTGTTAAACAATTAGAATCACACAGAATTCTGGGAAGGGGAATTGTAGCCTTCCACCTGGCTGTCCTCTAAGAGAGTAGGGGAGGGACTTCCTAGGGCCTGGAATACTTGCTGGCATCAATAAGTATGAGGAAAAATGAAAGGGGGTGGGTAGTGATGCCATGAGAGGACAGAAAGAGAATAAATCCATGTAACCTTGAAATGAAGCGACGTATGAAATCACTCTGTGACCTGACCAACATTACTGAGCTTTTTAATTTTGAAAAGTGAAGCTTAGCAGGCAGTGGGTTCAAAGAATTCCTCTGAATTCCTCTGTGACCTTTGCTGGAGAACTCAGGTGTCTGTCTGTTGCAGAATCTGCATTTCTTTTGTAACTGGGACATGAGAGCAGCAAGAGCTCAAATACAAAGTTCAAGACTGAGTAACACTGAGTGAGTCTAATATATATATATATCCTGCAAGCTGGCAAAAAAAAAAATAAATAAAATCTGCAAGCCTGAAATTTGGGGTGGTTCCATTATTGACAATGCCAAATTAGAAAACTAAAGTATAATTTTTCTTCTGTACTTGAACACAAAGACAGCCCTCTGGTCAGAATAAATGGAGAAAAGAAATGAAAAAAATGCATATATTCAAGCTAGAAACCAGAATGTTCTTGTCAGCACTCAGAGAAAACTAACAGATGGGAGACCTCATGCCCACCCCCTAGTAAACATGTGCTGATTTCAACAGAGTTGCGAAATCCTATAGGGTCTCCAATGTACCCCTTCTCTCCTCATCCCTTCAGCCAAATTCAACTTGATGCCAAAATAAGAAGGAAAAAAAGATGAAATAAATGAACAGTGACCCCCCTCACACTTTAATACCTAAAATGTATACCAGATCTTAAAAGTGGGGATGGTTACATTTGATTAAATTATAGGTCTCTTACCACCAAACTCCTGTTCCACAAGTTGTAATGCAATGTCTTCTCTTGGAAGTATTCTAGAAAGATGACTTGCAATACAAATGTTTGAAAGCTAACATATAAAATTTACATCTACCAGCTAGCTTAGCAGCAACTTCAGCAGAATACAGACATACCAAAGACAGGAAATTTCTCTTTCCTTTAATAGGGATTTTTATCTTCAAGACTATAGTTACAGTTTGATATGATAGAATATGTTGAATGTATACCAGATGACTCCCACTTAAAGAAAAGTTTCTATACTGGAAGAATGATTTTTCTTTATAAACTCAAATGGCTTCATTGTTTCTCTGTGTGCTCCACAGCATTACTTTTCCATTTTTTTTTTCTGAGGTGTCCAGGTCTTTCTTTTCTAGTCTGTCTTCTATAATTGGCCTTGCCTTGTGTGTACAAATGGAAAGCTGGTCTTTGAAACAGCTGCGAATATGTCTGCTGACACCTTCTTCCCCTCCTCCCCCCAGTTGTGCTCCCTCTCTGATAATTCCTAAACATTGGGTTGTGAGTCACCTCCAGATTCCCTGACACCCTGATGACCATGTTAGGTAGGCACAAAGGGGAAACTCTATGAGATTCTTTCGCCACACAGGAAAGAGTGATATTGTTTACCAGTTCTTCTGCGATTGTTTAAAACCCTTTATAGCAGTCACAGTCTCATCCTGCAGATGTTTCAGACATTCTGTTGCTTTATTTATTTATTTATTTATTTTTGACCATACTAATCAACTCAGTTTATTAAGATTCTGTTTCTTGAACTCACCTGATCAGAGAAACTCCCAGAGACTGGTCTCAGGATTCCGTTCCAAAGACTCTAGGGAGTAGATTCAGTAACAGAGTTCCCTGAGATACCATCCGGCAGATATGAAAAGCAGCCTACTAGGGTTGGTTCACATAAGCAAATTTCCATTCTTTTTCTTCCACACCCAGATTTTATAAAACTTCTAAGAAGGGACTTCCTAGAAGGGCATTTTTTTGGTTTAAATAATACATTTTTATCAGTATGAAATATCAGCAGCTTGTTTTGTCTAGTGGACAATAAACACACAGGAAAACCCCTGCTTTGTGTGGTTGACGCTAGGCAATAAAGCCAACAAGTTATATCATGTATTGTATGAATACTAGTATTGTGAAAGAAAAAAGTAAATGCTGAAGATATGCAAGCCCAAGAGCCCAGCAATTTCAGAAACTAAGAGAGAACTTTCTCAATATACACAAAGTTAGAGGGGCAGGAATGTCCATGGCATTGCTGGAAAGAACACTTGATTGAGCTCCCATATCGCAGTGCACAAGGACCCAGTTCAAGTCCTTGACCTTTTGAAGAACTTGCACTAGCAGTGAAGCAGTGCTGGAGATGTCTCTCTTTCTCCCCTCACCCCATTTCCTCTTCCTCCTCAGTTTCTCTCTAGCCTATCAAATAAATAATAAAATAAAGTAAAATTAAAATAAGGAACAAAAATTAAAAATATCCTCAATGTCTAAAAGAATGAACCAAATGATGGTGCACTGAAGCAATGGAACACTATCTAGAGGAGACCAGGCAGAGATGCGCCTGGCTACGTGCACACAGCACAAAGCACAGGGACCCTAGCGAGGATCCTGGTTCAAGCTCCTGGCTCT
Organism: Erinaceus europaeus; assembly: GCF_950295315.1. NCBI lineage: Eukaryota > Metazoa > Chordata > Mammalia > Eulipotyphla > Erinaceidae > Erinaceus > Erinaceus europaeus. The sequence continues at coordinate 19,119,004 of NC_080168.1, forward strand.
CCATCTGCAGAGAGGTTGCTTCACAAGTGGTAGAGCAAGTCTGCAGGTATCTATTTTTCTCTCTCCATCTCTATCTTCCCCTCCTTTCTCAATTTCTCTCTGTCCTGTCCAACAATAATGGAAAAAATGGCTGATAGGAGTAGTGGATACATTGTGCAGGCACTGAGCCCCAGTAATAATCCTGGAGGGAAAAAAAAGGAAAAGAAAATAATAATTTCTAAAATAAATTCTTCTAAAAGAGAACACTATACAGATAAAGTCATATTATCAAGTTGGATGTATTCTACAAATATAATGAAATAATAAAAATCTACTTTCAACAATCTGGAGATTTCTCAGAATATTAAAAATGGGTCTACCCTAAGATCTATCAATTCCCCTCCTAGGGACTTACCCAAGGAAAACAAAAAAGCCTATCCAAAGAGTTCTATGCACACCTATGTTTATAGCTGCACTGTTTAGTAGTAGAAAATTGGAAGCCACTCAAATGCCCAATGACAGACAATGGGTTGAGAAAGTTGTGGTATATGCATACACAGTAGAATACTACTCAACTATAAGCAATAATGAGATCCCTTCCTTTGCTGTATCTTAGATGGAGCATGAAGGAATCATGTTAAGGGAGATAAGCCAAAATAAGATGGAAAAATAATAAATTATCTCACTTAAAGGTGATATTTAAGAAATAAATGGAGAACACCGTGTGAAACTTGGACTGTGTTCTGTGACAGCAACGCCAACATCTCTGCAGAGAAGAGACTGAGAAGACATTGGGGACCCAGAGACCAGTGATAGAGAAAGACTTGGTGGTGGCGGTGGTGTGTAGACATCTATATGTACTCATGTGACAGTGTCTGTCTTATAAATCATTATTTTCCTAATTAAAAAAGTCTAATGTCAGAAAGAAAGTGATAATGTCAAGGTATTTTTAATGAGACAATGAATGAAGGACAATGCACAGGGGTTTTTGTTTGATTGATTGATAGAGAGAGAGGAGAGAGAGAGAGAGAGAGAGAGAGAGAGAGAGAGAGGCAGAGAGAGAGAGAGAAAGGAAAGACATCACATCACCATTTCACCATCCACGATGCTCCCATGTGGTACCTGGGCCCAAACCCAGGTCCCAGTATATGGTGAAGTCTGTTCTCTACTGGGTGAGCTATCTCTGTTCCACATGTCAAGCTTTAAACACTGAAATACTCTTTATTTCATGGCATTGTGTCTATTTAGTAAAAAAAAAAAAATCAAAAGAAGAGATACCCACTTCATGATAATTATAGCTCAGAATGAAGGGCAAAGCACTTGAGAAAACTATGAGTAAAATTTCATCTGCAATCCAGTGTATTAACTTTTTCTCTGGCCTTTAAAGTCTCAAATTTTGTAAAATACTGATTCTAGAGTACATATAATTTTCATTAAAATGAAATGAATAAAATAAATATCAATTATTTCATAGAAAGCTCTCATAGACAATGGTTCATAAAAATAAAGAGAAACAATAATCTCTTTGGCAATCCATTTCAGGCTCCACCTTTCAGACAGCCTGTATAATATTCACATATCCCATGGAATTTTGATTTGTCTGTATCTCCAGCCAACATTGCAATTTCCCTTTCAGTATTTCTTGAATTTTTCTGCCTAGAAAACTGGCACTGTTTTTTCAGTGTGTGATGGAGAGGGCTTATCATGTGACTGAAAGACAAAGCCTGCTGAGGTTCTTACTAAACAGCAATCACACTGTTGTGACAATGGCAGGAGGCTTCTGGTTTCCTGGGCCTGTGAGCTGTGGTTTCTGGTGGGGATAGGCAGTTAGTGACTTTAGTGCCACAGATTCAGGTGATTTCACCCTCTACTGTTTGCAAAAGCAGGCTGGGAGGCTTAGGAACCATGATTATTTAGATAGCGGTAATGACATTAGCAGAGGGGAAACCTGAGGAAAATGTGTTTCAGCATGTGACAAGTATATTTGTTATAGTCTATTCATAATAATTTTTCCTCCTTTCTGTCTCTTTTTTTTTCTCCTGCCTTTTGTAAAAGGGACTTCTTTTAAAACAAGTGTTTTCAGATTGGAGTGTGTTATGGCAGAAAGCCCAGGAGAGGCGAATTTAGTGCACTGAAGTCCTGTTTTCAATTAGCTAGAATCCACGAAACCAAAAGCTTGGGTTTTCGATGAGCCAATTTGAACATTTGTCTTTCCAGTGTAAACATATAAAATATAAGCTGTTCAGCAGTACAGGGACTTTCACAGTGACATGAGTCCCATCCCTCTACCAGAGTGATTAGTGCATAGGCTTATCACAAAAAGAAGTTTATAAGGTCTTCATTAATAGGTCTGAAAACTAAATAGACACTGGAATTTTTTTCTCTAAGCTATTACCCACAATACATATTCAATTTAATATATTTCATTATGCTAATTTTAAGGAGGATAGATTTTTCTTCTTACAAGTTCCAGCACAATTTTCAAAGACAAAGAAAACTTGTTACTGCTACTAATGCTTTATGAGATTGCTATATAAGAATTATCATTTCGGTATAGAAAATTTTCTGCCTTGAGATTACACAGCACAGGAGAAAAGACTGTCCTTGAGAATGTAGAGGGTAGGGCAGAGAGAGAAAGCATAAAAAATTCTATGACTTGCAGAACAGGAACAGGAGCAATAATGTGTGAGAATAATGTTGGGTCCCACCCATGTCAGAAACTCCTTAAATTGGAATTCTGCAAAAGTGGAATATTCTTGTGCAAAATTTGACCTATCTCCCAACTTGCAACAAAGCCCAGTGTTAGCTGTGGACTGTATAATTTTATGTTCTGCTTCTCCTCTTCTCTCCCCTCCCCTCCTCTCCCTCCTCTGTTTTCCTCTTTTCTCCTTTCCTTTCCTCTCCTCTCTTCTCCTGTCCCTTCGTCTCCTTTCTTCTCCTCTCCACTCCTCTATTCTCTTTTGTTCCAAGTTCACTCAACTTTATTTCTGAGAAGCCTACCGAGAAGCTCCATGAAAGTCGCCATATTCCTTCTTGGTTTCTCTTGCAGTGATTGAAAGAAGTGACTTAAGCCACAGGTCAACTATAGACCTGAGTATGTCTGAGTGTATCAGTTTCCTCACATATAATGGAAAGAATATTAATTTTTATCCCATTGACCCCCACAGTGTTGCCGGTATAGAAAATTTTCTGCCTTGAGATTACACAGCACAGGAGAAAAGACTGTCCTTGAGAATGTAGAGGGTAGGGCAGAGAGAGAAAGCATAAGAAGTCCAAAGGTAATAATGAATTACCTGTTAATGTTGCTGTGATATTTACTTTTCAGTTAATGACAAAACAGCAACTTAATCATAATTTATTTCATGTTCTGTGCAATATGTGGTCCCAGATTTTTCTGTCCAATCTGGTATCCACTAGTAAAAGAGACTATTAAGAGTCAAATAAATTAAAAGTAAATAATAAAAAAGCCTTTGTTCCTTAGTTTCACTCACTATTTTTCAAGTGTTAATAGCCTCTACTGAAAAGAACAGATATTAGGACATTTTCATAATTGCAGACATTTTGTGAGCAGTAGTTTCTTCTTCTAGCGTTTGCCCTTCTTCCGTAGCCAGTCAACAGTGTCAGGTTGAGCCTGATGTAAAGTTTCGAGACCTCCTTTGAATCTGGAGAGGTGGCAGTCGTTGACTATGTGGGTCATAGTCTGTCTGGAGCCGCAGGGGCAGTTCGGGTTGTCTCTGGCTCCCCAGCGATGGAACATAGCGGCGCACCGGCCATGGCCTGTTCGATAGCGATTGAGGAGGGCCTAATCATAACGTGCTAGGTTAAAGCCCAAAGCCGGGTTGACGCTTGCAGGGGTCTGTGATGAGGTGTTTGTTCTTTACCTCAGCTGACTGCCAACTCTGTTTCCAAGAGTCTGGAACAGAGAAGTTCAGTGTAGGCATAGGGGACCAGATTGGGTGACGAGACGTCAAGCGTTGGACAGGGTGGGCGAAGATATCCGCGTATATTGGCAGGTCCGGTCGAGCGTAGATGTGGGAAATGAACTTAGATGGTGAGCAGCACTGATATGGAGTTTTAAAATTTGCTGGAGTACAACTTCATAAATGAACACCTTTCTTTACTAGCATTATTTATTACATATGCATTGATGGAGATTCAAATTCTTTTCACTAAGTTAGAAACACAGTTTGGCCATTCAGAGTAATTAACCATTCAAGCAATTGTTACTTTTTTTTAAAAAAAAAGCAAATGCTCTATAGTTTATTACAAAGTCCAGAGTAATACTATATTCTACATGCCATAAAAATCCTCCTCTAACTTCTTGCAGTGGAAACTCACATAAATCTGATTTTCTCTGACTAGAATTTAAGACTTGAGATTAATGAGCTGTTTTGGGTTACATCATCTTCATGGATTGTCAAGTGGTGTCTATACTGAATTCACTCTGGACCAGCCAGTTCAATTCCCTTTTTCAAAGTATGGAGTTCCCAAGAAACTTACCAGCTAACATGACAGATAGATAACATAAGGCACTAACAGGGCATTTCTCACTCACCATTGAGGCCAACCTGGGTGTCTGTTCAAACAGAACGTTTTGCACAGCAGAACAGGCCTACAGGAAAATCTGAGCAGAATCAACATGAACTTGAACCATGCTCAAGTCACCAGCCTGATAGGCAAAGATATTTTTCTTGTCTCATGTTAAGTGCTGTTTAATAACTCCTTTAACCCATAAAATATATTAGATGCCAGTCATGTGTGAACATTTCAGGTTACAAATTAGTATGTGAAGAGCCAATACATATCATTCACATTTCTCACTTTCATATTAAGAAAATAGCTACTAGTAGCCAATGCTTTGGCTCTATACCAGAAAGCCATATTCTGATTAGATGAGAGTCTCACATAAGGTCCTGAGAGATTTGTTCTCACAAGAGAGGTCTTATTTGAGTAGTTTGTGATCTGAGGACACAGCGTAGGGGCTGTGCAGGATATCAGGTTCAGAAGAGTAAAAAAGGAACTTATTGTTGATATGTGAGGAGATGTTCCATTCTACAAAGAAAACCAGGATGACAAAAGGATTTAATCAAATAGCTACAGAGATATTTGAATCAAAGAGGATATGTCAGATACACATATTCTAAAAGATTCTTTCTAGTGTAGACAAGGAGAATGGTGTAAGAAGATCAATTCAAGCCACACAAATGGTCTTAATTGTCACCTTTGGTTAAAAGAACACATTATGAAAATTATATAGATAAGGGAGAGAAATTTCTGAAACTTCATGAGCACTTAAATTTCTATTTTCGTGGTTGTAGAGAAAAAAGTATTGAAACAAATTTAAGTTAAAATATCTTTTGATGGGAGTCGGGTGGTAGCGCAGCGGGTTAAGCATACGTGGCGCAAAGCGCAAGGACCAGCATGAGGATTCAGGTTCGAGCCCCAGGCTCCCCACCTACAGGAGAGTCGCTTCACAGGGGATGAAGCAGGTCTGCAGGTGTCTATCTTTCTCTCCCCCTCTCTGTCTTCCCCTCCTCTCTTCATTTCTCTCTGTCCTATCCAACAACAATGACATCAATAATAACTACAACAATAAAACAACAAGGACAGCAAAAGGGAATAAATAAAATTAATATAAAAAATTTAAAAGTATATCTTCTGACTTAAGAAAAGAGCTAGGAAAAATTCATTTCTGAGATTTGAACAATGCTAAAGATGGTTTCCATTCTTGGCATTAATGAGGGGAAGGTAGTGGTTAAAATCAGGAATACACCTTAACTTTATTTGTTCCTTTGTTTTTGCATTTAGATTTTCTGAATGTCAAGAATCTTAGAGAATTAATGACACAAAAATTAGTAGAAATGATAACATAAAACTCTACCCTTTGATTAGCAGAATGGGAGTTTTCCCTGTTAATCACATGTCTTTACAATTATTCACTGACTCAACAAGGTAAATTCTACTCACCAGAGAGAGTAAAAGTGTAATCTCAGTTCAGTGTACAAATAGTTGACAATTGATTTTATTTCCAGGCTGACCAAATATAAAATATAAAATATAAAATATAAAATAAAAGTGATGTTCAAAGAAAGCAATTGGCCAGATGTGAATGCTAGATTTTCCGGTTTGTCATAATATTTTTCTGTTGAAGGCATAGTTTAATGGAAAAGAAACTTTTAATCACTTTTTTGAGAGAAATGGTAATTTATAAGACAGGCATCACATGAGTACAGCCTCCTATTTTCTTGTGGCAGGGGTCTGTGCATTGCCCGCTCCCCTTCCTTCACACTCTGGTCCTCTTAGTTCTCTCCCATCTTTCTCCTTTAGAGTCCCTCCTTTTGTTCCAATAGACCATGGCTACTCAAAAATTCATCCCATGTTTCCCCTTTGTCTGTTTCTTACGTTCCACCTGTGGGTGGGATCATTCTTCTCCTGGCTTATCTTACTTAACATCATTTGAGAAGATCTATTTTTGAGTTAGTATGACATATTGATCCAGATAGAAAATTTTGAAGAAGGCAAAATTAAAATTACTCTAGTGATTATGAAGAATACTGATAAACATTTAGTAAATTATCACCTAGACAAATATAATGATCTGAATATTCACTAAAAGAAAACTGGATACATTCAATTATATTTATAAATATCTTTTAAGTTTCCTTGGTGATACGAAAAATAAGAGGCATTTCTTAGATGTTTCTTTTAATAACTTGACATAAATTATCTCAAACACAGAGGGAAGTTCAAAGACTAATATAATGAACATCAAAGTACCATAGTCAATTTCTATTACTTTACATAAAATATGACAGATACACTTGAGGCCCCTTTCCTATTCCCACTGTTCCCATTCCTGTTTGCCTTCTTACAGACAAGCTTATCTCGAAGTTGAATATCCCTCCTTTCAGGAGAACTTCTACCACAAGAGTGAAACTGGTATGTATAAATAATACAGTTTTTGCAGAAAGCTATCTCAGGGAGCTAAGAAATTGTACCAATGTGTCTACAAGTATACAGTCATATACAGTCATCAATTAACCCCCCAATAAATAATAGAAATAATAATAGTAGTCATATTGTTTTATTTTGTGTGTTTTTGAACCTTATACAGAAAACAAAATATCAAGAGCAGTGGTTGTCATGCAGTTGTTAAGGCTCAATATTTAAAAAAAAATGTCTTCATGCATATGTATTTATCAATCATTTAGCTATGTATTTCAAACCACCATCACAGCCAAGATAACCTATCAATCACTTCACTATTTTGCTTAGTTATCTTTTAACATCTCTGCCTTCTGCTCCAGCCCACAGTAGAATGGAAAATTTTCACTGTTTCCTATGTAAGCTCCCTAACTTCCCAGGCAGCCAATGATCTACTTTCTGTCCTATTAAGTCTTATATAAATGGAGCCCTTTGATATATACAGATTTCCTAACATACACCAGTTGGCATGATTATACTGAGGCTCACAGTATCACTAGTGTATCAATAATTCTTTTTGTTATTGTTGTTGTTGAGGAATGGTATTCTGTTGGACAGATGGACCACAATTTGTGTATACTTGTCCTTGTTGACGACTTTTCATTAGTTTCCAGTTTTTAACGACTGCAAATAAAACTGGTAAGAGCAATTGGTATAAAAGTTGTTTTTAAACAGATTTTTTATTTTTTTTAAAGTACCTTTAGATTCACGGAAAAGCTTAAGAAAAGCCATGTAGATTTCCATATACGCCTCCCCCCCCCCCCGCACATAATCACTGAATCAGTGTTTACACAACTGTATCAATCACTCTCCATAGGCCAGAGTTCATTTGAAAGTTGATTCTTGCTGTTGTAAGTTCTAGGGGCTTTGACAAATGTATACTGACATGTGTCCACTCATGTAATATCACTGATGGAGAAATCATCTATGCTCTCCCTATTCAGTTGTCTCTCCCCTCACCCAAGTCCCTGGCAACTACCATTTATTGCCTCATGATTTGGTCTTTTTCAGAGTGACACAGAGGCATAGTTTTATAATATGTAACCTTTTCATAATCGCTTTTTTTCCACTCAGAAATGGATATACTTAAGTTCCTCCCATGACTATTCATGGCTTGATAGCTTATTTAGTGTTGAATAGTACTCCACTGTCTGAATGTATCACAATTTGTTGATCCTCTCACTTACTGACTGGTATCATGGTTGCCTTTGAGGTTTTGGTAATAATAAATAAAGTTGCTGTGAACATGCGTGTGTGAGTTTTGGTATGGAGAGAGGTACTTGGATATATACCAAAGAGCACAGTTGCTGGGTTGTGTGATAAGGGTATGCTCAGTTTTTTAAGTGACTACCAAACCATCCTCCAAAGTGTCTTCAACTTGTGTTCTCAGCAGCAAAACAGAGGTTCCTGTGGTTCTCTATCACTGCCACATCTGGTAGAGTCAATACCATGGGTTTTGAATATACTAACAAGTGTCTAATAAGATACAGTCTTTTTTACATTTATTTATTTATTTATTTATTTTCCCTTTTGTTTTCCTTGTTTTTTATTGTTGTAGTTATTGTTATTGATGTCGTTTTTAGATAGGACAGAGAGAAATGGAGAGAGGAGGGGAAGACAGAGAGAAGGATAGAAAGATAAGACACCTGCAGACCTGCTTCATCACCTGTGAAGCGACTCCCCTGCAGGTAGGGAACTGGGGGCTCAAACCGGGATCCTTAGGCCGGTCTTTGCACTTTGTGCCACGTGTGCTTAACCCGCTGTGCTACCGCCCGACTCCCGGACAGAGTCTTTTTTTTTTTTTGGATATAAACTTATTTTTCCTAAATAAGTACCCAGGACAGGAACCCATGGTAGGTGTATTCTTATATTTTAAGAAACTTCCGGGGCCGGGCTGTGGTATACCTGGTTGAATGCACACATTATAATGAACAAAGACCCATGTTTAAACCCCTGGCCCCACATGCAAAGGGGAAGCTTTGCAAGAGATAAAACAGTGCTGTAGGTGTCCCTATCTATCTCTCCTGTCTCTCTCAATTTCTCTGTCTTTACCCCCTTTTTAAGAGAAATATTTATTTTAATTATTCCCTTTTGTTGCCCTTGTTGTTTTATTGTTTTAGTTATTATTGATATGTTGTTGGATAGGACAAAGAGAAATGGAGAGAGGAGGGGAAGACAGAAAGGGAGAGAGAAAGATAGACACCAGAAGACCTGCTTCACCGCTTGTGAAGCGACTTCCCTGCAGGTGGGGAGCTGGGAGCTCAAACTGGGATCCTTATGCAGGTCCTTGCACTTTGTGCCCTGTGCGCTTAACTTGCTGCACTACCGCCCGACTCCCTACCCCATTCTTTTTCTTAAATTAATTTAGTTTTTCACTATCAGGGCTTCACTGGTATGTCATGTCTGCGGACTCTTGGCAGACTTTTTTTTTTTTTTTGTCAGGTAGTGGCTGAAAGAACAGGGCCCAGCAGACTGAGGGTAGAAGGAAAGGTACCACCATTAATGAACTTTCCCCTGTGCGGCTGCTCTCATATGGTGACGGGGGTGGGGGTGGGGGGTTGAACCCAAGTCCTCACACAGGAAAAAAGTGTGTGCACATGATAAAGTGTGTGTACTCTACCTCGTGAGTTATCCTGCAGCCCCAAGAGACAGATTTTAAGGCATCAGTCTCTCAAATTAATGTACGGATTCATTGACGAATTAGTCAAAATGTCAGTGGGGCATTACTTTGCTAGATTTGAGCCAACGCTTTACCAGATTTAACATATGGATGAAAAATAACCATGTAGAAAACTATTTGGCATTGTAGCCACCAGGGAAATGCCTGTGAAAACCACAACAAGGTACGGCTTTATATCTGTCAGGAGTGCTGAAATTAAAAAGTGTGACCCTGCCAAGTGTTAGCAAGGGCGTGAAGCAGCGGGTACTCACATACACCTATAGGATACAGATGATAAAATCACTTTTGAAAACAGTGATATATTAATTAAAAACATTTTTTATTAAACATTTCTTCTTTCTTTTAAAGTTTTTATTTACTTCTTGACATCCCAGTGAAGCCCTGGTAGTGAAAAGATAAATTAATTTAAGAAAAAGAGAGTTGATTCCCTTTAACTCATGGTCAATCTCCTTTCAACTATATCTTCTTTAATTCCTTTCAGAAATGAGTTTTAGCTTTTCATGGATGAAAACTGCCTGTCTTATGCTAGACTTAGCCCTAAATATTTTATGTGTTTTTGCAAATTTAAATAGAATAATTTTTTAAATTTTAATTTGTGGCTGTTGAACTTTTAATTCATGGTCACATATGAAAATACAATGGATTCTTGGTAACATTCTGTGTTGTTGTTTTCCCCTCTCCTGTATTTTCATTTGTGATATGTAAAGTTTGCAGCCTCCAGCCAGTTTTTTTATACCTTTGCTTTTTAAAATTTATTTTATTTTTATTTTTTATTTAATTTCTTTGTTGGGGATTTAATGTTTTATGTTCCACAGTAAATACAATAGTTTGTACATGCATAACATTTCCCAGTTTTCCATATAACAATACAACCCCCACTAGGTCCTCTGTCATCCTTTTTGGACCTGTATTCTCCCCCCCCCCCAACCACCCACCCACCCCAGAGTCTTTTACTATATGCCAACTTCAGTTCAGGTTCTACTTGTGTTTTCTCTTCTGATCTTGTTTTTCAACTTCTGCCTGAGAGTGAGATCATATACCTTTGTTTTTTAAAGATGTTTTGAAAGATATATTTGTTATGAGAGCTAGACTGAGAGAAAATGAAATGAAAGGGAGGGTCCAAGTACTGCTTAGCTCTAGAAAAGCTAGAGGTGCCGAGGATTGAACCCAGAATCTCTGGGGCCTCACATGTGCAGACAGGTGCACTAACAGCCTAGCCATCACTTTTTCCTTCTATTTTCTTTATATTCTGTGGCTTGGAAGTCTATGTCTATACTGCCAATACATACATTTGTGTGCCAGTGTTTGTACCGGTTGCTACTGCTATAATTTTAACATCCATACTTTTGATCTTTAATGTTTTTTGCAAAATGGTACTTATATTTTTTAAGATTTATTTGTTTATGAGATGCAGAAAGAGAGAAAGAAAAGAGGGAAGCGATTGCAGTATAAGTGGTTCCAAGCATGGACACCATGGCATCAATCAAATTGTTTTAAATCCTATTAGAGGACAGGGAGGTCGCATAATAGTTATGCAGAAGCTTTTCATGCTTGAGGCACCAGAGGTGCCCAGTTCAATCCTCTGCACCACCATAAGCCAAAGCTGAGCAGGGTTCTAGCAATAATAATAGTAAATAATAAATTAAAAATAAACTTAGCAGAGATGGTTCATTTTCAAGATTTCTAGGCTCTCTTTCATTTGCTAGGACAAAGAGAAATTGAGATGGAACAGGGACATGGAGAGGGAAAGAGAAAGAAAAACACCTGTAACACTGATTCACCACTTGTGAAGGTTTTCCTTTGCAAGTGGAGACTGGGGTTTGAACTCATGTCCTTGCATATGGTAATGTATTTGATCTACTGGGTGTGCCACTGCCTGGCCCCTGAATAGTTCTTACTTCTGACTGGGATATAAAACATCATCAACATGAGAAACTATGATTTTGTGCATGGAAACTTCATATTGAGAGCTGACAGTACACCAAAAAGTTAAGAGCTGTCACTGAGAGCTAGCACCAACACACCCTCAAGGAAGGTTCATCAGAGATTAGCTGCAGGGAGAGCATTAGGGACTGGAGACACCTGCATGTGGTCAGAGGGACTCTATAAAAAGGGAGGATTTCTTGCAGCAGCTAGGTGTACTTGCTGTGGCTAAGCTCTTGGTCAGTCTGCCTCCAAGGGGTCTCTAAGCTAACAGTCAAGGCTTGCTGCCCTCAGGAAAGCTCTGCTCCCAGCTCTAAACCTTGACTAAATGGGACCCTCATCAGACAGGCTGCTTACTCTGCACTCCACATTAGACTGCCCACTTCCCCAGCTGCCATGCTTTGTAATGTGTGGCTTTGGTGTGGTAATGTGTGCTAATGTTCAGTTATTGGTGTGTTCATGTGGAATTCCAATTAAAAGCATTTCAACGACATTCCAAGCTGTACATGGTATTTATGCTTAGGTTTAACTTTAATGGTCTTGACTTATCATAAAGCCAGCAGATAGCCTAAGGGATTAACTTAGCCACTTATCTGCCGTCCTCTAGTGAACTCCACCTGCCAGTAACATTTCCTTACTATTGTCTTAGTCTCACTAGCTTTGTTCTTATTTAAACCTCTTTTATCCATAGTTGATCACTTTGAAGAGTCTACATACACTCATTTTAGATCTTTTAGTAAAAGACTTATTTTCTTTCCTTTCTTGTATTTGATAGGACAGAGAGAAATTGAGAGAGTGGAAATGGAGAGAGAGAGAGAGGAGACAAGAGATCCACAGCTCCACTTACTTCACTGCTTGTGAAGTTTCCCCCATGCAGGTGTGGACCAGGGGCTTGAACCTGGTTCCTTGTGCCTAGTAATGTGTATGTTCAACTGGCGGTGTGAACTCCTGACCCCTGGTAATTGTATAAAAACAAACAGAAAAAAAAAAAAAACAAACACCATAAACTAGAAGGAAGCCTAGTGAAAAGATAACTCTCACATTAAAAGTTTTACCAGAAGTCTCTTTCTCTTGAGCGTTTTAATAGAGGATGAGACTGGGCAGGGAAAGGGTTGTGGAGCATTTTTTTTTTATTTTCTTTATTATTTCAGAAATAAAAGCAGTATCTGAGGAGCATTACCAATAGAAATTTGGAAATAGTAGCTATGTGTAAGGAGAGTAGCATGCAGGGGTAGTTAGAAGACAGGTAAGAGCAGAATTCTCTGCAAGGGGGAAGGGTGGCCTGATGAACTCAATTGCTTTCTCAGGAAAGCAGATTGACTGGCACCCAGGGTTGTGTCTCTGGCTGGAGTGTTAGGGTGTTTTCTATTGATTCCACAGCTGGAAAACATTCAAGTATGGACCTAGGGTCACTGAAATGAACATTTGCATTTACAGTTTAACTGACCTTGTTCAGTGATCATTCCTTCTGGAGAGGAAAAGTAGAATGCAAGCTGTTTGCTAAACCACACTAAGCTGGACCCCAAGTAATACAGACATCTGAATTTTGAATATTTTCATCATTATCTGAGCCTCTTGGGTGATACAACTGGAAAACAACATGTCTTTACAATGAAAATGTATTTGGCAGCTTCACTATATACAAAGTTCAACTTTAGGGCAAAGAAAAAGAAACACTTATTATGTAATCTGCTCAAATTACTAGTTACCCAGAAGAATGCCTGACTTAGACCTCATCTGCTTTATGAAGTAAATATTGAATCTTTTATTTTGTCAGTGCCATTTAACATTTAATCAGAGTTTTTTTTTTGTTCTACATATTTTAAACTTGAAGTCTCTTTCACAGAGACTTCTTACTCAGAGATAATAGTATATAAGATATATAATTACATCACAAAAGTTGACAATACATAAATTAAACTCGTGTCATTAATATGAAAGGGCAGTTTTTAATTCCCAAATAAAGAAGTGTGGAATGAGAAGCAAAGACACAGGACTAAGATCCCTCAAAAATGTCATCCAGAGGATGAAAACATGGAAGTGGAGATTCTATCTTCTATCTCTCTTCTTCCTTCCTCCTCTTAATTAAACCCTTGTAAGTCTCAAGTACACACTTTCCATCTGCATAAAGCAAAGCTGTAGATTTATATCATGTTTGCTGGATATGAAATAGATGTGATTTTGAAAAGCAGTTAATCACATGATGAAGAATCAGAAATACCATGTGATGCTCTACTGTGTTGCCAGGGTTTGAGGGATGTTATTACCTTTTGTTTTTTTTTTCATCAGATGTTTCACTTCCAAGACAGTATTCAATAAGCTTCCTAAGTTATTTGGTGTTTTGTTATAAAATAGGCTTTGTGATAGGTAATTGTGCCCAACTGTTGTTTGATGTAAGCCTTCTGAACAGATTAAAAGGTGGATCCAGCATATTAACTGCATCTGACTTACAATGTCTGAGGAATCATCATAAGCCAAGGAAGAACTTTTAACAGAAAAGTGATACATAGAACCACAGTTCCAACCTTGCTTGCTCGCTTCCCTCAAAACATCATGTACTCTGAGCTTATGCTTCTTGTGTGAGGCGTATTATTTCCTGCATTCTTTCCTTTTTTAAATTTATTTAACACATATTTATTTAGAATCCCTGCTTTAAGATCTAAAGGTGCAGCACTAAACAAAAAGATATGGTTCATGTCTTGACAGTGCAAGGAGAGACTGGGAATCTTAAGTGAGCTAGATTCTATGATGCTGGATAAAATGTAGTAAAAGAACAAATACAACATGTTGGGAAATTGTGCAGATGTGGTTGAGTTAGGAAGGGCCCACAAACCACCCTATGCTAGTATGGCTAGTCCATTTATCTACATACTAATCTTCTGCTTTGTCTTATAAAGGTCTCCTCCCCACCACGTTATCCTCTCAGGGTATTGCTAATTCCCACCAGCTAAAACCATAGCAATGGTAGCTAAGGAAGCTCCCAGCATGCCTTTTTCTTTTCTCTATCCCCTTTCCTAGCCATCTCTGTTCCTGACTTGCCACTTCCGGTTTTATCCCATAAAACCCACTTCTGTTCCTGGTTTCACTCTCTTTTCTCTCCTGTGTCCCAACCTGGAGAAGGGCTGGCATGCAGAGCGGGAGGCGGCCATTGTGGTTTGGCACCATGTGGCTTAACCCCCTGTGCTCACACCCGACTCTGGAGTATTCTCATGTGAATAAAGAATTGTATTACCATGCCGCCACAAGTTCCTGGATCCTCTCTCCCGCCCGCTAACCCGGCAACATCATTCACTGTGTGTGTGTGTATGTGTGTGTTTACTATATTTACTTGAATACATAACAAGTTACCACCAATATTCTTCTTTCTTTTGTACTTTATTTGGTTTTGGCCAATGAAGTGTGAGTGGAATTCATTGATGTCACTTCTGGATAGAAGCATGAAGTTTTTGATATTTTGATAATTCTATTGAGTGGTTAGTGGTTTGCAATATGGCTTGTAGCTACAAAACATTCTCACTTCCAACTTAGGTCTTCTCCCATGATTACACACCAGGACCCAAACAAATACCTCATTCGTGAACCAAGAAGAACTACAAAATCTAAATGCACCAATCATAGACAAAGAAATTGAAACCGTTATTAAGAACCTCCCCAACAACAAAAGTCCTGGACCAGATGGCTTCACAAATGAATTCTACAAAACTTTCAGGAAACAGTACCCATACTTCTTAAGCTTTTCCATAAGATTGAAGAAACAGGAATACACCCATCCACCTTTTATGAAGCCAACATCATCCTGATACCAAAAGCTGATAGGGACAGAACAAAAAAGGAAAACTACAGACCAATATCTCTGATGAACATAGATGCCAAAATATTAAACAAGATCTTGGCCAACCAGATACAGCAACATATCAAAAAGATTGTTCATCACGACCAAATGGGATTCATCCCAGGAATGCAAGGCTGGTTCAACATCCGTAAGTCAATCAATGTCATTCACCCCATCAATAAAAGCAAAGCCAAAGACCACATGATTATCTCAATAGATGCAGACAAGAGAAAGGAATCAGAGGAATACAGATTGGAAGGGAAGAAGTCAAGCTCTCACTATTTGCAGATGATATGATACTATACATAGAAAAACCAAAAGAATCCAGCAGAAAACTACTGGAAGTTATTAGGCAATATAGCAAGGTATCAGGCTACAAATTCAATGTACAAAAATCAGTGGCATTTCTTTATGCAAACACTAAATCTGAAGAAGAAGACATCCAGAAATCACTCCCATTTACTGTTTCACCAAAATCAATCAAATACCAAAATCAATCAAATAGGAATAAAGTTGACCAAAGAAGTGAAAGACTTGTATGCTGTAAACTATGAGTTGCTACTCAAGGAAATAGAAACTGATACCAAGAAATGGAAAGATATCCCATGCTCATGGATTGGAAGAATAAATATCATCAAAATGAATATTCTCCCCAGAGCCATATACAAATTTAATGCAATACCCATCAAAGTTCCACCAAGCTTCTTTAAGAGAATAGAACAAACACTACAGTCATTTATCTGGAACCTGAAAACACCTAGAATTGCCAAAACCATCTTAAGAAAAAGAAACAGAAATGGAGGCATCACACTCCCAGACCTTAAACTATATTATAAAGCCATCATCATCAAAACAGCATGTTACTGGAACAAAAATAGGCACATAGACCAGTGGAACAGAATTGAAAGCCCAGAAATAAATCTCCACACCTATGGACATCTAATCTTTGATAAGGGGGCCCATAGCATTAAATGGAAGAAGAAGGCTCTCTTCAATAAATGGTGCTGGGAAAACTGGGTTGTAACATGCAGAAGAATGAAATTGAACCACCTTATCTCACCAGAAACAAAAATCAACTCCAAATGGATCAAAGACCTGGATGTCAGACCAGAAACAATCAAATACTTAGAGGAAAACATTGGTAAAACAGTTTCCCACCTACACCTCAAGGACACCTTTGATGAATCAAACCCAATTGCAAGGAAGACTAAAGCAGAAACAAACCAATGGGACTATATCAAATTGAAAAGCTTCTGCACAGCCAAAGAAACTATTAAACAAACAGAGAGACCCCTCACAGAATGGGAGAAGATCTTCACATGCCAGACATCAGACAAGAAACTAATCACCAAAATATATAAAGAGCTCAGCAAACTTAGCACCAAAAAAGCAAATGATCCCATCCAAAAATGGGCAGAGGATATGAACAAAACATTCTCCTCAGAGGAGATCCAAAAGGCTAACAAACATATGAAAAACTGCTCTAGGTCACTGATTGTCAGAGAAATGCAAATTAAGACAACACTAAGATACCACCTCACTCCTGTAAGAATGGCATACATCAAAAAGGACAGCAGCAACAAATGCTGGAGAGGATGTGGGGACAGAGGAACCCTTTTACATTGCTGGTGGGAATGTACATTGGTACAGCCTCTGTGGAGAGCAGTCTGGAAAACTCTCAGAAGGCTAGACATGGACCTTCCATATGATCCAGTAATTCCTCTCCTGGGGTTATACCCCAAGGACTCCATAACACCCAACCAAAAAGAGGTGTGTACTCCTATGTTCATAGCAGCACAATTCATAATAGCTAAAACCTGGAAGCAACCCAGGTGCCCAACAACAGGTGAGTGGCTGAGAAAGCTGTGGTATATATACACAATGGAATACTATGCAGCTATCAAGAACAATGAACCCACCTTCTCTGACCCATCTTGGACAGAGCTAGAAGGAATTATGTTAAGTGAGCTGAGTCAGAAAGGTAAAGACGAGTATGGGATGATCCCACTCATCAACAGAAGTTGAGTAAGACGATCTGAAAGGGAAACTAAAAGCAGGACCTGACCAAATTGTAAGTAGGGCACCAACGTAAAAACCCTGTGGTGAGGGGTTGACATGCAGCTTCCTGGGACAGTGGTGGGTGGGAGTGGGTGGGAGGGATGGGTCACAGTCCTTTGGTGGTGGGAATGATGTTTATGTACACTCTTAGCAAAATGTAGACATATAAATCACTAATTAATACGAGAGGGGGGAAATTAATTGTATGTCTCGAAGGTTTTCAAAACACAAACTGAATCTTTTCAATATATAGGCTGTGTAATTGATATGCAGACTCTCAAAAGCCTAGATCAAGTAGATCAGAAGCAACCAATAGCACAGCTATATACAAGATACTGGGTACTGTACAGCAAACCCTAACAAAAGGACTTTTCAAAGTTAACCCAATTACCAAATAGTGTGATGATAACATTAACTATCTATTGTCTTTTTGAACCCTAAGACAGCAGGAACCTCACATCTCCACTATAGAGCCTCTACTTCCCCCAGTCCTGGAACCATTGGATAGGGCCCACTTTCCCATATGCCTCTCCCAATCCGTATGAAATAATATTGCATCTGCCGATCACAACCTAACCAACACAACGATTGCCACCTCAACATGCTTCACTTCAGACTGTGTCCAGAGATTTCACTTGTGGAATGACAACCCTTCAGCTTCATTACTCGGGTGAGACCTTTCCTTTCATAGTATACCCTAATTCCATCTCAGGTGGTTCACTTTCTAACAAAGTCCCAAAACCTAGATATACACCAGTTTCTGTGAGAGAGAGCATATCTTCACACGTATCTGTAAACTACTGCAAAATATATACCTGAAAGCAGAAATACACTAGAGTTTGCAGTGAGTATCCCCCTAACACTTCCTCTCCACTATTCCAAGCTTTGGGTCCATGATTGCTCAACAATTTGTTTGGCTTTGTATGTTAACTCTCTTTTCAGTCACCAGGTTCCAGATGTCATCAGGATGCCGGCCAGGCTTCCTTGGATTGAAGACCCCACCAATGTGTCTTGGAGCTCTGCTTCCCCAGATACCCATCCTACTAGGGAAAGAGAGAGGCAGACTGGGAGTATGGACCGACCAGTCAACGCCCATGTTCAGCGGGGAAGCAATTACAGAAGCCAAACCTTCTACCTTCTGCAACCCTCAATGACCCTGGGTCCATGCTCCCAGAGGGATAGAGAATGGGAAAGCTATCAGGGGAGGGGGTGGGATATGGAGATTGGGTGGTGGGAACTGTGTGGAGTTGTACCCCTCCTACCCTATCGTTTTGTTAATTAATCCTTTCTTAAATAAAAAAAAAGGGGGAAAAAAAAGAAATCGCAGGGCATTCCCCCCCCCCAAAAAAAATATAGTAAATAGTTAATTGGAAAAAAAAATTATTTTCAAGGGGCACACTTGGTTGAGGGTGCATGTTACAGTGCACAAGGACCCTGGTTCAAGCCCCCAGTCCCCACCTGCAGGGGAAAAGCTTCAGAAGCTTTTGGTGAGGCAGTGCTACAGGTGTCTCTCTGTCCTTCTCCTTATCTATATTCCCCTTCCTTTCCATTTATGGCTGTTTATATCAAATAAATAAAGATAATAAATAAATATAAAAGTATGTTCAAAAAAACACCTCATTTGCTCTCCTCCCACCAAATCCTTTGCTTTTATTCATGAGTCTTGACTCTCCAGCTCACTTTCAGGTTGCTGTGTGCTATGTGCACTGGCTCTTACTGACAAGGACTTGTGTTTGTAAGAGGTATCAGATTTGTAGTGGACTTTTCATAGTGAAGTGTGTATTTGTTGTTGGTTTATTTTAAGATATCAAGATTAGGTATGAGGATAACACGGATTACACTGACTGGAATCATAGTGAGGTGTGAAGAAATATTGCCAGTTGGATGCTGAAACTGTAGATTTGGATGTCTTCTGTCAAGCGTTTGATGAATATAAAAATATACACTGCCAGAATATAGAAAGGATACCATTCCGGGTAGAGGGAGTAATAAAGAGCTGTGTATTCTTACAATGTCAACTTGAAAGAAATCAGTGATTTTAAAGGTTTTCCTCCTGTCTTCTAAATTTTCTTAAAATGAACATTCAAAAGCAAATTGGGTTGTCAGCAATTAGTATTGCTAGCGTGTTGCTCCCAACCCAGAGATTTGAGAGAGCTGTCATCTTTCCACTGGATTTCATTATTTCAGCCTATAATCAGAGTCTATGAACACCATCAACACATTTGTGTTGGTTCTCAGCAGTTCAAAGCCAGACAGCTTTCATCAGCATGTTCAGATATGTGCATATTCCCAAAGGGACAAAAGGCAGAAAAACACACTCTTTTATTTTGTTTCCATTGGCTTGCTATGGCTTTGTTTTAAAGAAGCGTATAAAGTCAGGCGGCTCAAAGATAAAGACAGTTTAATGTGCTTGTCTGCCATGAACATAGTCTTGGCTGTGTGCAATTACATTTTCTCTCAGTGTGTCACATTGAAGTTTAAGTGACACCACAAATGGGCATTCTTTATTTCCCTAATCACCAGTGTCATCCAGTTATTCACTATATAGTAATCCAAAATATCATTTCTCTCATTTAAACACACAAAGTACATGTTTGCTATGTTCTGTATACTTAAGCTCGCTGTAATAAACGCAATATTTTTGTATACTTTCGTACCAAATAAAATAAGATCTGATAACAGTCATTATGATAAAATAGGTAAATCCTTGTTTGCCTTCTCTGACTTCTTTTCTGACTTTTCCTCCATTTTTCTTTTTCTTTTTCCAGTCTGAGCATCAAACAGTTTCCCTACTCCTAAGTCTCATTTTCATTCAGAGAGAGAGACAGACAGACAGACAGAGAAGGAGAAGCACCACAGAGCCAGAGCTCCCCCCCCCCCAACACACTCCCATGTCATGGATCCTCCTTTGTGAGGCTGGGGGTTGAACCTGGGATAGATGACAAGGTCAGACCTTTAGCTGGTTATCTCTCCCTCTGGCTCCTTAGCCTTTTTTTTTTTTTAATTTAATATGGTCTAAGAACATCTGAATCGAGGCTGGCTGGTGGCACACCTGGTTGAGCACACATGTTACAAAGTGCTAGGACCCAGGTTCAAGGCCCCACTCCCCACCTGCAGGGGGAAAGCTTCACGAGTAGTGAAGCAGGGCTGCAGGCATCTCTCTGTCTCTCTCCCTCTCTATCACCCTTTCCCTCTCAATTTCCAGCTGTCTCTATGCAATAAACAAAGATTAAAAAGATAAAATAAATATTTAAAAACATCTGAATCTAGTAATTAATTAACTAAATATTTGTAAGTGTCTTAAGTTACGGTTTTGGAGCCCAGTAATTATAATTTTTTCCAACTTTCCCTCTATTACCATAGGACTGAAGATGGAAAATATTTAATCCACTGATCCGTCTTGCCTGGACTGACTTATGCCTAAATGAGGTACTTAAAGAATTCACAGTTATGGAAATTAACAGTTGTTTCAATGTTCTCTCAATCCCTGAGTTGAAGCACAGTGGCTGTTACACTCTTTTATGTTCTTTTTCTTCCCTATGGGATATGGGAGCCTGAGGGCTTTTTAACTATAAGTAGGTTTTTTTAGCTTAATCACTCACTCCTGACCAAGAGATAGCAAAGTGGTTATGCAAAGAGACCTCCCACTGAGGATCTAAAGCCCCCATTCAATTCAGCTGCTCTGCTAGGAGTCAGTCAAGTCAGGTAGCACTCCTTGGCCCTGTGAGTTTCTAAACAAGTCCCATTTGTACTCTGGGTTCTGTGGCAATTATTCACTGTGTCTTCCAATTCATCAGGAGAAAAATGTGGAAAGGCTCCCAGTAGACAGCCCCATCTCTAGACCACTAGGTTACAGGTCCTCTCCTGAGTTTCCTGGTTAGTTCTCTGCCCCCAAGCCACACGTGTTTGCACTGACTGCTGACTTGGTGGGTTCCCAAAGAAGTCAGGTGATGTTCTTTGATATTCCTAGTTGACCAGGGAGAGGAGAGGAGAGAAACACAGCTGCTGCAACTCTGTAGCCCTGCCTCCAGGAAGATGGAAAATATTTAGGAAACACTAGTTAACTGGGAGAATGTAAAATTCCTTCACTGATTACATTTTGGGGGTTGGTACTTTAAATCCACTGATTTTTATCACGTTCTGTGCTCAATGACTATTTGGGAGTTTTCATTTTCAGGAAACTACTTAGAAAACTTCAAGCAACAAATTAGCCTCAAATCTACTCCAGTAGTGTCAATGCTACTCCCCATTGGATCTTATCCTTAACATAAAATATTGAACCCTTCAGATTACTGAGTTTGTACTGTGTGCTGAGCTATGTAAACATTCCTACAATTGTGTTCTGACCTTAGAGAACTTATGATTTTATTGGGGAAGCAGTATTTATAAATTAGAAGCAGTCTGAGGATTCCAGACTGTAAAGCATATGTCTGTGGCATTAGCAGTAAGTCCTAGGAAGATGTCCGTCATGACTTCCTGGAAGAGTGAATGAGTGTAGGAGTGAGCTTTACAGGAGAAAATGGACTTGGTTAAATACAGAGAAGGGAGGAGATATCCCATGTTGGAAAGCAATCTTTATAGAAAGATTTACTTTCAGGAAATGGTCATAATCTAATTGCCTCTCTTGTTTAATTCCTGCAGCATTGTAGAGGTCTAGATTTTCAACTGAATCAAAATAGAGAAAGTATAGATCTTTTTATCTTTGACTATTTATTTTCTGTAAGTGGTGATGGTCAAGAGAATAAAAATAGGGTGAAAGTGGTCCTTAATAGAGAGAGAATAAGAAACAAGACAACCAAGTTATTAAAATAGCACACGTATATATGCAAGATGGAGGAAATGTCAGAGTTGAGAATAGGGCTAGAAAGCTGGATTAGGACGGGGAGTAGTTCCCAAGTATGGGGAAAGTATATAAATACCATTACCTGTTTACTTCATCAATCTGACCTATGACCCACATATATTCATATTTAGCACAGGAGCCTGGGTAACCTCTGAGTCCCTGTCAATCTGAGCTCACAGTCCATGGTTACAGCTGGGAACATTCTAGGCTGCACCCATCTCAGAACCCATCTTCCTTAGTCCATCTGCATGTTAGCTATTAGGTTCAGGCAAAATTTACTAAAGTCACAGGCCTTTGGGGACATACCTAAAACAGACTTCTAGTTTTTTCTCATATGAATATCCCTAATTTCATCAGCTTTATTCCTACCTTTGGGTTCCTGTTTTTTTTTTTTTTGTTTTTTTTTAATTAAGTTGCAGATGCTACTATGATTCCATCCTGATTTCCCTGTGCACATGACCTCACCAATGTGTCCTGAAACTTCACCTTTCCAGAGCCCTAACCCTAACTAGGGAAAGATAGAAATAAGCTGGGGGTGTGGATTGACTCACCAATGTTCATGTCCAGAGGAGAAGCAATTATATAAGCCAGAAATCCCACCTTCTGTACCCCATAATTTTTTTTTTACTCCATACTCCCAGAAAGATAAAGAATAGGGAAATTTTCAATGTAGGGGGATGGGACATAGAACTCTGGTGGTGGTAACTGCATGGAATTGTACCCTTGTTATCTTACAATCTTATTAATCATTGATTGCTAATAAACATTAAAAATAGATGAAGGAAAGCTGAATTTCCACATGCTTATCAATAAGGTTCTACCCAAGATAGGAAAGCAGGAACCCAAAAGAATGACAAGAATACTTTTTCCTGATAGTTTTTTGATGTATATAAATTAAGATATGGGAGTCAGGTGGTAGCGCAGCAGGTTAAGCACACGTGGCACAAAGCGCAAGGACCCGCCTAAGGATCCCGGTTCGAGCCCCCGGCTCCCCACCTACAGGGCAGTTGCTTCACAGGCAGTGAAGCAGGTCTACAGGTGTCTATCTTTCTCTTCCCCTCTCTGTCTTCCCCTCCTCTCTCCATTTCTCTCTGTCCTATCCAAGAACACTGACATCAATAACAACAATAATAACTACAACAATAAAACAACAAAGGCAACAAAAGGGGATAAATAAATATTAAAAAATAAGATATTACTATTTCACTTTCATATTTTGATTTTATCCTTAAATGCTAAACACTGTTTAATGAAACAAAATGTATTCAACTAAGTGGCATAGGTTAGCACTAGTGATTTTAGTCTTTTAATATTACAGATTAAAATAAGTTGTGAACTTTTTCTCACCCTTTCATCACAGGACATAGAGAATGTCTTGAGCAAACGAGTGTTTCTTTAATGTAAATGCTCTGAATGAGGAATGGATTTAACAGTGACATTTGATTTAGGTCCATCAAGCTGCTTCTCTTTTAACTCTTTTCAGAAATTAGTTAATACTAATAAATCTGGGACTTTCTAAAGTGGGAGACTTTAAGAGAAAGAGAATAGAATAAAGAATACAGGACGTGGAGGGCATCAGAGCAGAACACTGAATAATCAGAGGTACAGTGAGATGGCACCTATCTCTGGGGAAAATTCCTACAATCCTCCCAGAGCCTTCTGAAGCTGCCTAAATGAACAAGTTAACATCAGACAGGTTGGTAGAATAAAAAGTCAAAATTTCAGGTTGGGCGTATGGATTGACCTGCTAATGTCCGGGTCCAGCGAGCAATTAGAGAAGCCAGTCCTCCACTTTCTGTGCCCTGTAGATAGATATTTTTGGTCCATACTCCCAGAGGGATAAAGAACAGGAAATCTTCCAGTGGAGGCGATGGGATATGGAACTCTGGTGGTAGGAATTGTATGAGTTGTACCCCTCTTATGCTACAATCTTGTAGATCATTATTAAATCACTAATTTAAAAAAAAATTGCAAAATAAGAAATCACAAAGCAGAACCTGGACTAGGTTTGGAGTATTGCACCAAAGTAAAAGACTCAGGTCGGGCGGGGGTGGGGAGGTGTTCATGGAACATGGTGGCAGAGGAGAACCTAGAGGGATTGAATTGTTATGTGGAAAACTGAGAAACACTACATATGTACAAACTACAGTATTTTACTGTTGACTGTAAATCACTAATTCCACCAATAAAGAAAAAAAAGTCAACATGTGCTAACATGTGTATGGACAATTTACATTGTTAAAAAATTCACAAGTAGAGTGAGGTAATCAGCTAGATATGCACTTACACATACACTTAGTTAAGAGACTGGGGGTGTCAATGAGGGAGAATGGGGAGACTACATGACAAGAAGGGATGAAGTCATCTAGTACTCTGAGAAGAGAAAGATGAATTTCTCAGATAAGAAGAACTTGCTCACTGGTGATCTTACACCAGGATGCTACGCCCTAAGCTACATTCTTATTTATAAAAATGGATGCAGTGATTCCTTCTTCAGTTAAGAAAAGGTTAAAGAACTGAGACAAGGACAAAATTTTTCTCAGGCCAATGATAAAAGAGCTTCTCCAGCCCTCAGGATTTCAAATACTTTTTTTTTTTTTTTTTCCCAGAGCACTGCTCAGCTCTGGCTTAAGGTAGTACAGGAGACTTTGGAGCCTCAGGCATGAGAGACTTTTTGCATAACCATTATGCTATCTACCCCTGCCCCAACCCTCAGGATTTCAACTAACCTTAGTTCACCAAACCAAGGTGATACTTATTGGAAAAGACCTACTCTGGTCATACTTAGAAAACCTATCTCGTATAAGTACTGTGCAGTAACCGATTATTCCTCTGGAGCCCGGCTTCCCCAGAGCCCTGCCTCACTAGGCTGGGAGTATGGATCAACCTGCCAATGCCTATGTTCAGCAGGGAAGCAATTACAGAAGCCAGACCTTCCACCTTCTGCATCCCACAATGACCCTGGGTTCATACTCCCAGAGGGCTAAAGAATAGGAAAGCTATCAAGGGAGTGGGTGGGATATGGAGATCTGGTGGTGGGAATTGTGTGGAGTTGTACCCCTCTTATCCTATGCTTTTGTCAATGTTTCCATTTTATAAATAAACCTTTTTTCTAAAAAAAACTATCTCATAAATTGGGGGTACTCAACCCTCACTACATCTTTGATAATACTTCACCCAAATTGAGAAAAATCTTATGGAATAGGGCATAGGAACAACAAAAATATCTCTGTTTCACAGTTTGGTTGAGAACTGGCTGGATCTTGGTGAGTGAGAAGTGTTAATAAATTAGAAATTGAGTATGAGGTAAGCAGTAGGTAGACTTTGTAGGAAAATCGATGATTTCTAGGAAAGAGGGTTTGTTGTGAGGGGAATAAGCAAAAGATAAAGGTTAGCATCTTAGGTTTTGCATAGTCCTGTTCTCTTTTTGGCTCCTAAGATTAAACTCAGGGCATTAGAAAAACAAAGCTGCAAAGAAGAAGTGTGAACAGCAGAAAAAGAAGAATCAGAAACCTGCAAAGCTTCCTGCAAAGCAAAGCAGATATGCCTTCAGCATGAAGCTCAGGGTCTTCAAGCTTTTTTTTTTTTTTTTAACATTTAAAAATTTTTTTCTATTTATTTGTTTATTCCCTTTTGTTGCCCTTGTTATTGATGTTGTTGTTGTTGGGTAGGACAGAGAGAAATGGAGAGAGGAGGGGAAGACAGAGGAGGAGAGAAAGATAGATACCTGCAGACCTGCTTCACTGCTTGTGAAGTGACTCCCCTGCAAATGGGGAGCCGGGGGCTCAAACCAGGATCCTTACACTGCTTCTTGTGCTTTGTGCCATGTGCACTTAACCCACTGTACTACTGCCTGACTCCCCAGTCTTCTAGCTTTTGACCTTGAGCATTTAGCAGCCAAATGTGGCCAGTGAGGAAGGAATATAGACTCTGCCTAGTGCCACAGATGTCAAATAAGTCATAGTTTCTTTTTTATTTTATTTTACTTATTTTGGATAGAGACAGAGAGAAATTGAGAGGGAAGGAGAGATAGAGAGAGGGAGACACATCTACAGCCCTTCTTCACCACTCTCCTCTAGATCTATTGCTGGGCCTCCTCACTGGCACTACGAATCCGTTACACCTGGCAGCCATTTTTCATTTTTATTGGATAGGACTGAAAGAAATTGAGAGGGGAGGGGGGATGGAGAGGGAGATACCTGCAGGCCTGCATCAACACTTGTGAAGTGACACCCCTTGCAGGTGAGGAGCCTGGGCTCAAACAGAAATCCTCACAGGGGTCCTTGCATTTAGTTGGTAGCCTTTGTAAGCTAGGCTCAGGCACAGAGGGGTCCAATCATGTAAAGCAGAGTAAGTCAGGCCATCGCAGGAGTGAGTGGACATACTTGTGTTCACAGTGGCTAAGTGTTTCTCAGTGAAGGAGGGAATGACACCGCCCACAGTCATGTGGCTCACAGGCATCCTCTCCTCCACAGGGTGAGAGGGTCTTCTTGCAGGTGTGCTTGGAATTGAACTCAAGGGACATCTAACAGCATCTTCTTGAAACCTTAGACCAGCTTCCCTAGAGGCTTCAAATATCTAAGATCACGTAAGGAATTACAGTGAGGGAATGAATGGATTACAGTGGGAAACTGGAATTTCTCTTGAACATGTGACACTCTTACTTGACTACATGTTTTTCAGATTCTTAGTCCAGAAAGAATTATTCTTCTCCACCTTTATACCCAGGTACTATCAAAGAACATACTAAAGAGAAAGATCTAAATCAAGATGTTATTTTTATATCTCTTCTCTAGCAAAATTGCTCCATTCTGATGTTCAAAAATATTTCATTTGAGGGGCAGGACGGTGGTGCACAAGGTTAAACACACATAGTGCGCAGAGCAAAGACCTGTGCAAGGATTCCGGTTCAAGCCCCGGCTCTCCAATTGCTGGGGGGTCACTTCACAAGAGGTGAAGCAGGTCTGCAGGGGTCTATCTTTCTCTCTCCTTCTCTGTCTTCTCCTACCATCTCAGTTTCTCTCTGTCTTATCATTTTATTTAGGGTCAGGGTAGATAGCATAATGTTTATGCTAAGAGACTCTCACACCTGAGTCTCTGAAGTCCCCAGTTCAGTCCCCTGCACCAGAGCTGAGCAGTACTCTAGTAAAAAAAAAAATATATATATATATATGTACACTTTTCCAATTCATTTCATTCAAATGAAATTATATTTCTCATTCAAATGAAATCATTCAATTTCCTCTTTACTATGTATTTTGTAATAAATACTTACAGATGAGCAAAATAAAAAACAATGCTTTCTAATTTATTACCAGCAATAACCACATGAATATTTATATGTATTTATAGCCTTTCATCTTTTTCTATATTTACATATGCATCTATGTACTGATTTATTTATGTACAAATTCAGAGAATATAGAGCATATTCTTTACTATTTAGACTTTTAACTTTATAATAGTTTCATATTTCCAGAAATATGAAGATGGCTCAGAGATTTCCTCTACTGCATACCCATTTCCCCCTACCTTACATTAGGGTTCTAATTAATGTCACTGATTAGAATGAGGATTCTAGATAATCTGATAAACTAATGTTTCTGTATTATTATTGACACTAACATTAACACATTTTATTGACATCTATACTTCATTAGTATTTCTTTAGTTTTTTAATATTTTATTTATTAGATAGAGACTTAGAGCTTTAAAAAAGGGGGAGGGGAAATAGAGAGGGAAGGAGACAGAGAGAGACACCTGCAACCCTGCTTCATCACTCATGAAGCTTACCAAGGGCTTGAACCTGAGTCCTTCCGCACCGTAATGCGTGCGCTTAACCAGGTTCACCACCACCTGGCCCCCCTTTCTTTAGTTTTTACCTAGTATTCTTTCTATCTCCCAGGAAACTATGTTATACACAGTACTATATACGATTCCTGAGACTATGGGAGTTTGTTTTGTTTTGTTTGCCTTAGGGTTATCTATCACTGGGACTCCACTTGCACTAGGAATCCATTTTTTCTGCTCCTGGTGTCCATATTTTTCCCCACTGTTGTTGCTATTGCTGTTGTTGTTGTTGGATAAGACAGAGAGAAATGGAGAAAAGAGGAGAAGACAAGGGGAGAGAAAGACAGACACCTGCTTCACCTCTTGTGAAGCAACTCCCCAGGAGTTGGGGAGCCCAGGGGTTCAAACCCGAGACTATAGGAGTTTGAATGTCCATGTTTTAGTTGATCTTGGCAATCTTGATGAGTATTAGTCAGCTGTTTTGTAGAATGTCCTTTACTTAATATTTGTGTGCTTTTCTCACGATAATACTGGAGTGATGGATTCAGGGGAAGAGAGTCATACAAGTAAAGTGCTACATCACATCATCTCAAGAGTGCAAATTCACTACATGACTTCTCACTTAACCTTGATCATCTGGATGAAGTCATGCTTGTCAGCTTCCTCCACAGCAAAGTGATACTTTTTTTGTCCTAATTTCCATTCTGTGGTCTTTGCAAACAAGTCACTAGGAGGCATCCATCCTAAAAGACTTAAAGCTCTGCTCCTTAGAAAGGAGAGGACCTGTCATGGGGAGGTAAGAGATTATACCCATGTCTCAACAATTGTCCTATAAATCATGACTTCTCTAATAAAACTATTTTTAAAAAAAGAGGAGAGGGTCTACATGCACTCTTTGGGATTCTTCTGACAGAGATTTCATCTATTTTCTCTCTTGCTCCTTTTTTAAAAAAATACTTATTTATTTCCTTTTTGTTGCCCTTGTTGTTGTAGTTATTATTGTTGTTGATGTCATCATTGTTGGATAGGACAGAGAGAAATGGACAGAGGAGGGGAAGACAGGGGGAGAGAACGATAGACACCTGCAGACCTGCTTCAATGCCTGAGAAACGATCCTCGTGCATGTGGGGAGCTGGGGGCTCAAACCCGGATCCTCACGCTGGTCCTTGGGTTTTGCGCCATGTGTGCTTAACCCACTGCACTACCTCTTGACTCCCTTTTTTTTTAATTGCTATCAGATTATTATTATTATTATTGTTATTACTGGGGCTCAGTGCTGTCACTAAGAACCCACTTCTCCCAAGAGTGATTTTTTCCCTTTTAATTTTATTTGACAAGATAGAGAGAATCTATTCTATTTTAATTACTGATTTAATCAAATTTTTTAACTCACTATGGACTCATGGATATAGATACATACATAATACTTTGGGTTTTACTCCAATCTTACATTGTTGCTCATGAAACACATGGAACTGACCCCTCCTTAAAAGAAAAAAAAAGACAAACAGGCTGTTTCTAAGACTTTGTGAAAACTTATGTTAGGAGGGAGGGAGCACAGAACTTTGGTGGTGGATGTGGAACTATACCCTATAACCTGACAATCTGGTAAACCACTATTAATCACAAATAAAGAGGAAAAACAACAGAAAAAAAACCTAATATTTTTGTTGCTCAAATTTCTTCCAACTTTCACTAGTTTCTCCAGCTAACTGGTATGGCCCTTTAACATTCTCTCAGTATTAATGACATTTTTGGTGCATTTTCTTGCTTTTCAGAACTACAAGATGTTCCCAAATCATTTTATATTTTCTCTGATTCAACCCTAGAGTCCATCATTTCTCCAAAATGCCTACTTTTTTCACTGAAAAATTGTGATAGAAAATCAGGAGTGTGGTTTGGAGTTGGGCAGTAGCACAGCGGGTTAAGCACAGGTGGCGCAAAGCCCACAGACTGGTGTAAGGATCCGGGTTTGAGCCCCGGCTCCCCACCTGCAGGGGAGTCATTTCACAGGTGGTGAAGCACGTCTGCAGGTGTCTATCTTTCTCTCCCCCTCTCTGTCTTCACCTCATCTCTCGATTTCTCTCTGTCCTATGCAACAAGGACAACATCAATAACAACAACAATAAAAGGGAATAAATAAATAAAACAACAAAAGGGAATAAATAAATAAAATTTTTTAAAAATCAGGAGTGTGGGGACCAGGTGGTGACGTACCTGGCTAAGCGCTCACATTACAGTGCTCAAGGATGCAGGTTCAAACCCCTGGTCCCCACCTGTGGGGGGAAGCTTTGCAAATGGTGAAGCAGGGCTGCAGGTGTCTCTCTGTCTCTCTCCATCTCCATCTTCCCCACCCCTCACAATTTCTCTCTGTCTCTATCCAATAATAAATAAATAAAAATTACAAAAAAGAAAATCAGGAGTGTGCTCACTGTACATGAATATCATTGTTTTCAGATCCTCTTAGCTAACTGAGCAACTACATAGTCATATATAGTTATAATATTACATAGCATATATAGTTATATATAGTTATGATATTACATAGCATATATAGTTATATATAGTTATGATGTTACATAGCATATATATAGTTATATATAGTTATGATATTACATAGCATATATAGTTATATATAGTTATAATGTTACATAGCATATATATAGTTATGATGTTACATAGCATATATAGTTATATATAGTTATGACATTACATAGCATATATAGTTATATATAGTTATGATATTACATAGCATATATAGTTATATATAGTTATAATGTTACATAGCATATATATAGTTATATATAGTTATAATATTACATAGCATATATATAGTTATATATAGTTATGATATTACATAGCATATATAGTTATATATAGTTATAATGTTACATAGCATATATATAGTTATATATAGTTATAATATTACATAGCATATATAGTTATATATAGTTATGATATTACATAGCATATATAGTTATATATAGTTATAATGTTACATAGCATATATATAGTTATATATAGTTATAATATTACATAGCATATATATAGTTATAATATTACATAGCATATATATAATTATATATAGTTATAATATTACATAGCATATATATAGTTATATATAGTTATAATATTACATAGCATATATATAGTTATATATAGTTATAATATTACATAGCATATATATAATATATATATGCTATATAATATTATATCTTGATATATTGTTAATATATAGACACATGCACATATATCTGTAATCATTTATTCATTTATCTTTATCTCAGCTAAAGTTAAAAATGTGTTTATG
This sequence comes from Erinaceus europaeus, assembly GCF_950295315.1. Taxonomy (NCBI): domain Eukaryota; kingdom Metazoa; phylum Chordata; class Mammalia; order Eulipotyphla; family Erinaceidae; genus Erinaceus; species Erinaceus europaeus. Next base: position 19,150,403 of record NC_080168.1, read on the forward strand.
ACAATGTCTCCAGTTCTAATGAAGTCTCATATGGATCTTGTCTGACTCCATCCTGTAGTGTACATGAACTCCTTCTCCCAACAGTAAGAGACGTAGCCTCCACCATCTGCTATCCATTTGCTCAACTGTCCAATTCTGGTAACATAGATAGTTGTCTCAGAGTTGTTAACCCTTACCCTCAAGGGGAACATCTTCACCCTCTATAGAACAATGCTTACAGTTTGGTTTTTTTGTCTGTTTGTTTTTCCATTCGGCTTCAGTACATTGCTCATCCCTATCCCTCTCTTAATAACTTCCTTTCACCCTCCGGAGTCCCTGGATCTGCTGTGATCAATCACAATGCATTGAGATTTTGCCCTATATTATCTCTTGTTTCATTTACTATACTTTTTTTTCTTTATTGGGGGTTCATAGATTACAGTACAGTTACACATGAATACAGTCTCTTACCTCCCCACGATAGTTGTCTGCAAAACACTCTCACCCCAACTTAGGTCCTTTTCTGCCACCATGTACCAGGACCCCATTATAGTAATGTACCCCATTAAATTAATGTACCATGGGATAACTCACACAGGGAAGACACAAATATAAACAAACATTGTTGGTAACTACAGAACAATTCAGTCTTAGAACACAGGATTTATAATCCTGAGGCCTTATAGGCCCCTGGCATTGCTATATGTTATAACTGATCAGTACTTTGGTCTTTCTCTGTCTCTGATGTCATAAAATAAATAAATATTTTTAAAATGGAAAAATATTTGGCAAATGTTTGCATGGCTTCCAGTTTTTTTTATTCCTAATTTAAAAATAAAGAGAAAACAGTGATGGGTGTCTTCACAGCTTAATATTCTCCAGATTTACTTGGGATACGTTTCTTTACGTTTAAATTCACTATCCAGTGACAGCTAAAATGGCTTAGGGGGGAAGAGTACAGGACTTACAAGTGTCAAGGCCTGGGTTTCACTCCTAGCACTGCACTTACCTGAGTGATTCTCTTGACCTGCATTCTCTTGTTAATAAAATAAATCAATATTTAAATTTATCATCCCCTAAAGAGATTTTCAAGATTTTTGTTGGGGGGTGGCTGTGTGGTAGCTCACTCAGTAGAGTGCACATATGTTCATGCTTGAAGACCGAGGTTCAAACCTCCATGCCCACCCACAAGGGTGAAGTTTCATGAAAGATGGAGCGATGGTGCTAGTGTCTCTCCTCTGTCTCTCTCTGTCTCTCTCTCTTTCATTGTCTCTACCAAAACATATGTGGGCACTGGGAATGGTGGAGTTATACAGTTACTGAGCTATATCATAATTCTAGTGGCAAAATATATATCTTGGGGAAAATTTTCTTTTTTCTTGCTCCTGAATGCTTACAAAGTCTTTTATTCCTTATTTAAGTCAGGACATAGGACAGAAGTCTATTTTGATCTATCACATACTTTCATAAATAGCACCAATTGGACTGAGACATGAGAAGTATTCAGCCACAAATGAAAGCTATTTTAGGGGGCTGTGTAGTGGTGAACCCAGTTAAGTGCAAGTATCCAGGTTCGAGCCCCGGCTCCCCACCCACAGGGCGGACACTTCACAAGTGGGGAAGCAAGTCCGCAGGTGTTTCTCTTTCTCTCTCCCCATTCTCCCCCCTCAATTTCTCACTGTCCTATCCAATAAAATTGGGGGGGGCTTAGTTTTTTGCAAGACTGACACCTTTTTATTTTGTTTCTGTGCATTCTAAACTTTATGTTAGTTCTCTCTCCTATGGGAAACCTGCTTACTATTCCTTTTCACTAATGGCTCAAAGTGAAGGTGTCTTAACGAAGCCACCTGCATAGTGACTTAATGTCTTTGAGGAACCATTAGCGGTCTCTTTGGCCCAATGTTGCTTTCTCCTTTCCCAAATGGGGCTAATGTTTCTCCACTGTGTTTTCATGGTATTTAAACTCAGCACACACTTTTTAATGTTTTTGCCTCTTTATAAGATTGAGTTTCAAACCAAATTATCCCCAAGTTTTTTTTTTTCTTTTGTATTTTAAAAATACAGTAAACAGAAACACATGTTCTTGACAATCCCTGAACCTTCTCTGAGAGTTCTTATGAAACTGACATGGGCTTCCCTCCCCCGGAGTAAAAGAATCTCTCAGGTTTCTGCTTTCCAACATGGCCTATACATTATTACTATGAGGGCTGAATTGACCCAGGCTTCGAGTAGCAGAAAGATAAAGCTGTAGCAGGAACTGGCCTCACTGGTCTAGCTCTTATTTTAACCTTCTAGATTTAGTTTTGTGCTGCCAGAGAAGGCTGCAAACCTTTGACCTACAGTAGTTTTGACAACTATAGAGGCTGTTAGTCAAAAGGAACTCTGTCTCCCTAGGAATGCGTCGCGACACACTTAAGTCAGAGTCATGTCAGTTGAAGCAGATCTTGGGCTTTAACAAGTACCTTGGATCTTGGGGAGAATAAACTAGTCATGGGTTTACAGGCCTTTTAGGGAATGCTACTGCTGTGATGAGTGCTCTCGGGGCTTGGGAATGTGCGGCAGTACTGATGCCAAGAATATAAACAGCCAGAACAATATGTTCAGCATTTAGGAAATACAGCTGGAGCTAACAAATGTATATGACAGAACCGACTCTGTGGCCAAAGATATTTCCTCTGCACATTTCACCCTCTTAAGTAATGCTGAACAGGAGGTCCTCATTCTAGTGCAGTCACCCCTGGTTTGGGATGCATGCTAATCGAGGAGCTTTTATATTGACTTTACTTGTATTTCCTTACTATTTTTGTTTGTTTGGGTTTTTTTTTTTTTTTGGCAGATAAAGATGTTTTAAGATAGAGATTCATGTCTAAACTGGCCTGTAAATCTTACCACTCCATTTGTAACACGGTGATCTCAAATAAAGTGATTGGAAGATAGAGAAAATGCTGTGGCCATACAAGCATTATCAGCCTGAGGATTAAACTTAACCTTTTAATTCACAGTACTCTCTTCTCCTCTTCCCCCTCTCTCATACTTACTTTTTTTTTTTTTTGTAGTATCTGTGGCAACAGGGATATGTTTCCATAGCTTGGGATTATCACTGATTTTTTTTTTTTTTTAGTATTATTAACCAGTGTCAAATCAGCAAAAATAAATCTAATAGCAAATAAAAGAGACAACTTAATAAATGATCATTAAATAAAAATGTCATAGCCAAGTGATGCATGAAGTCTAATGAGTAAATGTGGCACAAATTAGTATCTTCTAGGCAGAGAGCACTTCTTATGTTTTCTGTTAGAAATTCTAGCTGACCTTGTTATAAGAAATAAGTTGGCATCATTCAAATTATTGACCCAAAGTTAACCAATCTCTAATTGTTGGTATCCTGTAACTAGGAAGGTTTGAGTTTTCATTTAAAAAAAACTCTATTGAACCTGAACTGGAATTGTACCAAAGTAAAAGACTCAGGTGGGGGAGGAAGGGGGAAATACAGGTCCAAAAAGGATGACAGAGGACCTAGTGGGGGTTGTATTGTTATATAGAAAACTGGGAAATGTTATGTATGTACAAACTATTATATTTACTGTCAAATGTAAAACATCAATTCCCCAGCAAAGAAATTAAAAAATAAAAATCTACTGACAAATAGTATGGCCAATATAATAAAGCTATATAGGAACATATCAGATTTCTCTGGACATACAATTGAGAAAACTCCATACTTAGACTTGGTGACATTTTCATTACATAGCAATTTGAGGAAATCACATAGCTACATAGATACATAGTTAGAAAGATTTCTGTGGGGAGTCGGGCTGTAGCGCAGTGGGTTAAGCGCAGGTGGCGTTAAGCACAAGGACCCGCATAAGGATCCTGGTTCAAGCCCTGGCACCCCACCTGCAGGGGTGTCGCTTCACAAGCGGTGAAACAAGTCTGCAGGTGTCTATCTTTCTCTCCCTCTCTCTGTCTTCCCCCTCCCCTCTCTATTTCTCTCTGTCCTATCCAACAACAATGATAACAATAATAACTACAACAATAAAACAACAAGGGCAACAAAAGGGAATAAATAAATAAATATAAATATAAAAAATATTTAAAAAAAAAAAAGAAAGATTTCTGTAGTAACCATGAAAAGTTGCTTTGGTCTTACACAGATTAACATAAAAACTAATCCTGCCTTATCAGATCGCTGGAAGAAACATAGCAAAAGTTATCCTATCTTTTTTGCACTGTGAAATCAAACACCCCTCTGGGTTTAATATGAACTCTTGGAAAGAAAGAAAACCTTTATCCCACACTCAGTTCCATGACTGTAGATGTTCTCTCTCTCTCACTTAAAATGAGGAGGGAGAGGAGAAGGAAGAGGAGGAGAAGGAGAGGGAGAAGGGGGAGGAGGAGGAAGAGAAATAAATTTGTCCTAAGAAGTTCCTAGGAAGGCATTTTAGACAGATTAAGGTTATGGACTCAGCTGGGAGGGTTTGTGTTTTTCCTTTTCTCTTTCCTCACACTTTGTAAACAAAGTGATGGAATTTGGGCAGCCATCTTGCCTCAAGTAACCTACAAGAAAAAAATGTCATGAATCCAGTTGGTGGAAAGGAAAGATTAAATGACTCTCTCCCAATCTCCAAACTTCTACACTTCAAAGACAAGAGGAAATTATCTTTTTAGGCAGGTTTTCTTAAGGGTTTGCTTTTGCTTTGTTTTGTTTTTACCTGCAGTTTGGGTAATCTGCAGTTACCCAATTCATGGAAAGCATACTCCATGACTTTGGTTTGGTGAGTGTGGCTTCTTGCATATATGCGACTTATGTTTTAGTTACAACAAACCTTTATTTGCTTATATGTGCAAGAACAAAGAACAGTAAGGGAAACCATAAAGTGAAAATTAGACTGGCTGTGGGGTATTGCACAAAAGCAAAGGACTCTGAGGAAGGAGGGAATGGAAGATTGGGTCTCTTTTGTGTCTCCTAGACACCAAGCAAGAGGAGATGAGAAATTGAGCCTATCTATTAAAGACTATATTGTAACCATTAACCCCTCAATGAAATATAAACAAATACATAAAAAAAATAAAGAAACATATAGAAAGTAAAATAGTCAAAAATAGCATTTAGATCAGGTGTGGGAAGTCATTTTCTGCGAAGGGCTATTTGGATATTTATAACAGCATTCTTAGGCCATAAAAAAACTATCAACTTAAAAATTAGCACTTCATGTTGCTATGAGAGACACCCTAGATTTATTGAATTTCAAGTCCCACCTGCAATTGACTTGGCAGAGCCAGACCAAATAAACTTGCAGGCCTGAAGTCCTCCACCCCTGATTTAGATAGTCAAGATAATAAACTTAATAGACTTCACCTGGCAGCATAAGGTTGGGAAACAAACACACAGACCATAAAGGATATGAGGACTGTTGCTCCGGCATCAGTCATTCCCAGTGTACTTTTTCTTTAGTAAGTGGAAGTGAAACTTTGTAATAAGGTTCAAGTACTTGTAAATGAGAGGAATGACTGAGCATTACAAAACAGAAAGGTCCTATTTGTGAAAGAAAAAGGCAAAGTCTATTGATGTGAGGAGTTTCTGCCTTGGAAAGCAGTAGCAGATAAAACCAGGGAAATTTCTCGGCCATCTCCAACAAAACACCACAGCTTTCTCTTCATGCTTGTGTTCATGCCAGGTCTTACTGCATAGCCTGGTTTTTGACTCCTCAGATTGGAGACTTGTGATCTCTTCCTAATTTGCTTTCACAATCCATTCCCCACTTCCCTTGCTGTGAACCCTCGATGTGGCCCCTCGAGGGCCACTGCCAATGATGGGGACTCTTGATTTGGAACAAGAATAGTTGACTTCCCTGTTGTATTCTTACTAGCCTTCCTGATAACACTCAGCTCAAGTCTATTTGGTTAAGACATTGACTCACACCTGAGGCTCATTTTGTCAGAAAAGATTACTACGTGACTGGAGAAATAGAGGCGCTGTGGTGGTGGCACACCCTTTAGGCATACACAGCACCATGCAGAAGAATCTGGGTTCGAGTCCCCACTCTCACCTGTAGTGGAGTCGCTTCACAAGGAGTGAAGCAGGTCTGCAGGTGTCCATCTTTTTTTCTCCTTCTCTGTCTCTCCTTCCCTCACAATTTCTCTTTGTCCTGTGGGCGGTTAGGGAATAGAAAGAAAAAAAGGGGGTTGAGAAATAGCTACTAGGAGTGATGGATTTCACTGAGCCCCAACAATAACCCCGGTGACAAAAAAAAAAGGAGGAGGAGAAGGAGGAAAAGAGAAAGGAAGGAAGGAAGGAAGGAAGGAAGGAAGGAAGGAAGGGAGACAGAAAGGAAGCAAAATGAAGGTGCCAAGTGACTCAGCTCTTGACTTTGTGTAGGCTATGGGCATGCTGTAATGGTTTGGGCCTCTTTTGACCATATCACTCAGTCCCACTGCACTACCCACTAGACTCCCTTCCTGAAAACAGGGTGCAAGTGGTGAGTTGACTGGAGACTACCTTAACAAGTACACCTGGTCTTCTGTAAGAATCTGCTTTGTCGTTAACAAGAGAATGGGGAGAGGTGTGGAGGAGCAGGAAGATAGCATAGTGGTTATGTAAGAGACACTCATGCCTGAGGCTCTGAGGCCCCAGGTTTAATCCCTTGTACCACCATAAGCCAGAGTTGAGTAATGCTTTGATAAACAAATAAATAAAAGCAAAAGAACAACAACAAAACAAAACAAGGGAACCCGGGAGAGAAAGAAAGAGAAAATAACCACTGGGTTCTGTTTCTCTGATTGCTCACTTTCAGGAGCTGCTGCATCGAAACTTTACATCAGGCTCAACCTGACGCTGTTGACTGGCTACGGAAGAAGGGCAAACGCTAGAAGAAGAAGCAACAGGCAAAAACTGGATCTTCATGAATATTCCCAGCAGCTCTTACAAACCCTGGAACGGAATATGAGTCTCAGCAAACTACCTTTTGTCAGCAGTGGGGACATGCAGGCTTTAAGAATGAGCTCTGCGGTTAGTGCCGCAGCTGGCAGGCCTCGTGCTATCTCTGCCTCCCTTTCCTGGTGGCTGGCTGGTGGGCTGATGTGGCTCTAATGTGTCACACAGACAAGGCATCTCAGCCATGCAGCTAATTAAAATCATTCCAAGACTCAGTGTGACGGGTCCTTCAGATTCATAAATCAAAAGGCCACTAAGACATGATATTCCTTTCTCTTCTTAGGGCGTGTTGATGTACTTTCAGTCTGTATAACTGAATAAATAACTAAACTGATAATTAATTAATTAAATATGCAGGATGCCTTGGTTTCTTCTGAGTCAGCAAAACTATCAGGAAAGCCAGAACTTGCTCTGGTTTTTCAGGACATGGAAACATGTGTGTGAGGGAAACTGGGATTCCTGAAAATCAGACAGTGGTCTATCAGTTACAGACAGATGAGTCACTGCAGGGGGACTGGGTTGAGACAGAGCCAGAATTACCTGGAAGACACAAAAACTGGCTTGACTAAAGTCCAAATGGCTAGAGCGAGCAAACAATAGGAGTCTGAAGAGAGAGAAGCTAGTAATCTGAAGCTCTGACAGCACCCAGCCCAGATGAAAAATGACTGTGGAGAATTCCCATTAAGGATATTTGAAACCACAGCCTTATCTTTCCCCGCCTTCCTTTTTTTTCTCAGCTGGGGAACTGCAGTCCAGTACCTCTTCCCTCTGATAGAGGCAGACAGGTCAGACCCGGTCAGAGGGACCAGGATTAGATTACTGCTCCCAGCTGATGAAGAACTAGCAGCGTCTAAGCCATCAGGAAAAAGAAGTCATGGAGGGGTGGATAAGTCAAGAAAGAAGAAAGAAGGAAGAAGGAAAGAAAGAAAGAAAGAAAGAAAGAAAGAAAGAAAGAAGAAAGAGAGAGAGAGAAAGGGAGAAAGGAAAAAAGAAAAGAAGGAAGAAGGAAAAAAGAAAAGAAGGAAGGAAGAAAAAAGCTACTAGGTTTGCCAGTGTTCTCAAAATGTTCCACAGCCAGCAAAAATAATTCTTGAATTCACCCCACTGATAGGAGCACTTGAAAAAATGTAATGCTTTTTTTTTTTTTCAGAGCCCAAAGTCAAGTTCAAATAAAGGAGATCTTTAGCAGCCTGGCAGAATGCCTTAGAAGATTTTGTGGCGAGATTGTCTTAACAAAAATAGATGATTTATTATTATTATTAATTCATAGCCACAATAGTCCTACCTAGTTTTCTTTTTTCACAGCTATGCAGTGGCTGCTTTTTCTGAACACTAATTTCCTGTTATCAGTTCTGTCCCTTATGGGATTTATTAAAGGGAAGGAGAATATAGTCTTCTGGGTGTGTGATTACTAGATAAAGTATCCAGCTATCAAAATGAAACATTTGCTTAGATTTATCACACAGACATAGGCACCTAACTCTTACAGTGTGATTGTTGAAAAAGCAGCAGTGCAGCAGCTGTATCCATGGAAATGAACCTTAAGCATTCATCAAAAGGATTTAAGAAATAACTGTAGGAGTAAAAGTAAATATACCAACGGGTGTTTGAAAGTGTTTTTCAAAAGACAGAAAAAATTAAATGTGCCTGCTAAAAGAAAGCATAATGTAAGATTTATATACTCTAAATGGGGAAAGTTGTGAAAATATCTAACCTCCTACCCTGATTCATTAAGTGATAACCCTCAGTAATTCTTGTTAAGTCATGGAGTACATAAACTCTTGAAAATGACAGTTCCAACAGCCAGTGGGTTAAGTTGTATTATACTGCCGAATAACTAACTACAAAGCCTTACTGATGTAAAACAACAGTGACAATATTCTGTTCATGTTACATGTCCTTCAGGGATTCTCGGTATAAATTCCCTTATTGTGACTGGTTTCGAACCCAGGTACTAGTTAAGAAAATACTGAGAAGCTATGCACTACTTCATAATCTACCTGGATGCCATAAGTGACACAGTGCCATTTTGTTCATGTTTCATGGGCAAGTCGCCAGGCCAAGATTCACTTCAGAGATGAAGGAAAGTGCCAATCAACCTGCATCTGAGTGTAAAAATGAGAAATCGTTCCTGGAATTGGCAATAACTATATCTGCTGCAATTGAAGATCACAGATTTGCATTCATTAAAATCTTTGTTTCCTCTTAAAATATGCTCTCAGGAGGCAGACTGGGAGTCTGGACCGACCAGTCAACGCCCATGTTCAGCAGGGAAGCAATTACAGAAGCCAGACCTTCTACCTTCTGCAACCCACAATGACCCTGGGTCCATGCTCCCAGAGGGATAGAGAATGGGAAAGCTATCAGGGGAGGGGGTGGGATATGTAGATTGGGTGGTGGGAATTGTGTGGAATTGTACCCCTCCTACCCTATGCTTTTGTTAATTAATCCTTTCTTAAATTAAAAAAAAAAAAAATATATATATATATATATATATATATATATATGCTCTCAGATAGGAGCCTGTTTACAGCTGTTAACTAGAATGCATCTTTTTGTTGTTGTTGTTGTTAGTGATTTAATAATGATCAGAGATTGTGAGATAAGAGGGGCACAATTCCATATAATTCCCACCACCAGAATTCCATATCCCATCCCCTCCATTGGAAGCTTCCTTATTCTTAACCCTCTGGGAGTCTGGACCAAAGACCATTATGGGGCACATAAGGTGGGAGGTCTGGCTTCTGTTAACTGCTTCTTTGTTGGACATGGGCGTTGACAGGTTGATCCATACCCCCAGCCTGTTTCTATCTTTCCCTAGTGGGGTAGGGTTCTGGATAGGTGGGGTTCTAGGACATATTGGTGAGGTCATCTGCCCAGGGAGGTCTGGTTGACAGTCATGGTAGCATCTACAACTTGGTGGCTGAAAAGAATTAAGACATATACCAGAATAAATTATTTAATAATCAGCACCCTAAAGGTCAGAATATTGCAGATGAGATTTGGGGTCTTCATGTTGGAAGGAGCTAGGAAGTCTATTTTAGACTGTGACACCTGGTTAGTTACATTCCAAGGGGCCCATGACTTTACTGATTTTTGACTGAACCTGATAGCTAACATACAGGTGGGCTAGGAGCATTTAGACGGCATCTTTTTTTAAAAAAAAAAATTATTTATAAAATGGAAACACTGGCAAGACTATAGGATAAGAGAGGTACAATTCCACACAACTCCCACCACCAGAATTCTGTATCCCATCCCCTCCCATGATAGCATTCCTATTCTTTAACCCTCTGGGAGTATGGATGCAGGACAATTATGGGGTGCAGAAAGTGGAAGGTCTGGCTTCTGTAATTGCTTCCCCGATGAACATGGGCGTTGACAGGTTGATCCATACTCCCAGCCTGTCTCTCTCTTTCTCTAGTGGGGCGGGGCTCTGGGGAAGTAGGGCTTTCAGGACACATTGGTGGGGTTGTCTGCCCAGGGAAGTCTGGTTAGCATCATGCTAGCCTCTGGAACCTTGTAGCTAAAAAAAAAAAGAGTTAACATAAAAAAACAAACAAATTGTTGACTAACCATGAACCTAAAGCAAAAAATATTGCAGACGAAAATTTGGGGTCTCCGCTTTGGAAATAACTAGTAGGTATATTTTATATATATTCCAAAGAGCCCATGTCTTAACTAGTTTCCCTGAGCCTGACATCTGGTATGCAGGTGGACCCAAGTTATTGTCTGGGGAGATGATGTAATGGTTGGAAAAAGGGCTGGAAAGCTGCATCAAGGAAGAGAGTAGTTCCTAAATATGGGGGAAGTATATAAATATTGTTGCTGTAATTCCAATTTGACCTGGGGCCCATATTCAGCATAGAAGCCTATATAGCCTCTACATCCCTGTAGCTCCAAGCTCACGTTCTGTGGTCATGAGTAGGAATGTTCCAAGTTGGACCAATTTCAGGACCCATCTTCCTCAGTTGGTTGGTAGAGTATGTTGTCCGGCCTCCCTTTGAAGGATGGAACATTCTCTACCATTGTTGATCCACATTGAGGGCAAGGTCTATTGTGCTGTTCCTGATGGAGATGACCAATAACAATGGAGAGAGGGATCTATTCAAGGTCTAGGCCCATCATGTCTGTGTGGGAATCCAAGGACTCCCCAACTAGGGCCCCAGGTGATGGGGTGGCCTGATAGTGACTAAACAGTCATCATTAAAGTATGCTTAGACTGCATCTTTGAATGTGCCTCTTCTTCCTTCTGGAATCCCAGGCATTTTGCTGTTTGTGTTTATCTCTTGGACACAAAGAAAGAATTCACAGATTTTTAAGGCACAGTGCTGAATGGCAGATGCAAATCTTGCCTTCTGTGGACAATGCTTGCTCTGGGAGGCAAAACTCTCCCACAGTTAAATCATTTCAGTCTCTCTCCCTCTTCTTCATTCTTCTTTTTTTTAATATACAAGTTTTTCTAAGCTGCAAATTTTATGGTGAATGGGGCAGTGTGAAAAATAACGTGTCTGACCTTTCTGTTCTGTTGCTTTCCTTTAATCATCTTTATCTCTCAGACCTTGTCCTGCTGCCTGTGTTTAACTGACAAAAAAACAGGACTTTGAACTTTTGGAGTGTGTTCACCAAGGTTTTCAATAGATCATCTGTGTCATCTTTTCAGGATCAGTCATATGCTATCATAAGAAAGCCAGTCACTGCTGCCAACAAGTGGACGGAGAAGTTTATGAGAATTTTCAAGCTGGGAAATTATTGGGATTAATGTTTTCTCTTCAAAATGAAATAAAAGTGAACATTACACCCCTCCTTTTATTCAGAAGTTTGCATAAAGCTCAGGAGAAGACACAGAGGAAAGGAATTCACAACACCAGCTAACTTCTCATCTTAAAAAAAATAAGTGAATAAAAGTGAAACCTTGGGCTTTTATACCACCAATTCAGAAATTACTCCAAGGCAACATCTTTGGGCTCTCCTACAGTCGTTTTACACTTGACCCTCAGGAGAGTTAGCAGTGGGGCTCCAGTGACCAGAGAAAGAGCTTTTTGGCTAAACCCACAGTTGGAACCTAAAGTATTTAATTCGACTCAATCTCCCCGCTTCCTGTGAGGGCCAACCTTTAATACAGAGCAAAATCGGGGAGGGATGGAAAACCAGAAACTGCATTTGAGGGCAATCACAGGGGGACAGAGGGCCAGTGGGGGAGTGCCTCCAGATCTTCCCACCTACAGGGACTCCCCAAAACTCCACCTAGAACAATGCCTCTCATGGGTCTTAACTGTTCTCATTTTCAAGAGCACTAACAGGATGGAGGTGTGGGCCCTTGATGTTGTCCTCTTCAGATTTAGTTTTAGCATCTTAACTGTTGCTTGACAAAAGAATTACTGTAAGAAGATCAAGGGACTCACACAAACCTCATCAGACAGACTCCTGCTGGTACAGCCCCACCTCTGGAGACCCTCTACCCCTGTCAGCAGTCCAGTACCCATTGCCCCTTGTCCCTTCATCTACAGCATCACCTTCAAAGCTTCCTTTTAGCACTTTGTGCCTCTGGAAAGTGAATTCCCTAAACTGAATTCCTTGGTCGTGACCCCTCCTGAGATTTGGGATTTTCATGGGAGCTTGACTGATATTTGGGGAGGATCTTCCTTTGCTTAGTCTTCTCTCTCCCACCTCCATTCCTCCTGTCCTCCCCCATCCAGGGAATCACTTTATCCTGATGCCTGTATCTCTAGCACATCTGGAAGGAGAATTATTAAGGGTTCAAATCATTGACAATACAAAGATGTTTCTGTTTCCTGACCACTCACCCTCTTATCCTGGTATTTTGAACACAGAACTGGGTCTGAACAAAAGAGAGGCAGTGTGAAAATAGAGGAAATTAGAGGAATTGTTGCTATGACAAAAAAGAGGGGGGGAGGAGTGCAAATGCTCTCTAACCATAGCACTTTGAAGTGAAGCTTTCCTCTTGTTTCCCTTTCTTAGCTGAATCTTGCCCAAATTGCAGATTTAGGAGTCACATGTACTTAATTATTTTCTGCAGACATTGAATTCTGGAGTCATTCCTTACACAGTACAATACTCAGTAGATATAATACCCTGTATCATGTGTGTATACGTGTGTTTATGTTAACAGAAAGCTTTCAGTAGTCTTTGGTTTTATTTTTTCTTAAAGATTTATTTATGAACTGGCAGGATGATTCATCTGGATACTGCTGTGTCACCATGTTTGTGTTCCAGTTTCAAACCTGGGACTCACCACATAGAGGAATCTTCGCTGTAATGCTGTCTTCTTTCTTGCTTTTCTAAAAAAAATATTTTACTCTCTTTTGTGGTCCTTGTTGCTTTATTGTTGTAGTTATTATTGATGTTGTCGTTGTTGGATAGCACAGAGAGAAATGGAGAGAGGAGGGGAAGACAGAGAGGGGGAGAGAAAGATAGACACCTGAAGACCTGCTTCACCGCCTGTGAAGCGACTCCCCTGCAGGTGGGGGAACCAGGGGCTCCAACCAGGATCCTTACACAGGTCCTTCCCACTGTGATACCTCCCAACTCCTCTTTCTTCTTTCTCCCTTTCTTTCTTTCTTTCTTTCTTTCTTTCTTTCTTTCTTTCTTTCTTTCTTCCTTCCTTCCTTCCTTCCTTCCTTCCTTTCTTTCTTTCTTTCTTTCTTTCTTTCTTTCTTTCTTTCTTTCTCTTTCCTTCCCTCCAGAGTACTGTTCAGCTTTGGCTTATGGTAGTTCTGGCGACTGAACCTGGGACCTTTAGTGTTTCCAGCATAAAAGTCTTTTTTCAGACCCATTATCTATCTCCACAGCACTCTTTCTCTCTCTCTCTCTCTCTTTTTTTTTAAAATTTTTTATTTAAGAAAGGATTAATGAACAAAAACATAAGGTAGGAGGGGTATAACTCCACACAATTCCCACCACCCAATCTCCATAACCCACCCCCTCCCCTGATAGCTTTCCCATTCTCTATCCCTCTGGGAGCATGGACCCAGGGTCATTGAGGGTTGCAGAAGGTAGAAGGTCTGGCTTCTGTAATTGCTTCCCCGCTGAACATGGGCGTTGACTGGTCGGTCCATACTCCCAGTCTGCCTCTATCTTTCCCTAGTAAGGTGTGTCTCTGGAGAAGCTGAGCTCCAGGACACATTGGTGGGGTCTTCAATCCAGGGAAGCCTGGCCAGCATCCTGGTGGCATCTGGAACCTGGTGATTGAAAAGAGAGTTAACATACGAAGCCAAACAATTTGTTGAGCAATCATGAATCCCAAGCTTGGAATAGTGGAGAGGAAGTGTTAGGGAGGTACTCACTGCAAACTCTAGTGTACTTCTGCTTTCAGGTATACATTTTGCAGTAGTTTATGGGTACGTGTGAACATAAGCTCTCTCTCACAGAAACTGGTGTATATCTAGGTTATGGGACTTTGTTAGAAAGAGAACTACCTGAGATGAAATTAGAGTGTACTATAAAAGGAAAGGTCTCACCCAAGTAATGAAGCTGAAGTGTTGTCATTCCACACGTGAAGTCTCTGGACACAGTCTGAGGTGAAGCATGTTGAGGTGGCAATCGTTGCGTTGGTTAGGTTGTGATCGGCAGATGCAATATTATTTGGTTTGGATTGGGAGATGCATACGGGAAAGTGGGTCCTGTCCAAGGGTTCCAGGACTGGGGGAAGTAGGGGCTCTATAGTGGAGATTTGAGGTTCCTGCTGTCTTAGGGTTCAAAAAGACAATCAATAGCTAATATTATTATCACATTATTTGTTAATTGGGTTAACTTTGAAAAGTCCTTTTGTTATAGTTTGCTGTACAGTATCCAGTATCTTGTATATAGCTGTGCTATTGGATGCTTCTAATCTACTTGGTCTAGGCTTTTGAGAGAGTCCGCATATCAAATACACAGCCTATATATTAAAAAGATTCAGTTTATGTTTTGAAAAACTTTGAGACATACAATTGATTTTCCCCCTCTCGTATTAATTAACTAGTGATTTATATGTCTACATTTTGCTAGGAGTGTACATAAACACCATTCCCACCACCAAAGGACTGTGACCCATCCCTCCCGCCCACTCCCACCCCCCACTGGCCCAGGAAGCTGCATGTCTACCCCTCACCACTGGGTTTTTACTTTGGTGCCCTACTTACAATTTGATCAGGTCCTGCTTTTAGTTTCCCTTTCAGATCTTCTTAGTCAACTTCTGTTGATGAGTGGGATCATCCCATACTCATCTTTATCTTTCTGACTTAGTTCACTTAACATAATTCCTTCTAGCTCTGTCCAAGATGGGTCAGAGAAGGTGGGTTCATTGTTCTTGATAGCTGCATAGTATTCCATTGTGTATATAAACCACAGCTTTCTCAGCCACTCATCTGTTGTTGGGCACCTGGGTTGCTTCCAGGTTTTAGCTATTATGAATTGTGCTGCTATGAACATAGGAGTACACACCTCTTTTTGGTTGGGTGTTATGGAGTCCTTGGGGTATAACCCCAGGAGAGGAATTACTGGATCATATGGAAGGTCCATGTCTAGCCTTCTGAGAGTTTTCCAGACTGCTCTCCACAGAGGCTGTACCAATGTACATTCCCACCAGCAATGTAAAAGGGTTCCTCTGTCCCCACATCCTCTCCAGCATTTGTTGCTGCTGTCCTTTTTGATGTATGCCATTCTTACAGGAGTGAGGTGGTATCTTAGTGTTGTCTTAATTTGCATTTCTCTTTCTATCTGAAAAAGTTGTGCAATAGTAGTGAAGCCTCAGAAATGAAAGGAAATAAAGATTAATTTTTTTCTCTGAGTGTGTGTGTGTAGAGAGAGAGAGAGAGAGATCCCCAGCTCTGGCATATGGAAATGCCCAGGATTGAATAATGGACCTCTGTGACTTTAGACTTGCAAACCCTGTGCTCTAATAAGTTGAGCTATTTCCTTGATCTATCTCTTGTTTGTTTGTTTTTCAAGGAATCTCATTTTGTTTTTTCTCCTAATGTGTGACCTAACTACATGGTGAATATTCATAACCAAGCAGAGTAGAATTGTGAATGTTCCATGATTGCTTTGGCATTATGAGCTATGTTTTCAATCTAGACTTTAGACACTTTTGAAAAACCTTTTATGCATTTAATACACATAGAACTGAACACTCAGCAGTTCACTTTTCTGAAGGCACATAATTTCATTGAATATGTGGTTAAAATCTGAGTTACAACTTTGTCTTATCTTGAATTATCAGGTGGTGGAATCACCCCCTCCCCATTAATGTTGATTTAAATACATGGCTTGATGGGGTTTATATGGTATTATTTCTATGGTTGTTTGAGCCTAAAGCAACTCAAGATAGATTATCTCTGTTAACTCTGTGCAGTCATATGTGTGTTTATGTAGCTGAAAAACAAGTCTGAAACATTATGTGCCCTTTAAAAGATAAAATCTTCAGAGAGAAGCATGTTCCTGCCTCCATAAATAGTGCACCAATAGCTCAAATATCATCTAATAGCAATAATAAATATTCCTCAGTGAAAGACAACTACAAGTTTGTAATAGATTTTGACCATTATTCCACATTGAGTGACTGCACGGGGCAACAAAGCCAGAATGATGATGTAGACCAATATGCAAAGATTATTTGCATCAATTTGCATAGCCCATTTAACCATCCAAATGGCTGCCAAGCCATGATTTGAGCTACTGTGAGACTGGAGTACAGAAAGTAAAAGATTTGAGGAGAGAGGCTGGTAACTGATTTCATATATAGTACCAGAATGAGTAGGCAATATATTCTTAGAAATGTTAACGGTTACACGAGGAACAATTGTAACAATGAAAGAAGGTGATTCAAGAATTTTATAAATAAGCATGCAAACTTAATTTCTTTTACAAGGGGAAAATTAACTCCACCCCTCTGTGAGTATGGAATAATAATTTCTTGAAGAAACTTTTAATAATGTTAGCATGATGGTCTAATTGCACAAAAATTCTACTTAGTTTGTTGGAAGTCCCCCTGAAGAAGTTTGTCTGAGAACTGGGGAATTCCATAATTGGTCAGAGGGAAACTTCAGTTACTACTGATGCTGAGTTCAGTTTGGGGTGACTAGTGGTCAGAAGGATTCTTGGATTATAAAGTGTGCAGAAACAAAGCATACACCTCAGTGAACTTTTGTGTATGTAGAAACTTATGAAACCGATATCCAGGACAAGAGAGGAAACATTTTCTGCTCATGTGGTACGCCTCCTTTGCCTCTTCCTGGTCACTGCTCTTAAAGGCAACCACCATCCCCATCGTCACTAATAATTTATTTGATCTGAATTATTTAACATTAGTATTAGCAGTGGTTCATCTCACATAGACATATCAGGGCATTTATCTTCTATTTTGTTTTTCATTCATTTATTCAAAATACTGTTCAGAACCAGCTTTATCCACCAGGCACTGAGAATACAATATTAAACAAGAATCAGTGTGTGCCCTTGGAGAAAAATCAAAGGTAGTCTATGGGGATATACACAGTAAGTATGCCATTATGATATGTGTGATGAAAATGAGGAAATTGTTTTTGATATCTTAGACAAAATTTTTTTTTGATATCTTAGACAAAATTCAAGAAGAAAGAGTGTAAAATTTTTAGGGTTAGGGTTAGGGTTTTTTTTTTGATATCTTAGACAAAATTCAAGAAGAAAGAGTGTAAAATTTAGCCTTGATGATCAGAGATGTTTCGTAGAATAAATGACATCTAGATTGAGAATGGATGAGTGAGGTCCAACAAGATAGAGATGAGAATATACAGAGAGAAAAGGAGGAACAAGTGTTCAGAGGCAAAAAGAAAAAAAAACCGAATATCTGGAGAACTGGAAAGGAGAAAAAAAATCTTATACCCAAACAAGTGAGCTGAGGTCAGATCCTATAGGGTTTATGGATCATATTTCAGAGTTTGTACTTGACTTCAAAGGCTCTGGGAAACTACTGAAGCAACTTTATCAAAGGACTGTCATAATCAGATTTGTTTTAAAGTAGTATAACATGAGAGAAAGCAACACTATGAGAAAGGGTTTTAGAAACAACTTTGATTTGATATTTTTTGTGTGTAGGATGAAAAACCCTGAACATGAGTCCTTACCATCAAAAAACTATCTTTCTGACACTATTATCTGAGCACTGGTATCCAGAGCAAGAAACATATACCCAAGGAAATAGGCCGTGTCTATAGGACATAAAGTGACATTAAGATGATGCATCACCGGAATTCCACCTGTATAGAAAGTCATCAATAATAAGAACAGGTTGAGAAATGTGCCCAACATTTACAGTTGCAAAGGCAGGGTTCACATCAATGTCCTGATAGTAGGACTGCACCTGGAATTTTCTACTGTACACATTAAAGATTACTGAAATCCTTTTTTATGTCTGTATTTCTGTGATGATTGTTGTTAGTCAGAAAAACTGGGAGAAAAATTCAAAACCATCTTTAGTGACCTCTAACTCCTAGATACCTTTCTTGAATTCCATATATATTCTGAATAGTTACTTTTAAATAATTGTCCTGTTCATTTGG
This sequence comes from Erinaceus europaeus, assembly GCF_950295315.1. Lineage (NCBI taxonomy): Eukaryota > Metazoa > Chordata > Mammalia > Eulipotyphla > Erinaceidae > Erinaceus > Erinaceus europaeus. The sequence continues at coordinate 19,168,856 of NC_080168.1, forward strand.
ATGATTAATTATTCAAATGGATACCCAAATTTGCCAAATAATCATATAAACTCCATTCTGTTGTGCCATGTAGATAGTTGAAGTGGTTAAAAGCCTTGCCCATTGACAGTGATAAACTGAAATATTTTTATCAATATCACTTTTATTTCCTTCTTCCTTACTCCTTTACTTGAATGGAATTGATTATTGAGCCTTTTCCCTTTTGTCTCGTAATAAAAATTCCTTAACATATCTCTATGGTAGTACGATTATTGACCTTTTTTGTCATGTTCAAAATATTTGCACAATACTAATGAGACTATAAAACAGGATGATTTTTATTACTATACTGACAAATTGTGAAAACAATAGTTGGCAGGTTACAAAAACCTTTCCTATGGGAAGAGATTCCAGCTTGATTTTTATCTTAGTAACTTGTAATTTTTGTTAAATTTCTGTATTGGGGATTAATGGTTTACAGTCAAAAAATAAAACACAATAGTTTGTACATGTGTGACATTTCTCAGTTTTCCACATAACAATTCAACCCCTTGTTGGTGTATTGCACCAAAGTAAAAGACTCGGGTTGGTGGGGGGGTGGGGAGTACAGGTCTTGGAAAAGGCTGACAGAGGACCTAGAGGGGTTATATTTTTATGTGGAAGACGAGAAATGTTATGCATGTACAAACTATTGAATTTACTGTCGAATGTAAAACATCAATCCCCCAGTAAAGAAAAAAAATTCAACTCCCACCAGGTCTTCCTCCGCCATCATGTTGCAGGACCTGAACCCTCCTCCCCACCCACTAGTAACTTGTAACTTTTAACAGTGTCATTGGAATATCTTTCTCTTTCCCCAACTGGATTGTGAACCCCTACAGAACAAGAGTTGAAAGATGAATTGTGTACCCCTCAAATTCATATGTTCAAGTCCTTCCCCCAGAACTTCAGACTATAAGCTTATTTGTATAGAGTACAAGTACTAGGAGAATGAACCTCAAATCAAACATAGTATTTTTTTTAAAATAGGTAAAATTTAAATATAGGTATGCATTCAAGGAAAATACCATGAAAAAAGCAGATTAATATGGAACCAGAAAAGACCTAGAATTGCCAAAACAATCTTAAGAAGAAAGAACAGAACTGGAGGCATCACACTCCCAGATCTCAAATTGTATTATAGGGCCATTGTCATCAAAACTGCTTGGTACTGGAACATGAATAGACACACTGACTAGTGGACTAGAATTGAGAGCCCAGATGTAAGCCCCCACACCTATGGACATCTAATCTTTGACAAAGGGGCCCAGACTATTAAATGGGGAAAGCAGAGTCTCTTCAACAAATGGTGTTGGAAACAATGGGTTGAAACATGCAGAAGAATGAAACTGAACCACTATATTTCACCAAATACAAAAGTAAATTCCAAGTGGATGAAGGACTTGGGTGTTAGACCAGAAACTATCAGATACTTAGAGGAAAATATTGGCAGAACTTTTCCACATAAATTTTAAAGACATCTTTAATGAAACGAATCCAATTACAAAGAAGACTAAGGCAAGCATAAACCTATGAGACTATATCAAATTAAAAAGCTTCTGCATAGCAAAGGAAACCACAACCCATACAAAGAGAACTCTCACAGAATGGGAGAAGATCTTTACATGCCATACATCAGACAAGAGTTTAATAACCAACATATATAAAGAGCTTGCCAAACTCAACAACAAGACAACAAATAGCCCCATCCAAAAATGGGGAGAAGACATGGACAGAATATTCACCACAGAAGAGATCCAAAAGGCTGAGAAACACATGAAAAAATGCTCCTAGTCTTTGATTGTCAGAGAAATGCAAATAAAGACAACAATGAGATACCACTTCACTCCTCTCAGAATGTCATACATCAGGAAAGGTAGCAGAAGCATATGCCGGAGAGGCTGTAGTGTCAAAGGAACCCTCCTGCACTGCTGGTGGAAATGTAAATTGGTCCAACCTCTGTGGAGAACAGTCTGGAGAACTCTCACAAGGCTATAAATGGACCTACCCTAAGATCCTGCAATTCCTCTCCTGGGGATATATCCTAGGAAACCCAACACACCCATCCAAAAAGATCTGTGTACACATGTTTTTAGCAGCACAAATTTTTTTAATTTTTTAATTTATTTTTAAAAAGGAGACATTAACAAAACCATAGGATAAGAGGTGTACAACTCCACACAAATGCAACCACCAGATCTCCGTATCCCATCCCCTCCATTGATAGCTTTCTTATTCTTTATCCCTCTGGGAGTATGGAGTCAAGGTCATTGTGGGATGCAGAAGATGGAAGGTCTGGCTTCTGTAATTGCTTTCCTGATGAACATGGGCGTTGACTGGTTGATCCATACTCCCAGCCTGCCTCTCTCTTTCCCTAGTAGGTTGGGGCTCTGGGGAAGCAGAGATCCAGGACACATTGTGAGGTCGGCTGTCCGGGGAAGTCTGGTCGGCATCATGCTGGTATCTGGAACCTGGTGGCTGAAAAGAGAGTTAACATGCAAAACCAAACAAATTGTTGAAAATCATGGACCTGAAGGCTGGAATAGTGCAAATGAAGTGTTGTTGGGGTACAGAAGCACAATTTGTAATAGCCAAAACCTGGAAGCAACCCAGATGTCCAACAACAGATGAGTAGCTGAGCAAGTTGTGGCATATATACACAGTGGAATACTACTCAGCTATAAAAAATGGTGATTTCACTGTTTTCAGCCGATCTTGGATGGATCTTGAAAAATTCATGTTGAATGAAGTAAGTCAGAAACAGGATGAATATGGGATGATCTCACTCTCAGGCTGAAGTTGAAAAACAAGATCAGAAAAGAAAACACAAGTAGAACCTGAACTAGAATTGGCATATTGCACCAAAGTAAAAGACTCTGGATTGGGTGGTGGGGAGAATACAGGTCTTAAAAGGATGACAGAGGACCTAGTGGGGGTTGTATTGGTATATGGAAAACTGGGAAATGTTATCCATGTACAAACTATTGTATTTACTGTTGAATGTAAAACATTAATTCTCCAATAAAGAAATTTTTTAAAAAGTGGATTTATGCTCAAAATAAGGACTTTCCAGAGGCCAGATGGTGGAACACCTGGTTAAGTGCACACATTACAAGTTTAAGCCCCTGGTCCCCACCTGCAGGGGGAAAGCTTCACAAGTGGTGAATCAGGGTTGCAGGTGTCTCTCTGTCTCTTTCCTTGTCTATCTCCCTCTCCCCTCTCAATTTCTCTCTGTCTCTATCCAATAATAAAATAAATAAATAAATAAATTTTTAAAAAAAGGGTTTCTAGAAGCTGGAAGAAAAGACTGGAATAGGTTCTTCTCTAGAAACTTCAGAGGGAATTTGGTCCTTCCAACACCTTGACTGAGGTCTTCTGACCTGTAGAACTCTAGACAGTACATTCTGTTGGTCTAAGTTTTTGATACTTATAATGGCAGTCCTAACAAATGAATACAGAAAGGATCATGATGTATTCATTTTTGTGTGCACCACAGGGATTCATTCATGTTGGCTGAACTGAAGTTGTAGCCACGGATTCCAGCATATCTGAAATTGGAGCTGCTATGGCAGTGAGATATCTGTAAATGGGACTTAGTCAGTCACTCCCTGCCATTCCTGAGAAATGCATCTGCAAATGTGCCATTGGTTTTGTCAGGTTAATAGACAGGCGTGAGGTGAGAGCATTCATATGTCCCCACCCAATCTCCAATCTAAAAGAAGATCACAAAGAAGTTTCTGGATGAACCAGATGGAATTCTCACTTGAGAGGACGGAAGCATCCACAGTGCCATGTTCTACAAGGACATTAAAGTCTGGGAAGCTCACTCCTTCTGTTTTTGTAGACATATGTACGGAGTAAGATGTATTTTATTTGCCTCAAAGGAGCTTTTACCCTTTGCCTCAGTTCACATTTTTCTCAGTGTTACCTGGTCCATTGTGACTCAGGAGGAAAAAAATTAATGGTCTATTTGAAAAAAAACCTACATTCAGATTGAATGGAGAAACACAACAGTCACTGAAGAATATAGGAATATACTGGGGAGAATAAGCACATTTTTTTCTTGCCTTCAGGGTTATTGCTGGGTCTTCGTGCCTGCACCATGAATCCACTGCTTCTGGAGGCTATTTTTCCCCCTTTTGTTGCCCTTGTTTTTCTTATCATTGTTGTGGTTATTGTTATCAATGTCCTTGTTGTTAGGACAGAAAGAAATGAAGAGAGGAGGGAAAGACAGAGAGGGGGAGAGAAAGATAGACACCTACAGGCATGCTTCATCACTCGTGAAGTGACCCCCTGCAGGTGGGGAGCCGGGGGCTCCAACCAGAATCCTTACACCTGTCCTTGCACTTCACGCCATGTGCGCTTAACCCACTGCGCTACTGCCTGATGTTTTAAGAAGTGTTTGTTCCCAATAAATATAACTCAAGATTGGGGGTGGGGCGGTGGCGCAGTGGGTTAAGCGCATGTGGCGCAAAGTGCAGGGACCGGAGAAAGGATCCCGGTTCGAGCCCCCGGCTCCCCACCTGCAGGAGGGTCACTTCAAAGGCTGTGAAGCAGGTCTGCAGGTGTCTATCTTTCTCTCCTCCTCTCTGTCTTCCCTTCCTCTCTCCATTTCCCTCTGTCCTATCCAACAACGAACAATATCAACAATAGCAATAATAATAACCACAACGAGGCTACAACAACAAGGGCAACAAAAAGGGGGAAAAAATGGCCTCCAGGAGCGGAGGATTCATGGTGCAGGCACCGAGCCCAGCAATAACCCTGGAGGGAAATATATATATATATAACTCAAGACAAGTAGAGATCCACTCATGTTATCAATATCTAGAACATTTCCAGAGGCCCCAGAAGAATCCTTTGTGCTTCCCTCAGGCATATCTTCCCATTATCATTGGGGCTTCTCTGTTCTGTATTGATATTTTTCAGATATGTATAAAGAGAGAGGTAGGAGAAAAAAACACCACAGCACTAACACTTCCTCCAGGACAGTGAGGGCTGGGCTCAAACTTGGCTGTAGACATTGCATAGCACATGCACTATCCAAGTGAGCTCTTTTGTTAAACCCCCCAATCTTTGTTAACCTTTAATTATTTATTCCTAGCTCTTCTACCAAAGAACACGTGAACATTTAAGAACCTATGGCAGCTCACAACATATGTGAAATGTTGTTAATCTGGCCTAAAGTTTATTAGACTGCCTCTGTAGAATCTATATAGAGCAATACTTGCAAACTGATTGCCTGTTAGTGTAATCCACAGGCCAGCTATATGCAGAGAAGATGTTGGTTGTAAGATAGACTTTTAACAGGAGACTATCTTCCCCCATGACTAGAAAATTTGGATTTTAAGTTAACATGTTTTTATGGCCACCAGGGCTATTGCCAGGACTTGGTGCCTGCTAGATGAATCTTCTGTCAGTGACTTTCTTTTTCTTTCTCTTTCTTTTATTTGATGGGATAGAGAGAAATTAGGTGGGAAGAAAGATGTAGAGGAGAGAAAAAGAAAAGTACTGGCAGTACTGCTTAATTTCTAGCTCCTCTGCAAGTGGAGACCAGGGGCTTGAACTCAGAGCCATAAGCATGGTTATGTGAGACTTTGACCCAGTGGGCTATTGCTTTGACCCAACACATTATTATTATTATTATTATTTATTATTATTGTTTTGGAATACCTAGGAAAGATCTTTTTTATTGCCTCCCATACAGTATGACTTTGCATTTTTTAATTTTTATTTATAAAATGGAAACACTGACAAGACCACATAATAAGAAGGGTACAGTTCCACACAGTTCCTACCACTAGAGCACCATATCACATTTCCTTCCCTGATAGCTTTCCTATTCTTTAACCCTCTGGGAGTATGGATGCAGGATCATTGTGAGGTACAAAAGGTGGAAGGTCTGGCTTCTGTAATTGCTTCCCCCTTGAACATGGGTGTTGGCAGTTTGATCCATACTCCCAGTCTGTCTCTCTCTTTCCCTAGTGGGATGGGACTCTGGGGAAGTGGGGCTCCAGGACACATTGGTGGGGTTATCTGCCCAGGGATGGCATCATGGTAGTGTCTGGAGCCTGGTAGCTGAAAAAAAGAGTTAACATATAAAGCCAAACAAATTGTTGACTAACCATGAACCTGAAGCCAAGAATATTACAGATGAAGATTTGGGGTCTCCATTTTGGAAATAGCTAGTAGGTCTATTTTAGGTATATTCCAAGGGGTGTATGACTTAACTAGTTTTTCCCTCAGCCTGACATCTGGTATGCAGGTGGACCCAAGTTATTGTCTGGGGAGATGATGTAATGGTTGGAAAAGGGGCTAGAAAGCTAGATCAGGGAAGTAAGTACCTCCCAAATATAGGGAAAGTGTATAAATATTGTTGACTGTAATCTCCGTTGATTTGATCTGGGGCCCGTATTCAGCATAGAAGCCTATGTAACCTCTGCATTTGTTTAGGTCCAAGCTCACATTCTGTGGTCAAGAGTAGGAGCATTCCAAGTTGCATCAATTTCAGGACTCATCTTCCACAGGTGGTAGATAGAGTATGTTATCCAACTTCCCTTCAAAGGATGGAACATTCTCTACCATTGTTGATCCACATTGAGAACACATTATTTTTATAGCTCCTTACACTAACTTATTTTCTGAAAATGTTTATTTATTCCATGTACTACAACTAGTATGACAGAAAAACACACAACATCTGGATGTTGTCCACTGTTTAATTTTTTATTAGTGATTTAATAATTATCATCAAGACTGTGGGATAAGAAGGGTACAATTCCACACAATTCCCACCACCAGAGTTCCACCTCCCATCCCCTCCATTGGAAGTTTCCCTATTCTTTATCCCTCTGGGTATAAAGAATCTCTGTGGGGCACAGAAGGTGGAAGGTCTGGCTTCTGTAATTGCTTCTTTGCTGGACATGGGCATTGACAGTTGATCCATACTCTCAGCCTATTTCTCTTTCCCTAGTGGGGCAGGACTCTGGGGAACTGGGGTTCCAGGACTCATTGGTGAGTTCATATGCCCAAGGAAGTCTGGTTGGCATCATGGTAGCATCTACAAAGTGGTGACTGAAAAGCATTAAGATATAGAACAGAAAAAATTGTTTAGTAACCAGGACCTGAAAGGTAAGACTATAATAGTCTTATTTCAGGTATATTCCAAGGGATCCATGACTCTACTAATTTTTGCCTGAGTCTGATAGCTAACATGCAAAAAACCCCAAATAACCCAGTTCAAAAAGTGAGAAGAGGATATGCAAAGAATATTCACCACAGAGGAGATACAAAAGGCCAACAGACATGAAAAATTGTTCTAAGTCACTGTCAGAGAAATTCAAATAAAAACAGCAATCACTATTGTGAGAATGTCATACATCAGGAATAACAGCAACAACAAATGCTGGAGGGATTGTGGGGACAAAGGAACCCTCCTGCACTGCTGGTGGGAATATAAATTGGTCCAACTCCTGTGGAAAGCAGTCAGGAGAACCCTCACAAGGCTAGATAAGGACCTTCCTTATGACCCACTGTTTAATTTTTAATATCAGCATCACACTGGCAGTCATCTGGGGAGTGACCACAACTTCAGTTCTAATATTGTATCTTTTTTGTGTAACTGGTTCCATTAGTTTTCAGACTGAAGAGTGAATTGATTCATCTTCTGTGCCCCTTCAAGCTCCAAAGATGACTTCAATTCACCTTGTTAAACATGTGTTTAGTACTGACTGTATCTCTGCATACATTTGAAAATTTTCTATGAATGATATTTGAATGAAGATATAACTATTGTCTTTTTTTTCTTTTTTTCTTTTTTATTTAAGAAAGGATTAATTAACAAAACCATAGGTAGGAGGGGTACAACTCCACACAATTCCCACCACCCAATCTCCATATCCCACCCCCTCCCCTGATAGCTTTCCCATTCTCTATCCCTCTGGGAGCATGGACCCAGGGTCATTGTGGGTTGCAGAAGGTGGAAGGTCTGGCTTCTGTAATTGCTTCCCCACTGAACATGGGCATTGACTGGTCAGTCCATACTCCCAGTCTGCCTCTCTCTTTCCCTAGTAGGGTGTGTCTCTGGGGAAGCTGAGCTCCAGGACACATTGGTGGGGTCTTCAATCCAGGGAAGCCTGGCCAGCATCCTGATGGCATCTGGAACCTGGTGACTGAAAAGAGAGTTAACATACGAAGCCAAACAAATTGTTGAGCAATCATGGACCCAAAGCTTGCAATAGTGGAGAGGAAGTGTTAGGGAGGTACTCACTGCAAACTCTAGTGTACTTCTGCTTTCAGGTATATATTTTGCAGTAGTTTATAGATACGTGTGAAGATATGCTCTCTCACAGAAACTGGTGTATATCTAGGTTTTGGGACTTTGTTAGAAAGTAAACCACCTGAGATGAAATTAGAGTATACTATGAAAGGAAAGGTCTCACCTGAGTAATGAAGCTGAAGGGTTGTCATTCCACATGTGAAGACTCTGGACACAGTCTGAAGTGAAGCATGTTGAGGTGGCAATCGTTGCATTGGTTAGGCTGTGATCGGCGGATGCAATATTATTTGATATGGATTGGGAGAGGCATATGGGAAAGTGGGCCCTATCCAAGGGCTCCAGGACTGGGGGAAGTAGAGGCTCTATAGTGGAGATGTGAGGTTCCTGTTGTCTTAGGGTTCAAAAAGACAATCGATAGTTAATGTTATCATCACATTATTTGTTAATTTGGTTAACTTTGAAAAGTTCTTTTGTTAGGGTTTGCTGTACAGTACCCAGTATCTTGTATATAGCTGTGCTATTGGATGCTTCTGATCTACTTGGTCTAGACTTTTGAGAGAGTCCGCATATCAAATACACAGCCTATATATTAAAAAGATTCAGTTTGTGTTTTGAAAAACTTTGAGACATACAATTGATTTTCCCCCTCTCATATTAATTAACTAGTGATTTATATGTCTACATTTTTCTAGGAGTGTACATAAACACCATTCCCACCACCAAAAGACTGTGAACTCTTGTCTTAAAAACATATAGGTAGGGGCCGGGCGGTGGCACAGTGGGTTAAGCGCATGTGGCGCAAAGCGCAGGGACCCGCGTAAGGATCCCGGTTCAAGCCCCCAGCTCCCTACCTGCAGGGGAGTCGCTTCACAGGTGGTGGAGCAGGTCTGCAGGTCTCTATCTTTCTCTCCCACTCTCTGTCTTCCCCTCCTCTCTCCATTTCTCTCTGTCCTGTCCAACAATGAACAACATCAACAATGGCAATAATAATAACCACAACAAGGCTACAACAACAAGGGCAACAAAAAGGGGGAAAAAAATGGCCTCCAGTAGTGGTGGATTCATAGTGCAGGAACTGAGCCCAGCAATAACCCTGGAGGGAAAAAAAAAACCAAACATCTAGGTAACATTGTCATATTAGAAAAGCTAATCAGTGAAATTATCACTTTCATCACTGAGATAGGCATGTTCTAACAGCAATACTTGACCTTCTGAAGAACCAGTGGCACACAGTAATTGAAGAGACATGAGAGACAGTGACTTTCCGAATTAAGAGATAATGTACAGTGACTCAAGTACTTAAAACCTTCCATTTTAACCAGTACCCTAAAATATACAAGCTCATTTATTTCATCCATGTAACTTGACTTAATTCATTTGCAGAAGTCACTTTGTGGTTTTAATGATGGTATCTTTAAAGATGATATATTCCCTAGACAAATGACCTCACCAACGTGTCCTGGAACTCCACTCCTACATACCCCTCCCCTACTAGGGAAAGACAGAAATAGGCTGGATCAACCTGCCAACACCCATGTCCAACAGAGAAGCAATTACAGAAGGCAGACCTTCCACCTTCTGCACCCTGTAATGATACTGGGTCCATACTCCCAGAGACATAAAGAACAGGGGATCTTCCAATAGAGGGGATGGGATACGGAACTCTGGTGGAGAGAATTGTGTGGAATTGTACCCCTGTTATCCTACTGTTTTGTTGATAATTATTAAATCAATAAAAGAGATTATATATTTTTAAAGATTGCACTGAAAACTTCTACCCTCTCTCCAAAATGGAAAATAAAACAAATGCTGGAACAAAATTAGAAAGAATGCTGAACCTAGATGGTGGTTATATGTTGTGTATCACTGGGAAAAAAATCACTGCAAAAGATCAGAACAGGGACAGAGATCAAAAGATAAAGTAGAAAGAAGTTGATTAAATATTCTGAAGGATGGTTTTGTACCATCGTAGAGTTTGGTTGATATAAATAAATGTGAGAGCCTTCAGTGATTATTATTATCATCATTACTGTACTCATCTAGGAAATTATAGGTTATTTGGCACTGTATTCTTCATATTAATGATGTGAAGTTTCATGACAGCCCACTAAGAAAATAAAGATGAAAAATAATAAATCAGCCTGCAGTACTTAAAAGCCTAATGAAATCCAAACACTTCCCAATAGAAGATGACTCAGTGACACAGAATTGGCAGTTGATTGTTGTTAGATAATTAGTTTTTACTGGCCTTTTTCAGATTTTAAGAAGGCATCTACAAAGTCCTTCTTTCTCCCACAGTCTGCTTGGATTCACTTAAAGAGACCTAGACAAGAACCATCAATCAGAAAAATATAGTAGAGACATCCTTCAATTGCTTAACGACCATTTTCCAGTATATTTAAAGCTACACTAATTTTTATTTAAAATACTTGACCAGGTCTATTGAAACAACTTTTTATACTCCAAGCAAAAGTAAGAGGAAAAGTCCGGCTATCACTAATTTGTGTAAGGAAATGCACAATTATAGATTTAATGACAACTATGCATCAAATGAAGTCAAGAAAATATTATCTTTAGGTCTCAAGCAGTGGCACACCTAGCCATTTACAGTACAGTGCATAAGGAATGAGGTTCAAGGCCCCTGGTCCCCACCTGCAGGGGGAAACCTTCATGAGTGGTAAAGCAGAGCTGCAGGTGTCTATCTGTCTGTCTGTCTATCTGTCTTCCCTTTCCCTCTCAATATCTCTGTCTCTATCTAATTAATAAATTTTTAAAAATGTTATCTTTAAGGAAGTACTCAGGTGGGAGGATGGGGAATACATAACTTTAGTGGTAAGTGTGGTGTGAAACTATACATTGCAATTTGTCAGTCTTGTAGAGCATACTATTAATAATAAAAAGTTTTTAAAAATTTAAATTAAAAAAAGTTATCTTTGAGGAAGTGCTCAAGCTAAGTCTTTGTCCTGGCTAGATTTTAGGAAATGAAAGCTTTGAAAATGGATTGCTGGTGTCTATATCCACATGAGAGAAACTGCTGAGTTAATAGGATAGGTCCACTTCTATCTTCATATAGGAGACATTTCATCTGTTTGGGAACATTGTCCCCACTAAGTTAGTTCATCAGTAGGTCAGTAGTGACTTTGTCTCCACTCAATGACCCTGCACAATGTGCTCTCATAACCCAAGTTAACCCAAGTTAGTATGCATTAACATACTGAACTCATTGTATCTTGTACCAATTCTAAAAATACCCTAAAAAGACATTCTTTAAGTATTCCTTCTTGAGAACTTTAACTGTCCTAAATTATCTTATTTAAATTGTACGGCAACAGTGCAGGTTCCAATGTATCTATGTAACATTTTTGTACTGACCCTACCATGGATTTGACTGAATATTCAGAATACAGTGGTGAGCAAAACAGCCAGACCCCCTCAATAAACCTAGCTGTCTATAAGATAACTGAGCAAATTACAGTTCAACTGAAGAAATGAAGTAACTATAAATGATGACTAGTGGTATGAAAATAAATTATAAAGGGGAATTAAGAAATACCTCTCTCTAGGGACCAGGTGGTGGTACACATGCCTGAGTGCCAGGCTAGTTTCACTGGAGAGAGAGGAGACCAGGAACTCATGGTGGAGCGGGAACACAAATCTTTATTCATGCGGGTGCTCCAGAGTTAGGTGTGAGCACAGTGGGTTTAGGCCATGTGGAGCTACCAAAATGGCTGCCTCTCGCTATGCATGCCAGCCCTTCTCCAGGTCAGGAAGCGGAAAAGAAAGGGAGAGAGAAAGAGAACGAAAACAGAAGTGACTTTTATAGGAGAATTCCGGAAGTGGCAAATTGGGATGGAATTGGCTAGGGAAGAGGGTGGAGAAAAGAAAAAGGCATTCTGGGAAGGTAGAAAGCTGGCGGGATTAGCAGTATCCTGAGGGGATAACGTGGTGGGGAAATGTAAATAATACTTGCATGGAAATAGAGTGGTTTGTGGGCCCTGCCAATGTTCAACCCCATCTGCACAATTTCCCAACACCTGAGTACACACATCACAGTGAGCAAGGACCCAGGTTCAAGCCCCAGATCCTCACTTGGAGGGGAGGAGCTTCATGAGTGATGAAGCAATATGGCAGTTGTCTCTGCTCTCCCATTCTCACTCTCCCTTCCCCCTCAATTTCTGTCTCTATCCAAAGTAAATAAATAAATAAACAAATAAATAAACAAACCTCTCTACAGAGTTGCTGTTTAAGATGATCCAAAATAGGACATAGAAAACATCTGATGGGAAAAATTTATTGGTTTAATACAAAGCTTATAAAAACATCCTGGGGGCAGAGACAGATTCATTGTATTAAAAAGAAAAGAAAAGAAAGAAAGAAAAGAAGGAAGGGAGAAAAGAAGAGAAGAGAAAAGGAAAAGAAAACAAAAGAAAAGAGAAAAAATGAACAAAACTTCAAGAAGAAATCTGTGAGCAGTCCAAGATGTGGGGCTTGAATAGTGAATAGAGTCAGACTCTCAAGCATGAGTTCCTATGTTCCAATCCCAGCATCTCATGTACCAACATGATTCTCTCTTTTGATTAGATAAAAATAAATAAGTAAATAAGTGTTTTGGAAGAAGAAGAAGAGGAGGAGAAATACCTATGTGTGGTTTCAGCAGAGATGTCCAGGAGGGAGGTGTTGAGAGATAAGGATTTATGCCTATTTTAGGCAAGCAATCTGACATTTGTTTAGTGCATAAATAATGGAAACTCAGAGAAATGAAGAAATACCCTTATTAGAAATTGAATGACTGAAACACCCAGTCTCCTAAACCAGCTGTCTGATTCCGACATTCTTTCTACAAGCCTACAGCTCATTATCCTATTGAATGTTCACTAAAGTTTTAGATTGCATGGACTTATTTGGAGTGGTTTACAAGTGAAACTCAGCTAGTGGTTTACAAGTGAAACTTAGCTCATGCTCCACATGAACAAAGAGAAAGCTACTACACAAGGGCCAGTGGTAATCTTTTCCAAAGAATTTCCTGGGAAGGCTGTTCATCCTAAGAGTAGGGCATGAGTTTGCTGAGAAGTACATAGTATGGTGTCTTGTACTTAACAGGCCAAACTCGCCAAGTTTGAAGCTATCCATGGAAAAACTTTCAATAGCTATTGAGTGACTTACTTTCTCCAAAAAAACAGGAATGTTGGGTAAAAGTGTACTCACACATTTTATTTATTTATTTACGACCAGGGTTATTGCTGGGGCATTGTGTCTGGATGATTCCAAGTGACCATTTCCCCCTTTTTCCTTTTTAAATAAAGAACAAGAGTCAGAGGACTTCTCCACTGGTCATGGACACCCTGCTGGTGGGTAACAAGAGCTTGAATCAGGCTTTGAGCATATGGTGACACATTTTTTAAGATTTATATTATGTGACAAGACAAAGAGAGAACCAAAGCATCACTCCAACATATATGGTTCTTGGAATTGAGCTCAAGTGTAAGTCTTGCCCTTTGTCATCTGGTCACTTGAACAGCTGTGCTATATTTAGTTTTAATCTTCTTCTTCTTCTTCTTCTTTTTTTTTTTTTTTTTTACCAGAGCACTGTTTAGCTCGGGTTTATGGTGGTGCAGGGGACTGAACCTGGAACTTTGGAGCCTCGGGCATGAGAGTCTATTTGCATAACCATTATACTATCTATCCTCTGCCCAGTTTTAATCTCTTAACAAATCTTGCATATGAAAATTTTAGACATGCACAGCCCAGCTAGTAGTATAGGAGAGTATTTTTGCTCCACAGTCATGACTGCTACAAATACTAGAACACTGTCTTATTTTGGTCAATATAATGGTATTTCATTTTAGCTTAATGATCAGTGAAATTCAGAAGCTACTTATACTTACATTTTCCCGTTGGCTGCTTTGTATGTTTTTAGTCACACACACACATACATGCATCAGCAGATTTGTAATTTTCTCATTAGATTACCTGTTCAAATTCTTTGTTCGTTTAGCCATTGAAGACTTCCTAATATGTATGAATCCTTTGTGTCAGAACAACAGCAACATTTTTTTCTGTCAGATATATGCAAAATATCCTCTCCCAATAGACTATGTTATGCAATTCTTCTAGTGTTTGCCCTTCTTCTGTAGCCAGTCAACAGCATCAGGTTGAGCCTGATGTAAAGTTTCGAGACCTCCTTTGAATCTGGAGAGGTGGCAGTCGTTGACTATGTGGGTCATAGTCTGTCTGGAGCCGCAGGGGCAGTTCTGGTCATCTCTGGCTCCCCAGCGGTGGAACATAGCGGCGCACCAGCCATGGCCTGTTCGATAGCGATTGAGGAGGGCCCAATCATAACGTGCTAGGTCAAAGCCGGGTTGATGCTTGCAGGGGTCTGTGATGAGGTGTTTGTTCTTTACCTCAGCTGACTGCCAACTCTGTTTCCAAGAGACTGGAACAGAGAAGTTCAGTGTAGGCGTAGGGGACCAGATTGGGTGACGAGACATCAAGCGTTGGACAGGGTGGGCGAAGATATCCGCGTATATTGGCAGGTCCGGTCGAGCGTAGACGTGGGAAATGAACTTAGATGATGCCGCATCCCGACGAATATCTGGCGGGGCAATGTTGCTAAGAGGGATGCATTGGATCGACCTTCCCGTGGTGCATCTCGTGAGTACCCATTCATTGGGGAAACTGACGATCCTTCCTAGCCGACTGAATCCACATGGATCCCAGTCACTTTCAAAGCCAGCAACAAGCAGATGTTATGCAATAAAATCTATTATTACTTTTTTCTTTTTAATAAATGGGTAGACTTAGAGGTGACTTACTATTATGTGTTTCTGAGAGAGAAAGAGGGAGAGAGAACAAAAGAGGGGGAAAAAAAAAACAGAGGGCTATTCTTTATGTAGGGTTGGAGACCAAACCCAGGACTCATCCATGCTCTACTATTGACTCACCTCTATGGTCCTTTTTCTTAATAATCAAAATAAACAAAAGAGACTCCGTGAGGTTCAGGAACTTGCTCCATATCACACTGTACCCACATGCCAACAACTGTGCTATAAACTATTACACACTCCCCAGTAAAGTGATTTAAAAAAAAAATCTGTTGGCATGTTACATTTCTGTTTTCCCAAAAGTTTTCAAAAATATTTTGTTTTGAAGAAAACTATCAAACTGATCCTGCAAATCCACACCTCCATATTTCAAAGTTTTATCTCTTTTCTTGTGCATAGTTATATATTATAAATATTTCTAGAGGGGGTCATTTACGGATAAAAGGAGGAAATCATTTGGGCCTTTAATCTAAACTTTCACCCATCCTTTGAGACTAAGTGCCAAGGACACATCAATTTTCCTCCTTTTATCAGTTGAAAGATGTAAAAATGTCTTTTGCTTAGTGCTTTTTTGTGTGACAGTGGAATGGAGGGAGAGAGAGGGACAAACTGGCACCCCCCTTTCAGCCAGGCCATCTGAAGGAATTCTTCCAATATTGATTTCATTTCAGAAATACAGCATATTTTGTTTATTTCATGAAGACAGCACTAAGTGGTAGGAAATTTCCTCCCACATTCTGTAACCAGAATCTGTAAACTAGATTTTGTATGACAGTCTAAAAAGAGAAAGAATTAGAGTATATTAAAAAAAAAAAAAAACCTAGAAGTTGTTTCATAATTTGCCCATACACAAAGCCTAGCATTTCAAATTTAAAAAATTAACAAAAAGTTATATGGTTATTTAATTATCAGAATTATGTGTGAGTGTGTGTGTGTGTGTGTGTGTGTGTGTGTGTGTACACATTATCTCTTGTACTCAAATACTCTAGCATCAGAGATTTCTTGACTGACAAGATTAAAGTAAGATGGGTAACTTTTTTATACTCAGTTCATAATCAGGAGACATATGAGAACAACCATTTAAGAGTATGAATATTTTAATAAGCACCACTGCTGTATTTGCCATTGTTGATCTAGAACTTTTGGGATACAACTAAAAAAAAAAAACTTATTTTATGTATGTGTGTGTAATTATGTTCTACAGTAGCATCTTGCTTTCACTCCGAATTTTCAGGAAGAAGTGAGCATTTGTCTAATCCAGTATCCACTAGTGACCTTTATTCTCATACCTAGACCTAGGTGTTCTCTCAAAGGGGGCAGGGTGGAGAGGAGTCAGAACAGAATGATTCCTGGTTAAAACTGAGATTTATAGACTGTTTATATAGACAGGCCTCTAAGAAGTAACCACTAGAAAAAAAGAACAAATCTCACTAAATGTCAATCTAAATAAAGTACAAACAGCTTCTCCAGTGACCAGGATGCAATGCCAAGGACCACATATTAAGCAAATTTTAAAAATAGATAGACAAACGAATAAGCTTTGATATCATTATGAAGAGAACCCATATGATATTGATTGTAACTGGATGAGAAAAATGATGCCTACAGATTTATGGAAATATTAATGAAGAGAGGTAGGAGATTTGCCTTATTATTCCCCTCTTTTGTAATATCCCAATATGTGAACTTCCAATTTTTTCTTTAGAGGGATTATAGAGTATGTTCATCTCTCACTATACAAACCTCTCTTTGTCTATACAGTAGCAGTTACTAGAACATTCTTCATTAGTCTGAATAAAAATAAAATATATTTGTTGTTCCTAGGATTGATGTCCAGAATTTGAAAACATTCCTCTCTAAACATGGTAGGTGCTTTAATATTTCAATATCCCCATTCTATCCTATCATCTTGTCTTCTCTTGACTAGATCTTTTTTTTTCATACATTTCTCATCTGACATGGTTTCTTACCTCTCACAGTCCATTTTACTCTTCTCCAAATGGTTCCTACTTTGTTAGTATTGTCCTGATTTCTCTGCACTCTGAGTTGAACAAAACATTCCTGTTAAGCTAGAGAGTACTGGAGAATCGACTGCTTGGAGCTGTTTTTCCCTTTAGGTTCCACTTGGGATAATGTTAGAGCTAACCACACTGGGATGGAATGTTTTGGCTAATAACATAGTTTTCAGTTCTTGAAAGTTTCACATCCTTGAGTCTACAATAGAACAAGATAAAGAGGGACACCCAAGACCTCACTGCAGAACTCTTTTTAAAAAATACCTAGTAGCTAACTATAGAGAGATGATAGTATTGTGTAGCAACAGAAAGAATTTTTCCTTGTGGACTGGGTGGTCACGCACCTGGTTGGACACACATGTTACAATGCACAAGGACCAGGGTTTGAGCCCCTCAGTCCCCTCCTGCAGTGGGAAAGCTTTGCAGTGGGAAAGTGGTGAAGCAGTGATACAAGTATCTCTCTGTCTCTCTGTCTCTCTTTCTCTCTATCACCCGCTTCTCTCTCGATTTTGGGCTGTCTCTATTCCATAGATAAATAAAGATAATAAAAAAAAAGAAAGAATTTTTCTTGTTTCCTCTTATTTAGAGCACAAAATTGGAATCCACAATGACATCTAGCAACAACTTTTTACTTAACTAACTTTTCAGCTTTATATGGGTTGATAGACTTTCCCCTAATTTATAAATAGAAGCATATACATGTCTGAAGAGTAAAAATGTAAAATATAAAGAGAAGAACCACATGTACGTTTAAGCATATATTATGAATAAAAATAAAATATGGAACAAAATGTCTTATGAAACTATCATTTATCTATCTTCCTACCTATCTGTGTGTGTGTATATATATATATATATATATATACACACATATGCATAGATTATATAAATGTGTCTATTTATATATATATATGTATACATTTACATATATATAGTACATGAGTCTGGGTGTATCTGTGTTTCTTTTTAGAATACTTAGATCTTGATGTATCTTACCCAGACATAGAAGTCCCAAGTCTATAAGCTACATACATTTCTTGCCAAGTTATTATATTCTGATATCAATGGGGTTTCAGAATCTGTGTAACGGTTTTCCTAAACATATGAAGAAATTAATGCAGAGTTGGATTACACTACCAACCCCCAAATTTAGGAGCTCTAATTCTATTAACCAAAACCTCCAGGCAAGTCTCCAACACCCAATGCCTATGTATATAATTAATTTTTGAAATTAAGTGTACTTGTTTATCTTAGGTTGGCTTAATTTTGCTTATTCCAACCTAGTGTTGTGGCTTACAAAGAGTATTTTGAATTTACTTTTGTGATCTGTAGCACTGAATAACTTTTAAAGTTTGCCTCCTCTGAAAACATAATAAACATGCATTCCAAGTCAGATTATGAATAATGTGCTAAGCAGAACCAAGTCAAGAATATTGTCTCAGGATAGTTCATTAAAGCTCTTTTTGTGGCTGACACTAATACACAGCTTCTTGATTTGGGGTACATGAATTTTAATTAATTCAATGATATCTGAAAAAGATTACTTGCTACACGAGTGTTAACTTAATAGTCCTAAGTCTTCCCCAAACCTAAATTAAAATTTAACTCTATGTTCATTTTATTTCTGAAATAGCACCAGGATAATTCAGTAAGAAAACACTTATCTTTTCAGCAAATGGTGCTAGGATAACCGGATACCACAAATAAAAAAAAATAAGTTGGAATACACCACATGATATCACAAATTTTTGCTCTTATGATGACATGGTAATACATTTTGTTTTATTCAAATTTTTATGCAAAATGAAAAGGAGACCAGAACATAAGAGCTCAATTTATAAAACCCTTAAAAGAAAACACAGACATTAGCTTTTGTGGCCTTAGATTAGGTAATGAATAGGTACTCAGAAATGACACAAGAAACAGAAGCACCAAACAAAAAAAAATTAATTGGACCGCATTAAAATTAAATACTCTTAGACAATCAAATCAAATAACTCATATTCTGCAAATAATATCAAATAAGAGGAAAAGAAAATTATAATACAGGAGAAAAATTTGAAAATCATATTTTAAAAAGTGCACTGAGGTATGCATAGTAACATTTGTATAGATTCTGAAAAAAAAATTATGCTCACTGAAAGAAGAGAGTCACAAACATATGTATAATCGCAGTTATCAGAAATGTCTAGATTATCAGGAAAACCAAAAGGACTAAATATACCTTGGTAGTGTTCTGGACCTATGGGAAGGGGAAAAATGGAAGATAGGTAAGGTATCTTACCTACTTTTTCCCATTGGTGATTTATGAGATTGTAAGATAACAGATAACAGAGACATGGTTCCACAGCACACCCATTATCAAAGTTCTGTACCTCACCAGCATCCCCCACCAATGATAAGCACCAACATTTTCCCGGAGACTTAAAGCCAAGTTTGGCCTACCTACCCTTTTTCATTTGACAATATTCCTTATGGTGAACTTTTTTTTCCTTCTTTTCCTCCCTCACCTTCAGATAGAAAGACAGAGCTGGATAGAGAATGAGAGACATCGCAGCCCAACTTAACAATTCATGGAGCTTCTTGTGTGGTACACGGTGTTGTCATGTGGTGCTGCTGCTCAAACCCAGGTGCTCAAACATTACAAAGTGTGGACTCTTCCTGCTGAGCTATCTCCTGGTCCTCCAATTCCCCTTTAATAGGAAGGTTGGTTTGATTTAGTAGGCTGAGAGATTTCTGTAGACAAAACTCTTTTTGATTTCAGCTAATGTTACAGATGAGATGATTTTTCAGCGTGCATAATCTCTCATTAGAGATAATACATTCACGAAAGAGCCACAGATTTCTTCAAAAGGAGTGACAGATCTTATCAGAAGAAATATTTTATGGTTTCCCTAGCAAACTTGAGCATGTGTGGTCTATAAACAGTCAGTGTGAGACTTGGATGGATGTAGGTATAAGACCTGATTGCCTAACAGATGTCACATTTAGCTTCCGGAGTCATTTGGTAGGTGGCACCAGTTGTAATCAACAACATTAAAAAAGGAATATTAATTTACCTAGAATGAGATCATATAATGCTTACTGTTACCTAAACTACAATCTCAGAAATCAGCTTCAGGAGGACAAGTGAGACAGGTTTTGTTTGAATCTTTCTCTTATTTATTTCTGCCATTGTTTTACAAATTGAGCGAGAAGGAAAAAATCAACCCCAGGTAGAGCCAATTACAACTCTCAGCTGGGGGTGATAGTAAATTCAGTGTGAGATGCTCTCAGACAGATTTGTCCTGACATACGAGAATCACTTGCACTCATCTTTTCCCAACTCTGTATTCAGTGTGGTCATTTAGGTAGCTTGAAATCAATCATAATAGGAGGATGAGAATTACAAAAACTGGCTAATGCTACAAATATTACCTTTATTTTCTCTCGAGAGTCAGCTTTTAAACAACACCAGTCCAGTCCTGGCAGGTTTCTCAAGGTTGGCTTACTAAAGTTGTGTAGACCAACAGGACATATATCCCTGGGTGTCAACGGCACACAAATCATGACACAAATTCACTAAGAGGAGGGTTTTAGCAGTGCACACTACATGAAGCAACCCTGAAGAACACTGACTTTTTAAGTCAAGGTCAAATGAAAGTATATTGATACTTCTAATTAAACAACAGCAACCATCTAATTTATCTTCAGGGAAAAAGCATATATTGTGGTGGGAGATATGTATATATCTATCTTTACATCTTCATAAAGTTCAATACTTCATTTACCTATCAGTATATTCCTTTTTTTTAAATTTCTTTTATTGGGGAATTCATGTTTCACATTCAACAGTAAATACAATAGTTTATACATATATAACATTCCCCAGTTTTCCATATAACAACACAACCCCCACTAGGTCCTCTGTCATCCTTCTTGAACCTGTATTCTCCCCACCCACCTACCCCAGAGTCTTTTACTTGGGTGTAATACGCCAATTCCATTTCAGGTTCTACTTGTGTGTGTGTGTGTGTGTGTGTTTTTAATCTTGTTTTTCAACTTCAGCCTGAGAGTGAGATCATGCCATATTCATCCTTCTGTTTCTGACTTACTTCACTCAACATGAATTTTTCAAGGTCCATCCAAGATCAGCTGAAAACGGTGAAGTCACTATCTTTTAAAGCAGAGTAGTATTCCATTGTGTATATATACCACAACTTGCTCAGCCACTCATCTGTTGTTGGACATCTGGGTTGCTTCCAGGTTTCGGCTGTTACAAATTGTGCTGCCAAGAACATATGTGTACACAGATCTTTTTGGATGGATGTGTTGGGTTCCTTAGGATATATCCCCAGGAGAGGAATTGCAGGATCATAGGGTAGGTCCATTTATAGCCTTGTGAGAGTTCTCCAGACTGTTCTCCACAGAGGTTGGACCAATTGACATTCCCACCAGCAGTGCAGGAGGGTTCCTTTGACCCCACACCCTCTCCAGCATTTGTTGCTGTTACCTTTTCTGATGTATGACATTCTGAGAGGAGTGAAGTGGTATCTCATTGTTGTCTTGATTTGCATTTCTCTGACAATCAGAAACTTGGAGCATTTTTTCATGTGTTTCTCAGCCTTTTGGATCTCTTCTGTGGTGAATATTCTGTCCATGTCCTCCCCCCATTTTTGGATGGAGTTATTTGTTGTCTTGTTGAGTCTGGCAAGCTCTTTATATATGTTTGTTATTAAACTCTTGTCTGATGTATAGCATGTAAAGCTCTTCTTCCATTCTGTGAGGGGTCTCTTGGTTTGGGTGGTGGTTTCTTTTGCTGTGAAGAAGCTTTTTAATTTGATGTAGTCCCATAGGTGTATACTTGCCTTAGTCTTCTTTGTAATTGGATTCGTTTCATTGAAGATGTCTTTAAAATGTATGCAGAAAAGAGTTCTGCCAATATTTTCCTCTAAGTATCTGATAGTTTGTAGTCTAACATCCAAGTCCTTGATCCACTTGGAATTTACTTTTGTATTTGGTGAAATACAGTGGTTCAGTTTCATTCTTCTGCATGTTTCAACCCATTGTTTCCAATACCATTTGTTGAAGAGACTCTGCTTTCCCCATTTAATAGTCTGGGCCCCTTTGTCAAAGATTAGATGTCGATAGGTGTGGGATCAGTATATTCTTTGATAGGCAAGGTGTTCCTTCTTCTGTGACTCACACAATAGTCTCCATCAAGGACACTATCTAGTGAATTAGGGAACTATCCTTCTAAGACATGTGCAAATATGTAGAAGGAGCATTTGGACTCACTGTATGGTTAGAAGTGAATTATAAAGTAAAAAATACTCCAGATAGGTTTTTAGAAAGGCTGAAAATGAAATTAGTTGCATCAGTCCTTACATCTGTGTGCACTGTGGCCAGGAACTCTAGTGGAAAAACCAAAAGCAAAAGCAGGAAAATTAAATTTTGTTCCCAAAGTGGAAAGTCAAAAGCAGCATGATCTGCTCTTTATGGAACAGATTTCTGTCAAGGAAAGACAACATCTGTTTTAAGAAATTCTTTGAAAAAAACTATATAAATATGTGGGAATGGAATGGCATACATACTTTCTTGCTTAAAGAGTTGCCAGAGGAAGTAGGGAATCAAACTCCCAAGACACAGGGCCATTCAGGTACCTTGGCCAAGGCAACTACACTAATTCTGACCTCTCTGATGTTTAACACATCAAGAGAATGTAAGGAAATAACTAGAATTAATCTTGCCAGTTTCCTGGCATGATATCAAAGGTTTTGTAGATAAAATTTTGCATATGAGAAAATTAAATTCTGGAGGAGGGAAGTTGGGAGGAAGAATTTAGAAGTTCTGTTGAATGTTCAACACTAAAAACTAGTCAACAAGAAAAAAATTTTTCAAGATTCAGTGTTGCATACAGTTTGAGGCAAAGCGTTCTCAACTTGGAGTTCTTTGATAGAATACAGAGAATCTGTGTCTTGGGTATTTTTAAAGACATCTTTATTTTTACTCAACTCAAACTGGAATTTATCACTTCTTTCAGTTATTAATGTAGGCCACAAATCACAGTGACTATTATCATGAGTCATCATTAATAGGAATCACAGGTCTTTCAGATCACATTGCAGATGGTGTCAATAGCTTCACATACCACTTACTCTCACCATAACTTTGAGTTGTCTATAGTCATGAAACTCCCCACTATTCTTGTTATTTAAGTATTAATAAGGAAACACAACAAAAATCTGGTGCTTAAATATTCTGAAGATATCATACTCCCTGAATTACAACTATACTACAAGGCTACATTAATCACAACTGTGTTGTACTGGATCAAAAATAGATGATCAGTTTAATGGAATAGAACTGAGAGTCCAGGACTAAGCACTCATATTTATAGACAGCTAATCAACAACAAAAGGACCAGACACATTAAATGGAGAAAGAAAAGTCTGTTCAATAAACTGTGTTGGAAAGACTGGGTGATCACATGCAGAATAATTAAACAGTACCACTCTTTCACCAGTCAAAAAGTGAACATCAAAGACTTGGATGTTAGACCAGAAACCATAAAGTACATAGGGAAAAAAAAAAAAAAAAACTCTGTGATGTTTACTTCAGCAACATCTTCAAAAGGTAGGAAAGTTAAAACAAAAATAAACCAATGGCATTAAATCAAACTGAAAATTTTCTGAAAAGCAAAAGAAAAAATCATCAAAACAAAAGATTCTATGGGGTGAGAGAAGATACTTATATTCCATGCAACAGATAAGAGACTAATAAGAAATATATATATATAAAGAATGCACAAAACTCATTAGCAACAAAAAAACCATTTGAAAAAATTTGGAGAAATAACTGAACAGGAGCATCAGATCTGTTTCTCTCCTCTCCTCTCCTCTCCTCTCCTCTCCTCTCCCGGATCAACTAGGAATACCAAAGGAGACCACCTGGGACTGAAACAAGACAGGACTAGAATGACTACAGGAACCCACCAAATCACCGGTGAGTGCAAACACACATGGCTGGTGACAGAGAAGACCCTAAGGAGAGACTAACTGACTGGTAACACTCTGATGGTCTAGCAGGTGAGACACCACCTCCAGTCTGTTCCACAAACAAGGGGACTGCTGAAGGGAGGAGAGGACTCCCCAGAGACTCACCAAGTGCAACTCTGAGTCTCCATTGCTACTGCCCTCAGAATCTGGAGCAGTGGCAGGGAGGGACACCGGGGGACAGAGATCTAACCAGGAAATTCAGGAGAAGACCTATACCTTGGTGGCATAGCTGTGGGGCTGTGAAAGTCTCTTTGCATAACCACTGGACTATCTCTGCCACACCCTGCCTTATCTCTTGCTTAGGAGTCGGTGATTAAGTTAAGAAGCCTACTTATAGTTAGAAGCCCTCAGGCTCCCATAGCCTACAGAGCAGAAAAAAAAAAAAGAGGCTTTTAAATTACTGAGCTCCAACTCAGGGATTAAAATACTATTGAAACAACTGTTAACTTCCACCACTGTGAACCCTTTAATTACCTTACTTAGACATAAGTCAATCCAGGAAATAGTGATCAGTAATTTGAAAAGTACTAAGAGAGGGAACTCATGATATAATATATAAAATGGGTAAACCAACAAGAAGAAATATTGGAGAAATGAACCAGGACAACAGTCCAGCTAAAAGCTCCCCAAACGGTGAAGCACAAAATATTAGCTAAGGAAATAATCACAGGATTGAGTAAAGAGTTTGAAAGAATTGTAATCAGAAATACAGCAACAACAAATGAGACTCTGGAAGAAAACACTATCTCAAGGTTATTAGAGAGCTGAAAGCTGAAATAGCTGACCTAAGAACACAACTAGCTGAACAAACTAAAACAGTATCAGAACAGAGAAACAAAATAGATGAACTCCAGAAAACAGTAGAGGGCAGAGAGAATAGAATCAATGAGGCTGAAGACAGAATTAGCAAGATGGAGGACGAATTAGAGACAACTAAAAAAGAAGTAAGAGATCTCAAAAAGAGATTAAGAGATGCTGAAAACAAAAACAGAGACCTATGGGATGACTTCAAAAGAAACAATATACGCATTATTGGCTTACCAGAGGAAGAAAGAGAGGGAGAGGAAGAAAGCATTCTTCAGGCCATAATAGCTGAAAACTTCTCTAGCCTAGACAACATCAAAGACATAAAGATTCAAGAAGCCCAGAGGGTCCCAAACAGAATGAACCCATACTTAAAGACACCAAGACACATCATATTTAGAATGGAAAGGAATAAGGATAAAGAAAGGATCCTGAAGGCTGCAAGAGAAAAACAAAGAGTCACCTACAGAGGAAAACCTATAAGATTAGCAGCAGACTTCTCCACACAAACACTACAGGCCAGAAGAGAATGGTAAGATATCTATCGAGTGCTCAATGAGAAAATCTTTCAACCAAGAATACTATATCCTGCTAGACTGTCATTCAGACTAGATGGAGGCATCAAAACCTTCTCAGAAAAGCAACAGTTGAAAGAATCAACTATCACCAAGCCTGTCCTGAAAGAAGTTCTGAAAGGTCTTCTATAAACAGTCAGACCATCATAAATAGGACATATATCAGAACACTCTAAAACTCTACAAGAATGGCATTAAAATATCTTCAATCTTTGGTATCAATAAATGTCAGTGGCTTGAATTCACCTATTAAAAGACACAGAGTAGGAAGATGGATCAGAAAATACAACCCAACATTATGCTGTCTACAGGAAACCCACCTAACTCAACAAGACAAACACAGACTTAAAGTGAAAGGATGGAAAACTATCATACAAGCCAACGGCCCACAAAAAAGGGCAGGAACAGCTATTCTCATATCTGACACGATAGACTTTGAAATAGATAAGATTAAAAAAGATAGGAATGGACACTACTTGATGCTCAGAGGATCAGTCAATCAAGAGGACTTAACAATTATTAACATCTATGCACCCAATGAGAAGCCATCTAAATACATCAAACGTCTACTGAAAGAGCTACAACAATATAGTAACAGCAACACAGTCATAGTAGGGGACTTCAACACCCCACTCTCTCAACTTGACAGATCATACAGGCAGAAAATCAATAAAGACATAAGGGAGCTAAATGAAGAGATAGATAAACTAGAACTATTGGACATTTTCAGAGCCATTCATCCCAAGAAACTGGAATACACATTTTACTCAAATCCACATGGGTCATTCTCAAGGATAGACCATATGTTAGGCCACAAAGACAGCATCAGCAAATTCAAGAGCATTGAAATCATCCCAAGCATCTTCTCAGATCACAGTGGAATTAAACTAATATTTAACAATCAACAAAAGATTAGTAATAGTCCCAAAATGTGGAAGCTCAACAGTACACTTCTTAACAACCTCTGGGTCAAAGAGGAAATCAATGAAGAAATCAAAATGTTTTGAGACTTCAATGAAAATGAAGACACAAGCTATCAAAATATTTGGGACACAGCGAAGGCAGTACTGAGAGGGAAGTTCATAGCTATACAAGCACACATTAGAAAACAAGAAAAAGCACAAATAAACAGCCTGATTGCACATCTTAAATACCTAGAAGAACAACAACAAAGGAACACTAAA
Source organism: Erinaceus europaeus (assembly GCF_950295315.1). Taxonomy (NCBI): domain Eukaryota; kingdom Metazoa; phylum Chordata; class Mammalia; order Eulipotyphla; family Erinaceidae; genus Erinaceus; species Erinaceus europaeus. The sequence continues at coordinate 19,195,588 of NC_080168.1, forward strand.
GCAACCAAAAGGACAGAAATCACTAAAGTTAGGGCAGAAATAAATAGCATTGAGAATAAGAAAACCATACAAAAGATCAACGAAAGTAAATGTTGGTTCTTCGAAAGAGTGAACAAAATCGACAAACCTTTAGCCAGACTCACAAAACAAAAAATGGAGAAGACCCAAATAAATTGGATACTAAATGAAAGAGGAGATATCACAACAGACACCACAGAAATTCAACATATCATGCAAGGCTTCTATGAACAACTATATGCCACCAAGCTAGAGAACCTGGAGGAAATGGACGATTTCCTAGATACCTACCAACTTCCAAAACTAAGTAAAGAGGAAGTGGATAACATGAACAGGCCCATCACAGCTAATGAAATTGAAACAGTTATCAAAAATCTCCCCAAAAATAAAAGTCCTAGACCAGATGGTTTTACAAATGAATTCTACAAAACCTTCAAAGAAGAACTAATACCTTTACTTTTAAAAGTCTTCCAGAAGATTGAAGATACTGGAATACTCCCTGCCAGCTTTTATGAAGCTAACATCACTCTGATACCAAAAGCAGACAGGGACACAACCAAAAAAGAAAACTACAGACCAATATCTCTGATGAACATAGATCCTAAAATACTGAACAAAATTCTAGCCAACCGGATACAGCAGTATATTAAAAAGATTGTTCATCATGACCAAGTGGGGTTTATCCCAGGCATGCAAGGTTGGTTTAATATATGTAAATCAATCAATATGATCCACCACATCAACAAAAGCAAGACCAAAAACCACATGGTCATATCAATAGATGCAGAGAAAGCCTTTGACAAAATACAACATCCCTTTATGATCAAAACACTATATATAGCAAACCTACAGCCAACATCATACTCAATGGTGAAAAACTGGAAGCATTTCCACTCAGATCAGGTACTAGACAGGGCTGCCCACTATCACCATTCCTATTCAACATAGTGTTGGAAGTATAGCAATCAGGCAGGAGCAAGGAATTAAAAGGATACAGATTGGAAGAGAAGAAGTCAAACTCTCCCTATTTGCAGATGACATGATAGTGTACACAGAAAAACCTAAGGAATCCAGCAAGAAGCTTTTGGAAATCATCAGGAAATACAGTAAGGTGTCAGGCTACAAAATTAGCATTCAAAAGTCAGTGGCATTCCTCTATGCAAACACTAAGCTAGAAGAAATTGAAATCCAGAAACCAATTCCTTTTACTATAGCAACAAAAACAATAAAATATCTAGGAGTAAACCTAACCAAAGAAGTGAAAGACTTGTATACTGAAAATTATGAGTCACTACTCAAGGGAATTGAAAAAGACACAAAGAAGTGGAAAGATATTCCATGTTCATGGGCTGGTAGAATTAACATCATCAAAATGAATATACTACCCAGAACCATCTACAAATTTAATGCTATCCCCATCAAGATCCCAAGCACATTTTTAGGAGAACAGAACAAATGCTACAAATGTTTATCTGGAATCAGAAAAGACCTAGAATTGCCAAAACAATCTTGAGAAAAAAGAACAGAACCGGAGGCATCACACTCCCAGATCTCAAATTGTACTATCAGATACTTAAAGGAAAATACTGGCCGAACTCTTTTCTGCATACATTTTAAAGACATCTTCAATGAAATGAATCCAATTACAAAGAAGACTAAGGCAAGTATACACCTATGGGACTACATCAAATTAAAAAGCTTCTTCACAGCAAAAGAAACCACCACCCAAACCAAGAGACCCCTCACAGAATGGGAGAAGAGCTTTACATGCTATACATCAGACAAGAGTTTAATAACAAACATATATAAAGAGCTTGCCAAACTCAACAAGACAACAAATAACTCCATCCAAAAATGGGGGGAGGACATGGACAGAATATTCACCACAGAAGAGATCCAAAAGGCTGAGAAACACATGAAAAAATGCTCCAAGTTTCTGATTGTCAGAGAAATGCAAATCAAGACAACAATGAGATACCACTTCACTCCTCTCAGAATGTCATACATCAGAAAAGGTAACAGCAACAAATGCTGGAGAGGGTGTGGGGTCAAAGGAACCCTCCTGCACTGCTGGTGGGAATGTCAATTGGTCCAACCTCTGTGGAGAACAGTCTGGAGAACTCTCACAAGGCTATAAATGGACCTACCCTATGATCCTGCAATTCCTCTCCTGGGGATATATCCTAAGGAACCCAACACATCCATCCAAAAAGATCTGTGTACACATATGTTCTTGGCAGCACAATTTGTAACAGCCGAAACCTGGAAGCAACCCAGATGTCCAACAACAGATGAGTGGCTGAGCAAGTTGTGGTATATATACACAATGGAATACTACTCTGCTTTAAAAGATAGTGACTTCACCGTTTTCAGCTGATCTTGGATGGACCTTGAAAAATTCATGTTGAGTGAAGTAAGTCAGAAACAGAAGGATGAATATGGCATGATCTCACTCTCAGGCTGAAGTTGAAAAACAAGATCAGAAAAGAAAACACAAGTAGAACCTGAAATGGAACTGGCATATCGCACCCAAGTAAAAGACTCTGGGTTGGGTGGGTGGGGAGAATACAAGTCCAGGAAGGATTCAGAGGACCTAGTGGGGGTTGTATTGTTATATGGGAAACTGGGGAATGTTATGCATGTACAAACTATTGTACTTACTGTTGAATGTAAAACATTAATTCCCCAATAAAAAAAAGAGGAAAAAAAGAATTAAAAAAAGAAAGAAAAAACTGAACAGAACCTTCACCAGACAATTTCGATGATCAACAACATATGGAAAAAATGCCTAATACTGTTGGTTATTAGAGAAATGTGTATCAAGGAAACAAAAAGATATCATGTCACCCCTATGAGATAGTCTATAGCAAAGGCAATAGAATCAACAACTTCTGGCAAGGATGTGGAGAAAGGGAATGAGATGTACCGAAACCTAACTTAGGGAAATGTACCCTCATGACAATGACAATCCTGTAATCAAATTCCCTCAATAAAATGATACTGAAGTTGAAAAAACCATCAAAGTCAAGGAGTATGATTATTGTTGTAAGTAGAAATTATAAGAATTAGATTATGAATGAAAATGATGATGAAGAGAAGGCAGATCATAGTAGGTAATATTGAAAAGTAATATGAGAACGGTGCAACCCAACCAGTAAAGTTACCAGTTATCACATGTGAGGACCCAGGTTCAAGCCCATGATTATCACCAGCAGCAGGAAAACTTCATGAGTAGTGAAGCAGCCTGCAGATGTCTCTCTTTCTCTTTCCCCTTCTCCCACTGTTTTTATCTCTGCCTCTGTTATTAAAAAAAAAAAAAAAAGAGAGGGAGCCAGGTGGTACCTCATCGGGTTAAGTGCATGTGGCACAAAGTGCAAGGACCGGCATAAGGATCCTAGTTAGGAGCCCCTGATTCCCCACCTGCAGGGAGTTGCTTCATAAGCGGTGAAGCAGGTCTGCAGGTGTCTATCTTTCTCTCCCCCTTTCTGTCTTACCGTCCTCTCTCAATTTCTCTCTGTCCTATCCAATGACAACAATAAAAACAACAATGATTAACAACAAGGGCAACAGAAGTGAATAAACAGCCTCCAGGAGCAGTGGATTCCTAGTGCAGGCACCAAGATCCAGCAATAAGAGGCAAAAAAAAAAAAAAAGGCAATAGACTATGATTCTTTCTTGGAGGTCATCCTTTCCAGATGTTAGAATTATTGGATATTTATTTATTTATTTATTTATTTATTTATTTATTACAATTCCTCTCTTAGGGCATATCCAAAGGAAGCAAATACATTCATCTGAAGAGATCTATGTACACTGATGAGGAATTGTAGCTATGTGTCAACAAGTGTACTGTAACCGGGGCGGGGGAGACAGCATAATGGTTATGCAAACAGACTCTCATGCCTGAGGCTCCGAAATCCCAGGTTCAATCCCCTGCCCACCATAAGCCAGAGCTGAGCAGTGCTCTGGTGTCTCATAGCGTGTGTGTATGTGTCTCTCTCTGCATCTCTCTCAAAAATAAAATTAATTAAAAAAATACTTAAAAAAAAAAGTGTACTGTAACCACCTACCAATAAAGTAGCAAACAAAAATTAATTTAGTTAAAATTTTAAAAAAGAAGGGTTGGGTCTTATTCCATTCATATTCAACCAGAGTTGTAATATCATTTAAACTTTGAAGGCAAAGGTGATTTATTTAATATTTATATAAGATTTCCACACTTATAAGGAAAATAAATAAATATAAAAACAAAATCTAGGGGGTGAAGGTAGATAGCATAATGATTATGCAAAGAGACTCTCATGCCTGAGGCTCCAAATATCCTAGGTTCAATCCTCTGTGCCACTGTAAACCAGGGCTGAGCAGTGTTCTGGTAAAAAAAAAAAAAAAAAAGTCCAAGTCCCCCAAAGAGGTAAAGCTGAGGGGGGAATAGAAAGACCATTTGAAAGTATGGAAGCTTTTCTTCTAGCGTTGATCAGATAGTCCTGTGTTATGGAGTGAATGCCTGAGATAGAGACAAAAACAGTGAATCACCTCATGCCAAAGCTGTGAGTTAGAAAGCCAGGACAACTTGTTGATCTGTCCACACTGACATCCTCCTACATGATCTTACACAAGTAACCCAAGCTTTGGTGAGTCAGTTTTGCCATTTTCATGGTCCATACATTCCATCCAAGTGGCTATGCAGATGTTCCAAGATAAACAGCTGTCTGAGAGACCATATACATACATATATATATTTAATTTTATTAGTAATTTAATATTTATTTACAAAATGAAAGAGATAACAGGGGTAAAATTGCACATCAGAGTTCTAGGTCCCTATTCCTTCCACTGGAAACTGCAATAGTTCTCCCAGGGTCACAATTACAGATTGACTATTATTTCTATAACTAACTGTCTATATTTATGTATGCTTGTCCAATTTTTCTGTGATCCTGCCTTCTCTTCCTTTCTAAGTCACACCTATACCTATTACTACTTCTAAACGTTCTTCCCCCCCCCCCCCCCTCTTCTCTCTCCAGGTCCTGATAGAGTTGGAGTTCAGAGCTCTGTGGTCATCTTCCCCTATCATTTCTCCCCCTTTGGGACGGTATGGACCAAAATTCTTTTGGGGGTGCAGAGTAGCTCCAAAACTTGAAGAAAATATGTGAATGCAATTAACTGTTTACCCCATCAATCTGACCCAGGTCCCATAGCTATTCATATTGAGCACAGGAGCCTGTGTAATCTCAGAGCTAGGATACACTCATTTTAGAACCAGTTTTCTTCAAGTGGCAGATTGTCAAAGAAATGCAAATAAAGACAACAGTGAGATTCCACTTCACTCCTGTGAGAATGTCATATATCAGAAAAAATAGCAACAATAGATGCTGGAGCAGTTGTGGGGTTGGGGGAGAAACCCTTGTGTACTTTTGGTGAGAATGTAAATTGGCCCAGCCACTGTGGAGAGCAGTCTGGACAACTCTCACTAAAAATGGACTTACTTTGGGAGTCAGGCACAGTGGGTTAAGTGCAGGTGACGCAAAGCACAAGGACTGGTATAAGGATTCCAGTTCGAACGCCCAGCTCCCCACCTGCAAGGGAGTCGCTTCACAAGCAGTGAAGCAGGTCTGCAGGTGTCTATCTTTCTCTCCCCCTCTCTGTCTTCCCCACCTCTCTCAATTTCTCTCTGTCCTATCCAACAATGACAACATCAACAACAACAACAATAATAACCACAAGCAGTGAAGTAGGTATCTTTCTCTCCCCCTCTGTTTTCTCCTCCTCTCTCCATTTCTCTCTGTCCTATCCAACAATGACAACATCATCATCAACAACAACAATAACCACAACAATAAAAAGGCCAACAAAAGGGAATGAATAAATATTTTTTTAATTTTTTTTTAAATAATGGACCTACTTTATGACACAGTGATTTCTCTTCTGGGAATGTATCCTAAGAGGTCAAACACACTCATGCAGAAAGATGAACTCACTCAGAAGTTGGGAAATAAGAACAGAAAGGGAAACACAAGGAGGAACTTGTACTGGATTTAAAGTACTGCACCAAAGTAAAAGACTCTGGTGAAGGGTGGCTGGAGAACGGTGGGTTTCAGATCCACTGTCGGGAGCTGGGTGTAGGGACACAGACCTTTGGTGAGAGGAATCATGTTAATCTATTCTCCTATTAACTTGTAATCTTCTTTTAAATTTTTATTAGCTTCTTTTATTGGATAGAGACAACTGGAAATTGAGAGGGTAGGGGGAGATAGAGAGGGAGAGACAGACACCTACAGCACTGCTTCATCACTCACAGAGCTTTCCTCCTGCAAGTGGGAACTGGGAGAATCAAACACGATTCCTTGTGCATTGTAACATGAGCTCAACCAGGTATGCCATCACCCACCCCGAAATAACTTATAAACACTATTTATTCAGTATGTCAGGGGAAAAACAGATTGAATGTTTCAAGTTCTTTATCTGCCTAGATTTCAGTTCTGAGTAAACATTCCTTTAGTCTAAGCATTTAATGTCTCAAATTATTTTGTTATATTATATATTCTGCATTCCCTTCAAGCATTTGAACGGTATACTACTACTTGTGTGTTTAATGGACACTTACATCTACCTATTTTGCATTTACTTATATCCATTGCTCTAATTCATCAAAAATGGACTTTGGTGGAAGTCATAGCAACAAAGAAACATCTTTGCTTACCAATCTGTTGGGTTTACATAAGATGCCGAATGAAAACTAGTTGCAACTCAAGGTTTACTTCTGAAATTCACTTAGACAAACCTCATACTTTCTCTTTTGGGTTAAATAGACTTTTTCTTTTCTTCATTAAGAGCCTATTCTCAAAGCCTGGAAATGCTACACTTTGTAGGGCATACATGGTACTATGTGCAAGGATCCCAGTGCAAGCCCTCAGTCCCCACCTGCGAGACAAAGCTTTACAAGTGGTAAAACAGTGCTGCAGATGTCTCTATCTCTCCCCTCTCTCCTATTCTCTATTGATTTATCTTTGTTTCTATCCAATAAATTAATACATATTTTTCTTTTAAAAGTCATATTCTCCATTCTCAGTTGTACCACCAAAAGCTGATGCATATGGAGTGGGAGATGGTACACCCAGTAAGCACACATAGTACTAAGTACAAGAACCTGCACCAGGACCTAGGTTCCACCATCAGGGGGACGCTTCACGAGCAGTGCAGCAAGTCTGCGGGTATCTATGTTTCTCTCTCCCTCTCTGTCTCCTACTCTCTCAAGTTATCTCTGTCCTGTCCAATAAAATTGAAAAAATAGTTGCGGGGAGTAGTAGATTCATAGTGCTGGCACCGAGCCCCAGCAATAACCCTGGAGATAAAAAAAAATTATTAAACTTTTATAAGTTGCTATTATAGTTTTCACAGTTTGTTTTCTTATTTCACTCATGCTACTTTTAACCAGTATATATATATATATATATATATATATATATATATATAATTTTTATTTTATTTTATTTTATTTTTTCACCAGAGCATTGTTCAGCTCTAGCTTATGATAGTATGTGGGGACTGAACCTGGGACTTTGAGGCTTCAGATATGCTATCTACCGCCATGCACTGGTCAATATTTTTAATCAGTCTGATTTTCCAATTATTATTTACACTGTGATTTTAAATCCCAGCTATACAATCATATAAACAGACTCATCTAAATTTACTACAAGTATTATTTTATTTATGCTAAAATTGCCTATTTATTCTAATTTAACTTTTATGAGATATGAGGAATGGATTCCAATTTGATCCTTTCAGTGTAGCCAGTCTGTCATCTCCTAAAAAGCTCTTCTTTCTGTCATGTATTTAAAATGCCACTTTTGTCATTCATACCATATAGTAAATAATATTCTAAATTTCTATATGTATATTTCTAAATCTCTTATCCTATGCTACTGGTATATATAACTTTTTTAAGTTTTTATTTATAAAATGGTAACACTGACAAAATCATAGGGTAAGAGGGGTATGATTCCACACAATTCCCAGAACTCCATATTCAGCAGAACTCCATATCCCATTCCCTCCCCTGATAGCTTTCCTATTGTTTAACCCTCTGGGAGTATGGACCCAGAGTCTTTATGGGGTACAGAAGGTGGAAGGTCTGGCTTTTGTAATTGCTTCCCTGATGAACATGGGCATTGGCAGGTCAATTCATACTCACAGCCTGTCTCTCTCTTTTCCCAGTGGGGCAGGGATCTGGGAGGTGGGGTTCCAGGACACACGGAAGGGTCATCTGCCTTGGTATGTCCAGTTGGCATCATAGTAGCATCTGGAACCTGGTGTCTGAAAAAGAGTTAAGATAGAAAGCAGAGAAAATTGTTGACTAATCATGAACCTAAAGGCAAGAATATTGCAGATGAAGATTGGGGTCTATTTTAGATATATTCCAAAGGGCCCATGACCCAACTAGTTTTTTCCTGTGCCTGGCATCTAGTATGCAGGTGACCTAAGTAAGCTATTGTCTGGGGGATGGTGTCATAGTTGGAAAAAGGACTAGAAACCTGGATCAGGGAAGAGAGTAGCTCCCAAATATGTGAAAAGTATATAAATATTGTTAACTGTAAACCCCATCAATTTGATCTGGGGCCCATAGTCAGCAAAGGAGCCTACGTAACCTCTACATCCCTGTAGGTCTTGGTTCTCATTCTGTGGTCACTGTTAGGAACATTCCAGGCTGCACCAGTTTCATGACCCATCATACTCAGGTGGCAGATAGAGTATGCTATCCAACCTCCTTTCGGAGAATGGAACATTCCCACCATTGTTGATCCACATTGAGGGCCAGGCCAGGTCTGATAGAGGACCACAGAGGGTTCCATTATGCTGTTCCTGATGGAGATCTTATCCTATTCTACTGTTATATATGACTTTTATTTTTTAATATTGGTTGGTTGGTTAAATGGTTGGTTGATTCACTGATTGATGAGAGAGAGAACCAGAGCATCACTGTGACACGTGATGCTTGAGATCTAAATGTGTGCCTCAGTGCTTTTAAATCCAGTGCACTATTTCCTGTGCCACTTCCTGAGTCATTCCCACTACTTTAAATTCAGTTTTCCTCTTTTCCAAGTTCCTTTTCTGTTACAAGCTGCTAGAATTCACTTTGTAAAGCTATTTTAAGTATTAAAAGGAAAAAAAAATGCTCGCTACCACCTACATGCTACATAATTGTGCCAGTGATATGAACCTCACAGTTGACAGTGATGGTGAATTATCAGGCTGCAGAAAGCTCACTCAAATTCTTCACTCTCCCACTAAATTATTCCAGTCCTGAGATCTTTTTCCTATACAAATAATAACCCAAGAAAATAAATTGATAAGACTAAGCCAGAATGACTTCTTACAGCAGGATTCTTTCAGGTGTAAAAAAAAAAAACATTGTCTACTTATTTTTATTGAATATGAGATTCTAAGACCATTTTCAGGAAATACCACTGAAATAGTATTTTAAATTTTATTTTCTCACTCCATTTTACTCCAATAGCTCTAATTCATTTTTTTAGAATGAACTCCTCAACTCACTTCTAAAAAACATTTTCTCTTGATGTGGGGAAAGGTGCGCTGTAAATATTAGTACATTAAAGTAAAAAGCCCAATTCATTTAGTATCTTTTTACTGAATAGGTTTAAGAATTTCAAGAATTTTAATTTGATGTTTCTGGGTTTGCTATATAGTTAGGATTTTCTATAACAATATTCATAAATTTTTTTAAAAAAAAGAATAGAGAATGAATTTTGAAACATTCAATTAAGCAAATGGTAATTATTTTAAATCTTGATAGTATTCTTTTTATTATATTTTATTACTGGTTTATTTTTATTACTGATTTACTCACGAAAGACATGTCTCTGATATCTGATTACTGTAAAAAATGGCGACTAATCCCTAGCACTGCAAAAAACGGTATCATCTGTTTTCCATCTACACCATGCCTCGGCCTCGCGTGAGCTTAATGTTCAGCTTGGCGATACGAGAATCCGGCATGAAGCCCAGCCAGTCTATCTTGGCGTTACTCTCGATCGCACCCTGTCATTTCACGAACATCTCATAAAAACTGCAGCAAAGGTGGGCGCGAGGAATAACATCATTGCAAGACTGGCCAGCTCCTCATGGGGCGCGAGCGCTTCCACACTACGATCATCATCTCTGGCATTATGCTATTCCACTGCAGAATACTGTGCCCCAGTATGGTTCCGTAGCCCCCATGTCCACTTGGTCGATTCCAAATTATATTCCTCCATGAGGATCATTTCTGGAACCATGCGTTCCACCCCGGTTCCATGGCTGCCAGTTCTTCGCAACATCGCCCTGCCAGATATTCGTCGGTATGCGGCATCATCTAAGTTAATTTCCCACGTCTACGCTCGACCGGACCTGCCAATATACGCGGATATCTTCACCCACCCTGTCCAACGCTTGACGTCTCGTCACCCAATCTGGTCCCCTACGCCTACACTGAACTTCTCTGTTCCAGTCTCTTGGAAACAGAGTTGGCAGTCAGCTGAGGTCAAGAACAAACACCTCATCACAGACCCCTGCAAGCGTCAACCCAGCTTTGACCTAGCACGCTATGATTGGGCCCTCCTCAATCGCTATTGAACAGGCCATGGCTGGTGCGCCGCTATGTTCCACCGCTGGGGAGCCAGAGACGACCCAAACTGCCCCTGCAGCTACAGACAGACTATGACCCACATAGTCAACGACTGCCACCTCTCCAGATTCAAAGGAGGTCTCGAAACTTTGCATCAGGCTCAACCTGACGCTGTTGACTGGCTACGGAATAAGGGCAAATGCTAGAAGAAGAAGAACTGATTTAATAGTAATCTACAAGATTTTAAAATAATAGCGGCACAATTCTGTACCACCCCCACCACCATAGTTCTGTGCTTCCATGCCCCTGGAGTGGTAACACACCATAGTTCTCCCAAGATCACAGATATGGGTTGAATATATATATATATTTTTTCAAGTTCATATCTTTAAATTCTCTGCATTCCACATATGGGCAAAATCACCCAATAATTGTCCATAATATCCTTACTTCACTAAACATAATCACTGTCAATTCCATTCTTTTGTCCCATATGACACAATATAGTGGGGGGGCTTTATTGTTGTTTATTTTTTTTTTGAGGTTTGTGTTTTATTCACTGTTAGTCTGATACTCTTCTTCCTGTAACCCCTGCATGCGCCCCCCCCCCCCCCAAGAGGCAGGACTAGGAGGGACAGACTGTAGCTGCCCTCTTTGGGAATATTCCAACCCTGTGGCAATGGTGCACATATCCGGCCTGATACTTCTTCTAGCGTTTGCCCTTCTTCCGTAGCCAGTTAACAGCGCCTGATACTGAGAGTCCATTTCTCCACATCCCCGATTTCCTTGAGGGTCTGGTTGAAGTTCTCCGCCATCACAATCAATTGGCTTGTCTCCTTGGCAAATTTGGCAGCCTGGATCTGCATGGACCAGCTTCCTCAGTGTGGCTACACCCCATTGAGATGATCCCCCAAAGCTTCAGGCAGGCAGGTCACTGCCTGATAGCTTCTCACTGTCTCTTCTCCTGCGGCTCCTTGCATTCATTCTGCTTGGTTCTTTCAGCAGGCGGGACAGCTTGGTGGTGCCAGCTCGTGGAGGCCATTTTTCCCCCATTTTGTTAATCTTGCTGAAGATATTATAGTTGTTGTTGTTGGGTAAGAAAGAGAGAAATCAAGAGAGGAGGGGAAGACAGTGAGGAAGAGGTAAAGACACCTGCAGACCTGCTTCACCGCTTGCGAAGCAACCTCCCTCCCACAGGTGGAGAGCTGGGGGCTTGAACCGGGATCCTTAGCCCGTCCTTGTGTTTTGCACCATGTGCCCTTAAACCACTGCACTACCACCCAACCCCCTAAATTAGTGTTTTTTTAAATGCTGAGTAGTACTCCACTGAGTATATGTCCTATGACTTTTGTTGTTGTCATTGTATTTATAAGTCTCAAATGAGTGATTATCTTAGTCCATTGTTAAAGGCTACTCCCCTTATTCTATCTCAGTATTACTCATAGGGATTTTCTTTTCAGATATTTTAAAACTTTAATGAGGAAAATAAAAAGGCATGAGTCAAAGAAGCACATGGGACTCTCAAGCAAATGGATGCCCTCATGTGGAAGCTGAAAACCATTTTTATTTACTTCTAAGACCCCACTTTCACTTCTTTTCTAAGCCACACTTACACCTATTATCACTTCTGAGTATGCTTCCTCTATCCTCTTCCCTTTCAGGTGAAGAAAAAAGGGCCAGACTTCTTCTGGTGTTCTCCAAATTCTCTCCCCTCTCAGTGATGGGACAAATACAAAGGTCTCTCTCTCATCATAAAAGTTCCAGATCCCAGTGGAACTGGGGTTCACCTGTGTCATCTTTACTAACACTTCCCCCTCTGAAAGTATGTGCCAAAATTCTTTCAGTAGTGCAGAAGGAAGGAGTTATGTCTTCTGTAATTGCTTCTCCACTGAACATGGATGTTGGCTGATTGATCCATACCCCCAGCGTATTTCTATCTTTCCCTAATAGGGTAGGACTCTGGAGACGTGAGGTTCCATGACAAGTTGGTGAGGTCATCTGCCTAGGGAAGTCAGAGTGCAATAGTAGCATGTAGAACTTGGTGGCTGCGAGACAAAATGTTTAACAGACAGGAACCAAAGAGTATTTCCAGTGGTATTCCTAATAGTATTAGGAGAGAACTCTCAACTAGATTACTTTTCAATCAGAAAACAAACAAGCAACAATAATAATAAAACAAAACAAACAAAAAAAGCACTTTTGAAAATGGACAAGAGGTTCTTGGATGCTCATTTTCAGAGAATTTCTTTCAGCAATTTTCAAATTTGCTCTTAGATTAACTGTTCTATAAACAAGGTAAATTATACAGACCAGAAAGAAGAATTCTGACAATCCATTATGGAACTGGTAGGCAAGAGGGAATATTTTCAGACAGCTGTCATAATTTTTTCTTGACTGCTAACATCTGCTTGCTAAAAATTGCACACACACACACACACCCCCAGGGTGCTGGGGTCTGTAAACATTACTTGATGATGACATACTGAATATTATGAAAATCTGTCTCTCAGTCCACACCCTAAGAACATTTCATATTTTCAGACTGTGGTCAGAAGACTTTGGAGGGGGTAGGGACTATTTGTAGTTCCTTAACTCAAAGTTGACTAGATTATTAAGAGTGAATTCCTGAACTGTGCTTGCAGGAAATAAGACAGACATAAACCACAAAGTAAATTCTGAAATAAAATGATATAAAAATAGAAATTTATTTATTTATTGAATTTTCTAGTAGGAAATTCTGTATATTTTAAGAGCAGATTATTTATTGAAATAACCATGTAAATAACAAGACAGCGCTTTTTACAACTTTAAGACTCCAATCCACTATCAGAAATCAAAAATCTAACTATAATATTGTCACTTCTTGATATTCAAATGATAACCACCCTTCTTTACAACAACAAAGAACACAGAAATTGATATATATATATTTATTTGATATATATTTATTTTTACATATCTTATATATCTATATATACAAAATACTTTTGGGAGTGAAGTTAAATGAACATTTAAGTAAAATATTAAATTGACATACTTAGTACTTTTCTATTGACTGAAATCAATCAGGTCGACATAAGTAGAGGATACAAGATCAGAAAATAAATCCCCAGTATTTCAAATGAATTTTTTTTTCTCATAAAACAGCTACAACACCATTGTGCTGAGTGATTCCCAAGGGAGGGGGGAGAAGCCATTGTGATAAATGAGAATTATGCAATGCACATAAAAAACATCCTATGTATGAAATTATGGGTTGACATACAACCAAATCAGCTGACAAAAAGTAAAAAAAACAAGGAGGGGACATTCCACAAAAAGTAGGAACAAAGTTAAGAGACCAAAGAAAAAAATAGAAATTTTTATTTAAAAAATATACTTGTATTCCTTGTGGTCTGCATTTGTTTATTTGGGTTTTTGTTTATTTGTTTTAAAAGTTTTATTTATTTATTCATGAAAAAAGATCGAAGGAGAGAGAGAGAGAAAAAAGAAAAAAATAGACATCACTTTGGTACATGTGCTACCAAGGATTGCATTTAAGACCTCACACTTTATAGTCCAACACTTTATCCACTGCACCACTTCCCAGCCCATGTATTTGTTTATTTGTATATAATCACTAAGGAAGGGGGACATAGTAAAAAATGAAATTACTTATCCAACATTCAGACATGAATTATAAGAATATAAATTCCAGACAATGATAATATAAAGGAAGTTTATAACATTTAACTTGAAATAATGTGAATTGCCCTAATCCTCATGTATACTCTGATTAACAATTTCCTGCTTTTTGTATAGCTAAACTCTACATAAGATAAATTAATTAAATGACATATACTAAGGTAAATTGCTTTAAGTCATCATTTCTTTAAATTTTTGTTTGCCCAATCAAAATTACAATTTATTGAAGGAAAAAACTGTTCAGCTATAGACTCTTAAAAAGAAATTCAGAGCTATTTGCTAACATATGAACCATTCCCATTAGAATATATGTCCCATAAGAGCAAACATATTACTTTGTTTACAGCTGTATCATCAGCATCTGGAACAGTATGCAATAAATACAAAAATTCTAGCAGACTGCTCTTGCACAGAAGTAATCAAGGACAAAAAAATTACATTTTTTTCCTAATATGATTTAACTGGTCTTTAATTAGTCAGGAAAAAAAACCCAAGTTTACTCTCTGAAAGATATTAGAATGATGTATAAGGAATTCAGGACATGGTGGTCAAGTACTACTGGATAGCTTAGTTAAATTCTTCAATACACTTTAGCAGATAGTATGTGAAAGTAGAAGTCTGGGTTCTCTCTTCCTGTCATTTGACTGTAGATCAGAGACAGTTTCCTGGCTGTGCAAACTGCAGTTGTGCTAGGTGTCCAGCTTTGAAAACCCCAAGGCTTGATCGAATGCTCTACTGTTGCTCTCTTGAAGTTTCCAATTTATCAACAAAGGGGTTTGCATTTCCCTATTACAGCTAAACTTACCGTGGATGTTTTCTATAGTGAGTCAGCATAAGAAGAACACTATATAGAGGATCACAAACCCAACACATGGGTGCCAGGTTATAAGGGGACGAGAGGGGATACAGAGTTCTGGTGGTGGGAATTGTGCGAAGTTGTACCCCTCTTATCCTGTGGTCTTGTCAATGTTTCCTTTTTATAAATAAATTATTTTTTTAAAAAAAGAATTAAGTGAGGTACTTTTTACTTTACAAAATTGCAACGGAAACTTCTAGAGGCACAAGCATGGAATAGCAGCACTAATACAGTTGCTCTACTAAATAACTAGAAAATTCAGAAAAAAATCTAGAAAAAAATCTAAAAAAAAATCTAAAAAAACTAGAAAAAAATCACTTGAAATCTCATCATATCAAAGATATAACTTCTAAAAAACACACACTTTAGACACAAGTGGGTGCAGATTTAAGTAGCCAGTGGACAGAAAGGGGGAAGACAGATCCCAGTACAGAAGCTATATGTGCTGACAGCCATCACCATTTTGGTAGCTCCTTCAAATTTGAGGGAGAAATAAAGGTCTTCATAATCATACAGAAGTTGAAGGAGTTTACACCAACCCTGCCTTGCAAGAATTATTGAAGGAAGTCCCACATAAAAAGAAGAATCAGGGAGCTGGGCGGTAACACAGCAGGTTAAGCGCATATAGCACAAAGCACAAGGACCAGCATAAGGATCCTAGTTCAAGACCCCAGTTCCCCACGTACAGGGGGGTCACTTTGCAAGCAATGAAGCAGGTCTGCAGACGTCTTTCTCTCCTCCTCTCTGTCTTCCCTCCTCTCTCCATTTCTCTCTGTCCTATCCAACAACAACAACAGCTACGACAACAATAACAATAAAAACTACAACCAGGGCAACGGAATGGGGGAAATGGCCTCCAGGAGCAGTGGATTCATGGTGCAGGCACTGAGCCCTAGCGATAAGCCTGGAGGCAAAAAAAAAAAAAAGAATCAAAGGAATTCTAACTCTAAGTGACCGGTGGTAGAATAAAACCAAGAACACAAACAACAGGAAAAGCAAAGAGAAAGGAAAAGGGAAGTCAAAATGAATAGAGAGCTGTAATCAAATGTTGGTATACCAAGGCCAGGTTTTAAAAGATTTTTGTAGATTTGTAAGTTAGACACAATACTCATGATACCCACAAAAGAAAATATAGCAAAGAGACCCATAGGAAATATAAACACATTAGATGTGACCACCATAGAAAACTGTCTACACAAAGTGACACCTAGAAGCAATCAGGAAAAGAATCAACAATACCATAAAACAACTCAAAACAGAAATAAGAAGAGCTATAAATACATCGCATATATCGATAATCACTTTATATGTGAATGGCTTAAATTTACCAATGAAGACTCAAAGTGACTGATTGGATTAAAAACAAGATCCACCTATTATATGTCTCCAGAAAACAAACATCTGAATCTCAAAGTGATAGGCTGAAGCAAAGTGTTCCAAGTCAATAATGTAGAAAAAGAGGAAGGAACAGATATTCTGTTATCAGATAAAATAGACTTTTCAGGCTAAGAAGATAATAAAAGATAGAGACGGACAGAGGAGCAATCCAACAAGAAGACATAACCATCACCAGTACATACCCTCTCAAAACAAGTCAACTCAAGTACTAATTGACCTCAAAGGAAACACTGACAGCAAAACAGTAACAGTAGAAGATATTAACATACCACTCACAGCAAGAGGTAGATCATTGGGACAAAAAAATAAACAAGGAAATAGTGACCTTTAATCAAAGTACAGTTGAGATGAGTTTAATAGATATATACAGACTATTTAATCCAATAGAAATGAATCCACATTCTTCTCAAGCACACATGGAGTGTTCCCAGGGGTTGATTGTCATACTTATTAACGTATGTTGGGCATACCTTAAAAAGTATGGCAACCTTAATAAGTATGCAAATTTTGAAATTGTAACACATTCATACATATATGTGTGTGTGTGTGTGTGTGTGTACATGTGTGTGCATATATATATTTTTTTGAGCATAAGGGTATGAGGTTAGAATTCATTCACAAAGGGAAAAAAATATCTCCCATATACAGAAACTAAATAACATGTTTCTGAATAGCATTAACCTGTTTTTGCTTAGATTTCATTGTCCCTAAAAAAATAACATTTATCAGAGATAGGTAGGTGATGGCATACCTGGTTGAGTGCACAATGAGGAATGTCTTAGATTCAGTCCCTGCCAGGGAAAACTGCATTAGCAGTGAAACAGAGCTGCAAGAATCTATTTCCCCTTCTCCTCTCAGTTTCTCTCTCTCCTATCAAATAAATAAAGTAAATTAATTAACAAATAAGTAAAACAAGTAATTATCTAAGAACTTGAATTATTACTATGTATTCACCAACTTTGATTTATCCAAGGTGACAAAAGGTTAAATTTGGCAAAATGTATGGAAATCATAATTGCATTCCAAACTCTTCAGTAACTCTTAAGTAAGGCAGGTTTGTTTGTTTTATTTTTTTTTCAAATTTCAAGAGCCAATCAACCACCACACTAATATTTTTTAAGCTTCTAATTTTACTTGCTAGGTCATTCTTTGTAATGCAGAAATCATAGATCTCAAGAGAACTGTAAAGTCAGCTTCTTTAAAAAAAAAAATGAATGTCACATACTGTGGATTTACAGGTCTCTAAAGTATGAAATTTGGAAATGAATCCATAATGTAATGTCCACATTCCAGACACTTTGCCAGTATTGTACTTCTGGTATACTACATGGCTGACTAAAAATGTCCTTCAATCTGTTAAGACACTCCATTTACTAAGTCTTGGGCTCTTTATATTTAAGGTTTTATTGCTGAAGGAGTATCACTGCTTTTTACATTTAAATCTAAAAGACATTTACAATGAATTAGTTAATATACTTTTTTATTCTTCTGTCACAAGATGTCAAGTTGGCTTATGCTGAATTGGTTTCTAGTGAGAACACATGGCATAGTTAAACTCATTCATTGGACCATTCATATATTTCATGTCCACTTCTTAAACAACTTACAAATCGTTTCCAACACCATCATTTACAGATTTTCAAACTTGAATGATTCCAAAAAGAAGAAAGCCCAGGGGCAGGCAGTGACATATCTAGGTAAGTGCACATATCACCAAGAGTAGGGACCCAGGTTCCAGCCCTCACTCTCCACCTGCTGGGAGGACACTTCACAAGTGGTGAAGTAGGTCTGCAGTCTATCTTTCTCTCTCCCTCTCTACTTGCCCTCCCCTCTTAATTTCTCTCTGTCCTGTAAAATAAAAATACAAAGCAAAAAATGGCTTCTGGGAGCAGTGGATTTGTAGTGCAAGCACCAAGCCCCATCAAACACCCTGGTGGCAAAAACAAATGAACAGATAATAAGATTATCTCTACAAATATGTTAGTTTAGCTAAAACTAGGACCACATTCAGATTTTTTTTGTGCTTTTTTTTTTTGTTTGTTTGTCTGTGTGTTTAACAGAGTAAGGCTTGGTTTGTGTTTATGGTTGTGCTGGCGATTGAACAGGGTACATTTGTTATCTTGGACATGAATGCCTTTTTGCATAACTATTGTGCTATCTCTTCATCCCTAAATATAGTTTAAAAAGTAGATTTCAGAAACAATTTCATCAAATCCATAAATATGTCCCCCGTTGCAGCTGGAGACTCTGCTTTCACTTGTATCTTGATCATAAGCTGCCAAGAAATCATTCTTGCTGTAAAATTTTATTTTTGAAAATTGAAGGACCCGGATACACTCATGACTGCACTAGGGACCTTGTACGTAACATCTATTTCTTAGATTGTTCTCATTTCTGTATTTCCCCATTATATTTTCTGACTGTCTCAGTACATCTCAAACGGAGCTGCTTTCAGGAGCTACATTGCCATTTTTCTACCCTGACAGCCATCACTTCATCTGTAGTGTCCTCCTTCCTCCTTTTAGCTAATGTTTCTTCCTATGATACACAATTTAAGTATGTCTTCACTTTCAGAATTTCCTTCATTCTTACTTTCTTACTGGAATTCCAGGGGTAGACTGTCGAGTGAGAAGTGAGAACACACACAGCATAAACAGAAAAAGAGAGGTAGGGGTGTGTGTGTGTGTGTGTGTGTGTGTGTGTGTGTGTGTGTGTGTGTGTGTGTGATGGGCTGGAATGAGTGGCTAGATTATGAAGTGGAGTTTGAGAGACAGAGAAGGAGAAAGTCAAAGGAATATTAGAATAAGACTATAAAAGAAGTATAATTTTTCTTATAGACAGTGGTAACCACTGAAAGACTTTCTTTTTCTTTTTCTTTCTTTATTTTATTGATAAAATGGAAATATTGACAAGACTATAGAATTAGAGGGGTACATTTCTACACAGTGCCCACCTCTAGAGCTCCAGATCCAGTTTCCTCCCCTGAGAGATTTCCTATTATTTTTTTAAATATTTGTCACTTGAATTTTATTTCAGTTTATTTTATTTTTTAATTTTTATTTATAAAAAGAAAACACTGACACAAAACATAGGATAAGAGGGGTACAACTCCACACAATTCCCACCATTGTATCCCATATCCCTCCCCCCCCCCCATAGCTTTCCTATTCTTTATCCCTCTGGGAGCATGGACCAAGGGACATTATGGTGCAGAAGGTAGAAGGTCTGGCTTCTGTAATTGCCTATTTTAGTTATATTCCACCTATGACTATACTAGTTTTTTTTTTCTGAGCCTAACATCTTATATGCAGGTGGATCCAAGTTATTGTCTAAGGAGATGATGTAATGGCTGAAAAGGGAGCTAGAAAGCTGGGAATCAGGGAAGTAGATCAGGGAAGAGAGTAGCTCTCAAATATGGGAAAGGTATATAAATAGTGTTGACTGCAAACCCCATCAATTTGATCTGTGCTCATAATCAGCTTAGGAGTCTATGTAGCCTCTGCATCCCTGTAGATCTGAGCTCACATTCTTTGGTCATGAGTTCTTTATCCCTCTGGGAGTATGGACCCAGGGTCATTATGCAGTGCAGAAGGTGGGAGGTCTGGCTTCTGTAATTTCTTCTTCACTGAACATGGGCATTGGCCGGTCAATCCACAGGCCCAGCCTGTCTCTCTCTTTCCCTAATGGGGTAGGGATCTGGGGAAGTGGGACTCCAAGACACATGGTGGGGTCCTCTGTCCAAGGAATTCAGGTTGGCATCATGGTATCATCAGGAACCTGGTGGCTGAAAAAGATTTAAGATATAATGCAGAACAAATTGTAGAGTAATCATGAACCTAAAGGCAAGAATATTGCAGATGAAGATTGGAGTCTCCATTTTGGAAAAGCTAGTAGGTCTGTTTTAGGTATACTCCAGAGGGCCCATAATTCCTAGTTTTTGCCTGAACCTGACATACAATATGCTGGTGACTTTCTAACAAGGATAGAGACAATCAACACTAGATGAGTCACTCTGTTGACAATAGGTAGAGCATGGATTGAATATGAAGAGATAATAAAAGGAGAAATTATCACAAAAGGTCATCAACTACGTCAAAATGTTAGTCAAGAGATACCAGGCAAATTTCTCATATGTGATAGAGAATATGGAGAAAGAAAATTATAGGCAGAAGGAACAATAAGTAAAAATGTTTTATTTACTGAAGGAACATTAAGGAATCTAGTCATTGGACAACATTAAGAATGAAAAGGGTGGTCTGGGAGGTGATGGTACAGTGGATAAAGTATTGGGCTCTCAAGCATCACTCATGTGCCATGAGTGATGTCTGGTTCTATTTCCTCCTATATATCTCATTAATAAAATATTTTTTTAAGATAGAACACTTAAAAATTAAAGGGGAGATGCAATATCATTTGCTATGAATTGAGAGGAGTATGCAGGAAAGTGTGCCCCACCCTAGAGGTTCCTGTGTTTCTGGGGGAAACACAGACTCTATAGAGGAAGCGGGAGGTTCCCGCTGTCCAGAGACTGCAGGCATGGAATGTCAGTCCTTCACCCTCATTACTCTGGTGAGACCTTTCCTTTCATAGTATTCTCTAATTCCATTCCAGGAGGGTTACTTCCTAACAAAGTCCTAAAACCTAGATATAGACCAGGTCCGGTAAGATACAGCATATATTCACAGGTATCCATAAACTTAGGGCAAAATATATACCTGAAAGCAAAAATACACAATAACCTGCAGTGAGTCAGTATGAAGTTCATAATAAAACAGAGTTTACTTAGACATAGATACTCTCTTCACCTACATCCTATTACAGTTGTCTCACTCACTCCAAAGCTAATCTCATCAAAGCAAGGACTACAAAAGCTGAAAAAGGGAAAGAGATTGGCATATTTAAACAATGATGTTTTAGTCACTATCAGGCCACCCCGTCTGCTGAGGCCCTAATCAGGGAGTCCTGAGATTCCCAAACAGACATGATGGGCCTAGACCTCAAATAAATCCCTTTCTCCTTTGTTACCGGTCATTTCTATCAGGAACAACACAATAGACCCTTTCGTGGGGCCCCATAGGACCTTGCCTTCAACTTGGATCAACAATGGTAGGGAATGTTCCATCCTCCGAAGGGAGGCTGGACAATATACTCTATGCTACACCTGAGGAAGATGGGTCCTGATATTGGCACAGCTTGGAATGTTCCTACTTACAACAACAGAATGTGAGGTCGGATCTACAGGGATGCAGAGGTCACATAGGCTCCTAAGCAGAATATGGGCCCCAGATCACATCAAATCAATGGGGTTTACAATCAAGAATATTTATACACCAGTCCCATATTTGGGAGCTACTTTCTTCCCTGATCCAGCTTTCTGGTCCTTCTGCCAGCCATGACATCATCTCCCCAGACAATAATTAGGATCCACCTGCATATCAGATTTCAGGCTCAGGCAAAAAAAAAAAAAAAGAAGGAGGAGGAGGAAGAGGAGGAGAAGAAGAAGAAGAAGGAGAAGAAAACACACTAGTACAGCCAAAGGCCCTTTTGGAATATAACTAAAATATGCCTACTAGCTATCTACAAAATGGAGACCCCCAACTCTTCATCTGCCTTTCATTCCAGCCTTTAGGTCCATGATTGTTCAACAATTTGTTTGGCTTTGTATGTTAACTCTCTTTTCAACCTCCAGGTTCCAGATGCTAGCAATATGTCAACCAGACTTCCCTGGACAGACGACCCCACCAATGTGTCCAGGAGCTCTGCTTCCCCAGAGCCCCACCCTAGGGACAGACAGAGGCAGACTGGGAGTATGGATCAACCTGTCAACACCCATGTTCAGTGGGGAATCAATTACAGAAGCCAGACCTTCCATCTTCTGCATCCGACAATGACCTTGGGTCCATACTCCCAGAGGGTTAAGGAATAGGAAAGCTATCAGGGGAGGGGATAGGATACAGAGTTCTGGTGGTGGGAACTGTGTGAAGTTGTACCCCTCTTATCCTATGGTTTAGTCAATGTTTCATTTTTATAAATAAAAAATTTAAAAAAAAAAGAATCCCATGGCCAAGACAACCCCAAAATAAGTCTCCATGAGAATTCTGGCTTTTACACTGATATACTCGAGGAAGCCAAAAGAGAATTTGTAGCAAAAGGCTGAGATGTGCATATTTAAGCTTTGAGAAATACCACTATGGTCATTCAGCAGATATTTGAGTATGGGCTTCCAATACAATAGTATTCCAAATGGGACATGATATTTGGTGACTTAGACAAGAGCACTGTGGTGAAGGTTGCAGAAAGATCTAATTAACATGATTTGGTGGTAAGTTAAATAATGTGTGAAAAAAAAGGGAATCAAGAATGCCCCCCCGCCCCAGATAGAACAATTATAAATAGCAATAGATTAAGGCTGTGGTGAAAGGTTGAAGTAGTGTGAAAAGAAGACATGTAATTTAACTTGTACAAGTAGGTGCTGAAGAACTTCTGGGTGAGTGAATGAATGAATGAATGAATGAATGAATGGTGTCTATGGATTGGTTGTCAACTCTACCTTTACTGTAAGGCTATGCTTCATGTTCTCTGAATGAAAGACTTCTTTAATAGGTAGCACCAGCATCTGCTTTTGCCTCTGTTTCCTAAGCTTCAAATATCTACTGACCCTTAAGATAGCAGGACAGATTCTCCCTCCTCACTACCGTCTACAGAATCTGGAATGACTTACTCCAATAACCCATATCTAGACTTTGGCCTCAAAATATTTTTTTTCCTTCTGGAGAGTCCTATACACTAACGAGAATAATCTGTGTCATAAATCTGTTTTTAACCTCAATTTTCCAAAAATAAATGGGCACATATTATTTTTAAGAAGGAATGGTAATGTTTTAGTCTTATATTAAGATGCACACATGGATTTCAGTGGAAAATATTTCCTAAAAGTCACAGAAAAAGATTGCTACCAGTTTACTTTTTTTTTTTTTACTTGCAGATGACGGCTCTGTATTGCTGCCAATATCCAGCTGTGCAAGTTTTCAACAGCTGGATTTAAAATAAGTTTCATTCTATGAAAATGAGCTCACTACTATTTAGTTTGTGCTGATGTTCAGTAAGACAGAATTTTTAAATAATGAACTTAGATCTGGAAATATTAAGATTATATATATATATATATATCCCATTCTTTTTGAAGCCTGGTTTCAAATTTGAGCAGGTAGTGCAGACCAGTGCATATATGCTTAATAAATACATAGATAAATTTGGCATGGTAAATATTTAGCCCCCAAAGCAATGTGTAGGGCCTGGGAGATATGCATTAGTAGTGCACTAGACAACATGCCTGAGATGAAAGAGGTCCCAAGTTCAATTCTGGGCCCCCCATATGCCAAAGCTGAACAGTTCTTAAGTCTATCTTTCCCTGTCTTATTAAAACGAATAAATTGGGAGAGTAGGGCGGTGGCACAGTGGGTTAAGCACGCATGGTGCAAAGTGCAAGGACCAGTGTAAGGATCCCGGTTTGAGCCCCTGGCTCCCTACCTACAGGAGGGTCGCTTCACAAGTGGTAAAGCAGGTCTGCAAGTGTCTATCTTTCCCTCTCTGTCTTCCCTTTCTCTCTCAATTTCTCTCTGTCCTATCCAACAGTAACAACAGCAATAATAACAACTATGATAAACAACAAGGACAACAAAAGGGAAAAAATAAAAAATAAAATAAATTTTAAAAAAGTTTAAAAAAAATAAATCTTTTTAATTCAATTTTAACCGATATTTCCAAAGAAAGAAACAATAGAAGTTAATAATAAAGTCACCATAGTTTTTAATCACTTAAACACTGATTTTTACTCTGGGCACTTCTGTGTATTACCTCACTCTTCAAAATAGGCATCTCACTCAAATCATGTAGAAATATGAAACAGAAATACAATTAGTTTCAGTAGCCTTTTGTTCCCTAAGTTTTCACTCTGATGATAGGACTTCTGTGATGAGAGCCAATTCCATCCTTGGGGTTGATTTCATAATATTTTTAAAGTAAGTTTTCTTAGCACTGATATTAAGATAAAGTAGCTTGCAGATATAAAATAGCAGGAAAAGATCACCTTGGTATTAAAAATATTATGGAATCAAAAGAAAGGGGGAACCACTTCTTCCTTTACCTGAATTTAAGTACTTCTTACTATCTTTTTGAGCATTTGAGTCGTTTAAGAAATTAGAGGGAATAAAAGAATAAACTTACCAGCTCTTACAATTTAAAAATATGCACTTCTTTTTCAAAATATTTCCAATGTGCCACTTTTATATTCCTTTGATGTGAATTCCAAAAAGATTTA
Source organism: Erinaceus europaeus (assembly GCF_950295315.1). NCBI lineage: Eukaryota > Metazoa > Chordata > Mammalia > Eulipotyphla > Erinaceidae > Erinaceus > Erinaceus europaeus. Next base: position 19,220,488 of record NC_080168.1, read on the forward strand.
ATAGAGAGACAGCAACCCCATAATTAAAACAATAAAGACCATGAAATTTAACCTCAAAAGTATTTTTTGATGTGAACTTTCCTCTGTGGAAACGAGAGAAAAATAACAAATAGCACAGTTGGATTTTGATCAGCTAGGACTGTTCACATCAACTCAAACTCCGGTATCTTTGACTAAAGTCCAAAACTTCCATTCATTATGGAATCACCGAATACCTCTGTAGCACGTCTATTCACTTAGTCACTAGTGGGTGTACCTTTTAAATCAATGCCACATTTGTATTTCCACTTAAGAGAATCCTTCTAAAAGCTACACTGAGATGCCATACTAGCCTTTTTGTTAGAACTTCTCAAGGCTGATTTCCTTAGAGGAAAGGGAGAGTGCTGCCTGGCATCAAAACCAAAGAGATTCCTGGGGTTTTAAACCCAAATTCTACCTCTGACCACATTCAACCTGTGAATTTCCTCTGTGCAAGGTTTCGTAACTCAGAAGAATGGCTTCCCTTATGGGTACCTTGCAGAGGATAGACTCTCCTGTGGCAGCAGGAGAACGGTACCTAGGGCACGTGAAAGGAAGAGATAAACAATTCTGAGCACCATGACCAACTGGCCAACTCCAACTGCAAGGAAAGATAGTATGAAAATTATGCTTTAGATTCAGTTCATAAGCTAATGGAAGGACGCTTATTCTGTAAAATTTTGTTCTGATCCTAGTCAATGGACGCCATGCAATCCAGAAAAGAGTCTTATGATTATTTCTACCTTATTCTTGATTTATGAAAGTATGTATGCTGCTTTTGGGGAGATGAAATAAAATGTAGGCCTCCCTAGAGAAAGCAGGACAAAGCAGTGCTGCATCATGACAGTCGTGCTGATTTCTCTTGTTATGAGGGTAACTTTCACATGCTTTATGGAAGGTGGGGAAAATTTCCAGGCACTGCACATCTTTATAGCTCACCTGCCCTGGTTTATATGCTGATAATACAGCAGAAATCTCATGCTGACCACCCGCTGCTGAGATGACTGGCTTGCTAATGAATCATATTTTCTATTTGGCTCCTTTGCAGCTATTTAATGGAAAATATATAGGAAAACCCATTAGCATCTAGTTTAAGGGAAATGTTCCTATTTTCAATGTGAAATACATTTATTTTTCAGCACAGTGTACATTTTTACACAGTCTCCTCAGGAAACTTGGAATCCTAAACCAGCTATGGAAGGTTTTTAGAGACAAAGAATTCTCAGCTAATGACCTGAGGTTCTAAGCTTTCATCCCTGGATTTATTTTTTTAATTATATTTATTTATTCTATTAGAACACTGTTCATCTCTGGCTTATGGTGGTGCAGAGGATTGAACCTCAGGCCTTGGGGCCTCAGGTGTGAGAGCCTTCATTGCATAACCATTATGCTATCTTTCCCACGCACCTGAATTCATTTTAGAAGCTGGCAGGAGACCTACTAAAGTGTGAAGGATATAGAGATAAAGGAACCCACACAAGCCTAATCCAATATTTACACACACACACACACACACACACACATACACACACCTCTACTTGAAAGTCAAAGTATATATTTGAATCAGATAAATACAATCATGACAAGCATAGAATTTAGGGTTTAATGGTATTATCAGACTTCATAACCCACTCTGGACTTTCCAAGTTCTTCTCCATGCAATGGGAAGTTTTATTTACCAAGCATGGCAACTATAGTTGTGTTAAGAGAAAGTTTAATGCAAAAGGATACAAGGATGGTCCTGCACTCAGTTGAGTGTACATGTTGCCAGGTTCAAACCCCCAGCCCCACCTGCAGGGGGAAACTTCCCCTTCCCAAGTGGTGAAGCAGTGTTGCTGGTGTCCCTCTGTCTCTCTCCTGCTTATGTCCCTCCTCTCTCCATTTCTTGCTTCCCTATTAAAGAGACAGAGAGAGAAAGAAAGGAAAGAGAAAAAGAAAAGAAGTGGCTGCCAGGAGTGGAGGATTTGTAGTGCGGGCACTGAACCCCAGAAATACTCCTGGTTGCAATAAGATACAAAAGAAAGAAAGATTTCAGGAGGAAGGAAGGAAGGGTAGATGGATAGAAGAAAGGAAGGGACTAACTCAGCTTCTAAAGAAAGAAAATGATTTGAGCTTAAAGGAATTTTTGTCTTTTGTGATCCTTTTTAAGCTCCCTCCCTTCCATTGTCTATGATTGGTCAGTTCAGATTTACTCAGCTAAATTTAGTCCTTTTAATTCATTGATCCCTTGCAGGTAAAGGTCACGACTGTAAGGTGATCTGTCACAGGTCCCCAGATGATCTTTTGTCGGTCACCCAGGTGCTCACCACCTGAGGTGTCTGTGTAAATGGCTACCTATTCTACCTTCAAACAATAGGAGAGGGCCTATAATACCCAACCCACAGTTAGTGTGATGTACGTGGTGACAGGACATAGAGGTGCTGGCAAAGAGCAATGAAGTGGAGGAAGTGGTTCAAAGAGTCAGATCAATGTATGTTTCCAGGAACACTTTAGACAAAAGATCTCTTAGATAAGAGGGGATCAGGTGGGAGTCTGTGATAGAGAATGAGAGATAGAAAGGGACCAGGATAATACTATATAAAAGGAAGCAAATTTGGAAAGCCATGGGTAGGCTATAAGGCAACAGTGAAGCATGATATTGTATATATTTGGAGGTCACACAACATGAAAAAATACAAGCGGGGAATGAAGTGTGAAAGGTCATTGAAAACTTTATCTTAGAATTCTCAGAGAGGCACTCATTGGATTTAAAGCCCTCCATCCCAAAACACTTAGAAAGACTAAGTGTCTTTTCTCTAAGAGAGTTAAGACAGTGGGATGCTGTGAGACAGTGAGGAAACAATATATAGCAGAGATTCAACATTCTGATGCTGGAGCAATCAAGGAAAAACCCTGTGTTTTTCAGTTTGGGTCAAGGTTGGCACTGCTATTATGACCCTGCTAGAATAGCAGAAACTTGCTATCTTGACAAAAATTGCTACCAACCTTTTTGATGAAAGAAAACTCCGTTTATTTTGATAGAAAAGGCTTTTTGCTTTATTTCCGTCTTGTCTTTGATCTGGCTTCTGTCAGAACCCTTCTTTCAGAAGATACCCTGAATATTACAGGATGTAACATCTGTAATTTAAAACAAAGTGGTCTGGTGTGGACTAGTAATTACTTCAGAGCAGGATTCTGAAAGTGGGATGCATGTATGGTTAATGCTAAGTGCTAATAGAGCCTCCTGCTCACTCAGCCAGCATCCACTCAGCATCAACCAGTGCTGTTCTTGACCTGTCTTCAACCCAAAACTACAGATCATGGGTTGTACTTGACTCATGAAATCATCTGATCTGCCCCGGTGGGGGGGACCACAGCTTTTTTTTTTTTTCATGTAAGCATCATTAAGTGATAAATTTTTAAGTTGATGATTCTGTATGGCTTTCGCATGATGTTATAAGTAGCTAAATGGCCCTTGGCAGAAAAAATTTTCCCCACCCCTACCATAGATGATAAAAATATTTCACAGATAATAAAGAAATATATATATTTTTTAGAGAGAGACAAAGGCAGAGGCAGACAGAGACAGAAAGAGAAAGAGAGAGAGAGAGAAATCAGAGAGGAATAGGGGTGCATGCGTGCATGTATGTGTTGAAAGACCCCGACAATGAAGCTTCCTTCAGTATGGTAGGGGCCAGGCTCAAACCTGGTTGTGCACATAGCAAAGTAGCTCACTATCCAAAGTAGATATTTCACTACAGAATTTTCTGTGAGAGATTTCTATCTGTTTTCCCTATAGTTTTTCCAGACTCTGTAACTGAAATAAAAAAAAAATGCTGATGTAAAGATATTGACAGAACTGTAAATATTTCATCTGTTTTTATACTATGCTAGGGAATGGACCTAGGGCTTTGTGGATATATGGTCCTGCTCAACTGCTTCCTCAGTCCCGTTTTTTTTTTTTTGTTTTTTTTTTCCTGTATTGAGAGACAGAGAGAGAGAAGTAGCAAAGCACTGCTCCACCATCTATATAGTTCACTCAGTTTTTCCATGGTGTTCTCATGTAGCTGGGGATCAGATTCAGGATCTTACACACAGTGAGGCATGTACTTTAACCACTGAGTCAACTCTGGGGCCCCTAAATATTTATCTTTTATTCAACATCCAGAGCTTACAGAACTTAAAACATATATTCTTTTGTATCAATTTCCTTTCTTTCTCCTCTTAGTATAGAACTGGGTTTGTCCTTTCCCATAATCACACTCACCAATTTTATTGGAAACATGGTCTCCAGAGGGCTCTGAAACCCAGTTCCATTTGGGACCTGGAACTTTTGTGACCAGGAAACTTTGTTTTTATACCATCACTGAGAGGGGAAATAATCTGGAGAACACCTGAGTAAAGTTTCTTTTATCTGTGAGAAAAAAAAAAAAAAGGACACCTGGAAGTATAATAGATGTCAGTATGGCTTAGAAAGGAAGTAAAAGCAGGGCCTTAGAAGAGAATAAAAATGAGCATCAGCTTCCACATGGGGTCAACCATCTTTGCACAAATGGCCCAGGTGCTTTTCTGGTGTGTTTCTTTTCATTTTCCTGATTAAAAATTTAAAATATCAAGGGGGTGGGGAACTTTTGTGACCAGGAACCTTTGTTTTTATACCATCACTGAGAGGGGAGATAATCTGGAAAACACCTGAGTAAGGTTATTAAAACTTACTCTATCCTGTTGTATAAGTCTGTATTTCCCAAGGAAAACAAAACCAGCATAGATACTTCAAGTAAAGGGCATTTAATAGAGAGAATTTATTATGTAGGTTATGTTAAGCTGAAAATACAGATAGTTTTGATAAGGCAAGCAAGAGATTATCAATAGAAACCCTCCTCATACTTAAGACTACTGAGAAAATAAAGTAGGAGGTATTTCCAGAGTCTAGAATTCAGAATCCCAGGACTAAAAGTCTAGATCGAGTCAACAGGCCCAGTGGGTCATGGGAAGGGACTGTTTCTCAGGATAAATGACTGTTTCCATGGAGTTGTAGAAACAGAGGTGGTGTACCTACAATCAGAATTGCTGCCCAACTATGTTGACCCTCTCTCTGACCAAGTCAACAATGCATCACATTGGCTGAATCTACCTAGAAACTGGTTGGTAATAGAGTCCAAGGAAAACAGCCTACAGTACATTATGGTCCAGTATTACCTCTCCTGGCATAAACCCAAAGAATGAGAAAACACATATTAGAAAGGATACTCACAGTTCACAGATGCACTGTCCATAATAGCCAAAATATGAAAAGATCCTAAATATCCAACAACAGGTGACTGAATAAAGATACACGTTTGATGGAAAACTGCTCGGCCATTAAAAAAAAAAAGATGACGGTGTAGCATTCACGTGGACGGAACTGGAAGTGATTGTGCTAAGTGAAAAAAGTAAAAGACAACTACTAGACAGTTCCATTTATATGTGGAATATATATAACTAAAGAAAATTAATCAAAAAAAAAAGGAAAGAAAGTAATGATACTGTCTCTTAAATTCTGTGAAAACCATGGTGGTTATTAGACCAGAGAGTGAGAAGAACAGGACAGATAGGTAGAGGGTCACAGGACCTGTTGTGGTGGTACACACAGACACACACACAAAGATATAAAGTTACACTGCTGCAATCTTATAATTTTGTAAACCAACTAAATTATTAAGAAAAAATTTTAATGCCAAGGTTATGAAAAGAAACAGGCGTAGTGAAATCACTAACCTAGCAGGAAAAATAAAAGACAACAGAGGCACTATTATGACACTCTTAACATGTAGTGCAATGTCTTACACAAAATATCATTTAAAGTATGTTGTTATGGGCTGGGTAGATAGTTCAGTGCTATTTTGAGGGTCTGAGGTCCAGGTTCAAGCCCCAAGAGCCACAGATGCCAGAACTGAGTGGTGCTCTAGTCTGTCTGCCTGTCTTCTTCATAACAAATAAATAAATTTGGGGGCTGGGTGATGGCACACCTGGTTGAGGGCACACATTACAGTGTGCAAGGACCTGGGTTCAAGCCCCTGTTCCCCACCTGCAGGGAGAAAGCTTTGTGAGTGTTGAAGCAGGGCTGCTGGTGTCTCCCTGTCTCTCTTCCTCTCTATCACCCCCTTCCCTCACAATTTTTGGCTGTCTCTGTCCAATAAATAAATAAATAAATATAATGAAAAATAAGTAATTAAATAAATTTGTGTTAGTAAAATAATTCACTTTGCCATGTGTTTGACCCCAGTTTGAACTTTGTCTTTACTGGATTGAAGGAAGTCTTGGCGCTGTGGTCTCCTTCACTCTCCCTTTGCCTCTCCACCTCTCTATCTTTAAAAAAATATATCAAAATAAAAGTAAACTTTATTTTTTAAAATTTAATGTATTTATAAAATAAAAAATAGAAAATACTGACAAAACCATAGGATAAGAGGGGGGAAAATGCACATATTCCCCACCACCAGAGTTCTGCATCCCATCCCCTCCATTGGAAGCTTTTCTATTCTTTATCTCTCTGGGAGTATGGACCCAGGATCATTATGGGGTGCAGAAGATGGGAGGTCTGGCTTCTGTAATTGCTTCTCCACTGAACATTGGGCATTGGCAGGTCAATCTATACTCCTACCCTGTTCCTATCTTTCCCTAGTGGGGCAGGGCTCTGGAGAAATGGGGTTCCAGGGTATATTGGTGAGGCAAAAATAAATTGTATGATTAAAATATTTGGACTCTAAGACCAACTTGTGCTTTCCAGGGGAGAGAAAAAAATTAGAGTCTTGGGTATATGTACATCCAGGCAAAGGAGGTGCACATGTTGATTTTCAATGTTGCACACCTAACACATATATTATTGTAATGCAAAAAATGTCAATGTTAACATGTATTATTATATTCTACTTTTAAAAATAAAAACAGTTTTCTGTGTAAATGAGAAAAAGAATTTGTGAGACATTATTTAACCATTAATTCTTCATGTCCACTAACCCACAAGATAATTTTTTTAATGTATGAAGCCTATTTCTAAAAGCAACATGTCTTTATGAACTTAGTATTCCACTTTACAGTCCTGTCTTTCCCTTTTTCTTCTGAGACTCTAGTAGTTTATTTAACTCACAGAGCACAAGGACTAGATCTTGTTCAAATCTTGAATTCATATGAAAATGATAATTCTTCATTCTCTGGTGGGAGTGGCGTGGGGGCGAAGGATGCCCATTCACTATGTAATCAATATTGTAAGCAATTGTGTTTATTTAGTCCAAGGTCTACACATTGGTTTCCTACCTCATAGATCTAGGAGTCTTGAAATTCACCTTTTAATCATGTTTTCTGAAAATTATGCACAACCTATGCCTGATGAGCTACCTCAGCTCCCTCACTGCAGTTGCCTCTGAGTAACCAAAACAGATGACAGTAGTCTGGAAATACATAGTCAAGAGCCTCAACATGTCTTCAAGCAGGGGTGAACTTGCCCTGTAAAGTCTTTAGACAATGTCTAAAGATTATTTTTTTATTTTAGTGTTTTAGTGACTGGGTTCTGGGCATGCTCTCTAGAGGCCACAAGGCCTATTCTATTCTTTCTTTCTCTCTCTCTTTCTTTTTTCCTTTCTTTCTTTCTTCCTTTCTTTTTTCTCTTTTTCTTTTTCTTTCTTTCTTTCCTTCTTTCTTTCTTTCTTTCTTTCTTTCTTTCTTTCTTTCTTTCTTTCTTTTTTATGAAGGCAGAGAAAAATTGAGAGGGAAGAGGATAGAGAGGGAGAGAGAAAAAGACACCTGAAGCAGTTTCATGACTAATGGAGTTCCTGCCCAGCAGGTGGACACCCTGTGGCTCGAACCCAAGTCCTCACACATGCTATCACATTCTCCTTACGAGGTGTGCTACAATGTGGCCCAAGAAAGTTTCTAAATATCCTAAAATGCACAGGACAGCTATTGTGGCAAAGAATTACCTAATCCAAATGTATGATATTATTGACACTGAGAAATAGGTTTCTAAAGCAATAGAAATTATATGCCTCTTCTTGGCTCAGAAAGACTACATTAATTTGCAGTGCAATGTGCACATTCCAGTTCTCTAAGAATCTATGAAACAACAAAAAATTAGCACTTTTATGTTGCTGAAATATCTAATTTAGAGGACTGTGCCTATGTTTCAGAGTTCTAGCTCCTTGACTGGGATTTTGTATCTTGTCTGTAACTGACAGATGGTGAACAAATAGTTCCCACTGTGCTTACTTCCTAGTCTAGTAAGTCTGACTTTCAGAAAAAAAAATATATATCAAATAATACAAAACAATATATCTAAAATCTTAACTGAATAACCGTTAAGAACATGAACTCAAAGCATAACCAGAAACTCCAATTACAAGTCTACATTGTCCTTTCCCCCCAGACAACTATGTCTCAAAAACTCCAGACTAAATATCCTCAGACCTCAGGCCACACTCTTGAAATTCCACATAGAGTTGGGTGAATTTCTAAAGCTGCTTCAAAGAAGGGTCCTTCAGCAAACTTAACCAAAGGAGCCTATTTTGGCCTTCTTTTTGGGAACAAGCTTTTATTTTAAGACTAGTTTAATCCCAGAGGAATAGCTTTTCTGGTGCTGATGCATTTGACACTACAGACTTACTCAATCAGAGTCTCCAAGACTCTGGGACTTGGATATCAGGTGGACAACATCAGATCTAGAGAGTGGAACTTCCCTGAGAAATCTTGTCCAGAAAAGAATCTGGACTGCAATAGAACTTGTCTTCTAAGAAAGATGATGAAGAAAGAGTCTCAGTATTCTACCAGGACTCGAGAGCCTTGGATCTTGGGGCTAAGTATCTGATTAACTTCAGCAGATCCAGGCTTGTGACACCTGCCAGCCCTAGTTTGATGCTTAATGTGCTAAACCCTGTGGTTCACCTCCAGAGTCAGATCCACACCACAGACCCAACCACAGGACCAGTCCCTGTGGCCTCAGGTTCTCTGTGTGAACATTGATATTAGGATTAAACTGGACCTCCATGGAACCAGACACTAGGCCCAGTCTAGTGATTCCTGGTACCTCATCAACTCCTAAGATCCAAGTCCCAAGCCTAGAACTAGAGACTCAACACCAGGTCTAATCCATGAATCCAGGCTCCATGCAGGAATTCCACCCTATTCTTTACCATGGGTTATAGATTAAAGCCCAATCCTTTTGCCTAACCTGATCTAAAACTCTTCGACATCTGGTCTCAGCTTCTTTTCTCACTTCTCCCAGCTATTTGATTTCCAATAATGTCATATTCCCGTGTTTCTTATACATTTCTAGTTGCATGATTTTCAATAATATCTATTTCTTCACATGAAATGTCTAATTCTAAACATCTTTAATGCATTTGTTTTTGAAATGCTCCTTCCTTCAGGAAGACTGATTTCATCCCACAGTCAAAATGGTCATTTCTGTTTTAGAACATCCACTGAACTTATCGTGTTTCACTGATAATACTTGGCATGTCATCCTTTCCTTTGTAATATCCCATAAATTTCCTTTATAACTAATTCAGCTTAGGATTCCCCAACAAAATCCACTGGCATGGTGTTAAACTTTCATGTCATACTACTGGGAAATCAAGAAAGGGCCTCACACATATGGGATATGACTGGGTAGCCTCTCCAGCCCAGTTTTCTTCTTTTTAAAAATTTTATTAGTGTTGTAATATTGTTTTACAAAATTATAAGGAATATAATTCTACACTGTTCCCACCACCAGAGTTCTTATATCCCCACTCCCTCCATTAGAAGTTATATTAGTTCTTCCAAGGTTGAAGATATGGGTTATTTTTATAACTACATATATATATATATATATATATATATATATATATATATATATAGTGCCTTCTTTTTAAAATTTTTTTATTTATTTATTATTGGAGGGGGACAGAGAGAAATTGAGGGGGGATAGAGACGGAGAGAGACAGAGAGACACCCACAGCCCTGCTTCACCACTTGTGAATCTTTCTCCCTTCAGGTGGAGACCAGGGGCTTGACCCTGGGTACTTGCACACTGTAGTGTAAGTGCTTAACCAGGTGTGCCACTGCTTGGCCCCAGTGCCTTTTTTTCTAAGTCACATCTACACCTAGTACTACTTCTGAGTGTCCTTCCTTTTTTCTTTATCTCTTCTCTTTCCAGGTGCTGATGGAACTGAACAGCTGGCTCTGAACTCCATCTTCCCCTGTTATTTTTCCTTTTCTGGGAGTATGGACAAAAATTATTTTTGGGATGTAGAAAGTGGAAGTTCTGGATTTGGTAATTGTTTCTCCACTGGACATGGGCATTGTCAATCCAAACCCCCATCCTTTTTTTAATCTTTCCCAACTAAGGTTGGGCTCTGGAGAGGTGAGGTCCAAGAAGCATTGGTAAGGTCACCTGCCCAGGGACCTTAAAATTAGGATGGAGCCATAGCAGCATCCAGGCCTTAGTGGCAAAAATCCAGTAAGATAGAAAGCAGGATATGGGGAGTCAGGCAGTAGCCCAGTGGGTTAAGTGCATGTGGCATGAAGCACAAGAACCAGCATAAGGATCCTGGTTCGAGCCCCCAGCTCCCTACCTACAGGGGAGTTGCCTCACAGGCGGTGAAGCAGGTCTGCAGGTGTCTATCTTTCTCTCTCTCTCTCTCTCTCTGTCTTCCCCTTCTCTCTCCATTTCTCTCTTTTATCTAACAATGACAACATCAATAACAACAACAATAACTACAACAACAATAAAAAAACAAGAGCAACAAAACGGAAAATAAATAAATAAATAAATAAATAAAAGAAAGCAGGATAGGTATTCCTCTGCTTCTTTTTTTCTTGAAGGATTCCTTTCAGTAATTTTTGAATACATAGGCCTACAGTCCATACATACAGTAATTTTAAGTTTAATTGTAGTACAGGGATGTATAATTGACTCAGACAACCGAGTACACACTGTATCATTTTCACTGTCTCAATCAGCTTTCCAATGAATACATTTGGAAAAAAAAAAACACAATAGAGTGAAGCCACAAAAGTCGAAGCACCAAGTGGCAAGGGACGACTATACACAGATATCTTTGGATAAGTTTATTTGATTCCTAGGATATATCCCCAGGACTTTGAGGCTGAAGTCAATAAGGCAGCTGTCAAGAAGAAACAGTCGGGGCCCACTGAGGTCCAGGAACATGGACAGGAGCCGTTCATTTTTTAGGCTCCCTCAGTCTCTCTTTTGGGAATCTTTATCCCACTTGCAAAATCTTCCTACTGACTGAACAAGGTAACCCAAAGTAATCTTTTTAACTTAAAATGCTTTAGTGGTTATAATTTGCACTTGCAAAATCACCTCCTACTTCTTGATTAATTAATTGAGGACTGCCACCTAGGCAAGCTGACACATTAAAAGAAAGTCATCACATATTACAACATGACCCTGGTTCTGTAAGTAGTAAATACTAATACTAACACTAGTACTAAGTCTAATAATAAACAGGGACAAGAAATCTGCAAAGAAACACAGGAAAATAGTGAAATCATTCATTTCTGTGTAGTGCTAAGACTGTGAAATATTTGTTTTGTTCTGTGAATGATCCTGCCTTTCTCAAAACTTATTAATAAATGCATGTTAATGTCTATCTTAGCAAAACATAACATTTTAAAGTGCCATATGATTAATTAAAGAAAGAATAAGTCATTGCTTACTTACTTAAGTCCTCAGTACCTTTTCTATGGAAGCTGATAGTAGCTAATTAAGTGTCATTAATCTCATGAGCAGTGATTCTCAAAATATTTTAGTGGAAGTGTTTCTGGTTAAGAGCTCACATTAAAGTGTGCAAAGACCCCGGTGCAAGGCCGTGGTCCCCACCTGTGGGAGGAAAGCTTCACAAGTGGTGAAGCAAGGTTGCAGGTGATTTCTGTCTGTCTCTCTCTATTGCCCTTCTCTCTCAATTTATCTCTATCTCTATCCAATATAAAGAAATAAAAATATTTAGTTATGTATTTCATTTATTTGTTTTTAATGATTGGTAGATAAAGAGAAACAGAGATCAAAGAACTCTCAGCTCTGGCTTATGGTGGTGCTGGGAACTGAACCTAGGATCTAGAGCCTTAAGTATCAGAGTCTTTTGCAGAACCATGCTGCTGTCTTTCAAGCTTGATTCTGTAAACTTTTGAAGTCTCACCTGACTCCAATGAGACCAAATAGTAGAACTCCAGTTGGTTCTTATAAAAAATGGCAGGAAAAGGGCAAAGACTGTCTTCCCTCAGAAAGAGACATATCTCAGAGAAGCAGGTTACATGAAAGCTTTCAAGAGTGTTAGTCTTCACTGCTTAACTGAATATTGATACTTTCACAAGTTTCAGTCTGCTATATTTTACTGTCGCATTTGTTGTGAGTATAATGAATGTGCAAAAAAAAATATTTTTTTCTTCTGATATAATTTGCTCTCATGCAAGCCAACTTCAATTCCTCAGGAAATTCTAATTATAAAAAGTCAGAACTGGAAGAGATTTTAGACCAACTCCCTGTACTGACAGATGAAGAAATTCAGGGAGTGATGTGAGGTGACTTGTTCAAAGTCCCCACAGTGGGTGGGGAGAAGGTCAAAAATGTCACTCTGACCCCCTAAGATTTTGCTATGTCAGACCACTTTGTTACTTGTGAATCTTTTGACTCAGAAACATTAACCATAAGTACAGTATAACAAATACAAGAAAAATAATAATAAAAACATTGTTGAACCTAATTAATTTCTTTAACAGTAGTTATGCAGTCAACCTAGAACTTGACAATCAGCCTAAGGACAGTTGGGAAGTAGAAGACAGAAGGCCTCACAAGATCATTGATCCAGAGAGAAACTTAACTGTGTATTTATTCCCTCAGTGACCCTGAAGAACTTTGTAGTCCCCTAGAGTCTCTGTTTCCTCACCTGTCAAGTATAGTTAGATTACTCTGAAAGTTCAATGAGATAACATACAGCCGGCTTCAGGGTAAACTATACCATGAAATAAATATTCATCCCCTTACTCCTTGGAGAATAAAACTTCCTCTGATATGACTGCAGATCCTTTTTAAGCACCACCACCAATAACAAAAACAAAAGTGCTTTACAATTAAAAGATGGGGAGGAAGAACATCTGTTTATGGTGTCCTTTGGTAAAAGAATATTCATTTATATTCCAGGGCAATAAGGTAGCCTTAATTCTCCAGATGCTTGAAAGCAGTTAGTTGGAAATGCATCATCATTTAGCCTCTCTAGAAGGGAGGTGTCCACTGATGAGCTCTGGTAACAGCCTTCCCTGAACTCTGATTTCTTTATCACATGACAGAGCTTTGGAAAACATGTTTGCTTATCCCCTTCCTGCTAATGCAAAAAAGGAATGCTAATGCTTTTTTCACTAGGGGGAAAAATTGTGTTTGACAAGCTGGTTATGAGAATTTTTTAATATTATGCCTGACATATTCTTCTTTGTGCATTTCCACATATGCTCACATCTCACTAACCAATGCTATCAGTCAGAAGTACTGTCAACAAGAAGTACCTATTGGAATGGGGAAGTTTTCCTGTTTATGGCGGGTTCAGCTCCACAGGCACATCAGCACTGGCTGTGTAGACAAGTTTCTCTAAGTAGAAAGGAGATCCATAGATAAAGTGAACCCCAACCTTGCCCTCAAATCCTGCCTAGACACCCAAACAGACCTCCCACAGAATGGGAGAAAATTTTCACATGCCATGCATCAGACAAGAGGCTAATAACCAAAATATATAAAGAGCTCACCAAACTCAACAATAAGAAAACAAATGACTTCATCCATAAATGGGAAGAAGATATGAACAGAATATTCTCTATAGAAGAAATTCAAAAGGCCAACAAACATATGAAAAAATGCTCCAAGTCATTGATGGTTAGAGAAATGCAAATAAAGACAACAATGAGATATCACTTCACTCTTGTGAGAATGTTATACATCAGAAATGGTAGCAGCAACAAATGCTGGAGAGGTCATGGGGACAAAGGAACCCTCTTGCACTGCCGGTGGGAATGAAAATTGGTCCATCCCCTGTGGAGAGCAGTCTCAAAAGAAGAGGACCTGCCCTATGACCCTACAATTCCTCTCCTGAGGATATATCCTAAGGAACAAAACATACCCATTCAAAAAGATTTGTGCATACCTATGTTCAGAGCAGCACAATTTGTAATAGCCAAAACCTAGAAGCAACCCAGATGTCCAATAACAGATGTGTTCCTAAATTGCGATATATATACAATGGAATACTACTCAGCTATTAGAAATAGTGAAAGAGAGAGGCAGGCTGGGAGTATGGACCGACCAGTCAATGCCCATGTTCAGCGGGGAAGCAATTACAGAAGACAGACCTTCTACCTTCTGCAACCCACAATGACCCTGGGTCCATGCTCCCAGAGGGATGGAGAGTGGGAAAGCTATCAGGGGAGGGGGTGGGAAATGGAGATCGGGTGGTGGGAATTGTGTGGAATTGTACCCCTCCTACCCTATGGTTTTGTTAATTAATCCTTTCTTAAATAAAAAAAAATAGTGAATTCACCTTCACCCCATTTTGGATGGAGCTTGAAGTAATCATGTTAAGTGAGATAAGTCAGAAACAAAAGAATAAATATGGGGTAATCTCACTCATAGACAGAAGTTAAAAAATAAAATCGGAAGGGAAAACACTAAGTAGAACTTGGACTGGAGTTTGTGTATCGCACCAAAGTAAAAGACTGGGGTGGGTGGGGGGAGAGTACAGGTCCTGGAAAAGGATCACAGAGGGCCTAGTGGGGGTTGTATGTGGAAAACGGAGAAATGTTATGCATGTACAAACTATTGTATTCACTGACAAATGTAAAACATTAACCCTCCAATAAAGAAAAAAAACTATTACTTGAGCAAAGATCCTGCAATAATTTGAGAATATACATATTTTTTACCCTCTTGGTATTTAAACAAACAAACAAAAAAAGACTCTGGGGTGGGGGAGAAGGTTCAGGTCCTGAGACATGATGGAAGAGGAGGATCTAATGGGGCTTGAACTGTTATGTGGAAAACTGGGAAATGTTATCCATATGCAAACTATTGTAGTTTACTGTGGACTGTAGACCATTAATCCCTCAGTAAAGAAAATGTTTTAACAATCCCGCCTACAACACTGCCAACCCCAATAAAACGAGTTTTTTAAAAAAGAAATACTAATCTAAATGTATTAGTGATATAAAAAATATTAGCAATATGAACAATTCGCTAATAAACACAGGAACTAGGCAGTGCATATGCCCTTGCTCAGATACCTTCATGGTAGTGAAGCAGAGCCACAGGACTCTTCCTCTCCGCTCCCTTCTCTCTCAATTTCTATCTGCCCTAGCAAATATTATAACTAATTTAATTTAACTTTTATAATAAATATAAAAATGTTACCTCGGGCATTTAAAAAAGAGAGAGGGAGGGAAATGCTCAGATAGGAGACTTTTTATATTATTTGATTTTATAATCATGTGATGTGATGTGATGTGATATGGTGTGAGAAGATGAAAAGCATTCATTAGTGGACTGGAGAGACAGCATAGTGGTTATAAAAAAAGGTTTTCATGCCTGAGGTTCTGAAATCCCAGCTTCAAGTTCCTGCACTACCATAAATTGAAGCTGAGCAGTGCTCTAGTAAGAAATAAAAAGAAAAGAAAGAAAGAAAGAAAGAAAGAAAGAAAGAAAGAAAGAAAGGGAAAAGAAGGAAGAAACAAAAGACAATATGGCAATTAATACTATTTTTAAAAATCCATTAAGAATAAAGAAAATGGAATTTGAACTCAACATCTTAGCTCTTAGAAAAGTGTCAGGTGAATAGTAAATGGAGTAAAACCACCCTCCTTCTCACATCTCTTTTCTTTCTTTCTTTTTTTTTTTTTTTTTACCAGAGCACTGTTCAGCTCTGGCTTATGGTAGTGTGGGGGATTGAACCTGGGACTTTGGAGCGTCAGGCATGAGAGTCTGTTTGCATAACCATTATGCTATCTACCCTCCGCCCCACATCTCTTTTCTAATTAACCACTGCTGACAAGGCTCTTTAGTCCCCTTGGTTTGATTGCTCTTGGGAATCTGTCTAGGTTATATGCCTGGACCCTCATTAAACTCCATTTTCCTCTGTGCTCCCTGCTGGGTTCACAAAACCAGAATATTAGACTCTTCCTGCTGTACTGCTAAACTGGATGGCTCTGTATTTAGTCCATAAACCCTTCTGAAAAAAAATAATAAATTAGTCTATTCAGATGTTTTAAAGAATAACACATAGCAAAAAAATGTAAAAAAAAAAAAAACATAGCCCACCAACACAAATAACACAAGTGTCAAATTCAATTATGTATTTTTCCATCAATGTTTCCAAGATTCAAAAGAAATGTGACTACTAAAAGCACAATGAAGTTAAAATGCAGCACTTCTAAATGTCAGTATTTTACATTTTCTCCAAAAAGGTGTTAGACCAAAAATAAAAATATTTTATAAGAAACATCTATTATAACTAAGTGTGTGGGGTAATATAAAGATACATAAAAGGATTACTTCTCCTTGAACTAGTGAGAATTCCTTTGGATATAATATTAGTTTGCTAGGGCTGCCATACAAAATATCACATGCTGGATGTCTAAAACTTAGAAATTTCTCCTCTTTTCATTCTGGGAACCAGAAGGCCAACATCAAGATGTAAGCATGTTGGGTTGACGTCTCCTGTGTCTTCATCTCTACATCTGATTGTGCATCCTAACTTTCTATTCTAAGGAGTCATTCTAGATTACAGCCTGCCTCTGTGGCTTCAGATAACTTCAGTTGTATCTTGAAAGAACTTGTCTTCAAATGTAGTTACCTTCTAAGATACTTGAGGCTAGTGGGGCACAATTTAGCCCATAACAGACACTCATGGTCTGATCCTTGGACATCATCAGCAATGATGATGATGATGATGATGATGATGATGATGATGATGTTTTGATCTGATGTTCTGAGCCACAGATTCATTTAGATTGACTTTGGGAGTGGGGGGGAGGTGTCTAATATAGTACTGGCTACACTCTGGTCTTTTTGGTGATGTAGGTCAAACCACAATTAGACTGTGTTCCTTTCTCCTCCCCTCCCCCCTTCATTATTCAAAGTATAAATAGATGTTTCCTAAGGCCATTGAGGTTCACCATCAAAATGGATGGGTGTATGGGGTGTGTTGGGGTTGTAAGAATAAGGTTTTGCTTTGAATATATATATATCCAACAGTTTAATCCTAATGGTGAATTTGCTTAGTTTCATGAACCCCAACATGGTAGCCTATTTCAATTTTTTGGGTTATTTACCAAGACATCTTTGGCATGGAAAAAAAAAAAGACAGTCCATGAATAAAATATTCAAGTGACTAGTAATAACACATCTTACCAACACACCAACACACTCTCATAATACTTTTACACTTTTTCATCAATTTCAAAGGTTGGGAGTGGCCAAATTAATGCTCACACAGAATGACAGAGAATGGAATAAGCATCATTGGCTGGAAAGTACATTGTACAAGCAATGTTACTTTTTGTACTTTGCCCATTAGTGAAAGATGCGGGACTCCAATATGCTGACTTTGGGGGGCTGAGTCAACATTAAAAGTTTAAGTGTAATACAGGAGGACATGTTTACTGCAATGAGTTGGGAAAACAAATGAGTATGGTTTGCATATTAACATTCAATACTTTGAATTTTTTTTGGTTATCTAAATATTTTTTTAATTTTTTATTTATAAAAAGGAAACATTGACTAAACCATAGGATAAGAGGGGTACAAATTCACACAATTCCCACCACCAGAACTCTGTATCCCATCCCCTCCCCTGATAGCTTTCCTATTCTTTAACCGTCTGGGAGTATGGACCCAGGGTCATTATGGGGTGCAGAAGGTAGAAGGTCTGACTTATGTAATTACTTCTCTGTTGAATATGGGCATTGACAGGTCGATCCATACTCCCAGCCTGTCTCTCTTTCCCTAGTGGGCAAGGGCTCTGGGGAAGCAGAGCTCCAGGACATATTGGTGGGGTTTTCTGTCCAGGGAAGTCTGGTCAGCATCGTGCTAGCATCTGGAACCTGGTGATTGAAAAGAGAGTTAACATACAAAGCCAAACAAATAGTTGACCGACCATGGATCTAAGGGCTGTTGTACTGCAGATGAAGAGTTGGGGAGTCCTCCATTTTGTAGATAGCTAGTAGGCATAATTTAGTTATATTCCAAAGGGCCTGTAGCTATACTAGTTTTTTTTTTTTTCTTTATTCCCCTGAGCCTGAAATGTGATATGCCGGTGGATCCAAGTTATTGTCTGGGAAGATGATGTCATGGCTGGAAAAAGGACCAGAAAGCTGGATCAGGGAAGACAGTAGCTCCCTAATATGGGAAAGGGGTACAAATATTGTTGACTGTAAACCCATCAACTTGAAGTCATCTGGGGCCCATAATCAGCTTAGGAGCCTATGGAAATAATTTTAAAGATTATATAATCCCAGGTATATTTTTCCTGCACTGATCCAAATAGCCATGCAGGTGATGTTTTGTGCTGCTTAAAAGTATGATATCAGGGGTCGGATGGTAGCACAGCAGGTTAAGCTCACATGGCACCAAAGCACAAGGATGGGCATAAGGATCCTGGTTAGAGCCCCTGGTACCCCACCTGCAGGTGGGTCCCTTCACAGGGGTGAAGCATGTCTGCAGGTGTCTTTCTCTTTCCCTCTCTGTCTCCCTTCCTCTCTCGATTTCTCTCTGTCCTATCCAGCAACAACAACAGCAATTATAGCAATAATAATAATGACAACAACAAGGGTAACAATGAGGGCAACAAAATGGAAAAAATGACTTCTAGGAGTAGTGGATTCGTAGTGCAGGCACTGAGCCCAGCAATAACGCTTGAGGCAAAAAAAAAAGTAAAATATCCTTAGGCAGATCCTTTGAGTCTGTGACAAATCCTGTCAATTTTGATTTGGCTTTTTATTGCTCCTTTTTTATAACTGTAAATTAAAGATCAATCTAATATCTTCTTTTGAGGATTAATTGAATGAATATATGGTTAATGCTTAGAACAGTTTCCGGCAATCAGCGAACACTATACACACACAATTAATTGATATACTAATCTAATGGACAGTTTTATATATAAGCTTCAGTTAACAGCTTTACTATCTTCTGACTTTCCTTGCATGTTAATGGGCTGTTAACTACATGCAGATTGCACATTATCCTCACATGGGCTAAAATTGTTTTAATAAATCAAACATTCTACATCTGGCTTTCCTGGTAATATAAAACATTTAAACCAGTTGCAAAAATCATGTGGAGTGGTATTATTGGGCTTCAAGGAATGAAAAGAAGGAAAAAGAAAAAGTCGAGGGAAATGAAGGCAATTGAGGGTTGTGTTTATCAGTAGCTACCAACAGTCTCTAGGGATCCATTTGCACAGTAACCTCAAACAACACCTCCACCATGTTTAGGGTACAGTAGGTTCTCAAAGCTGGATTTCATGAATCCAGTCTCTGCAAAAGAACTTCCATGGAAAGAGTGTTTAGAGTAGAATTTAAATAAAACACCAGCCTTTGGGGAAGTACATTTTGGGAAAGACTGTGATTCATAAAATGAGAGAAACCACACTCTGCATATTTATTATTTCAATGACTCTCCCAGAGGGGAATCAAATCAAGGAGGACTTATTCCTATTACATAAGATTCTAGAACATGGTGCTGACCAGGGGCCTTATAAGCAGTCACTAGATTGCAGGTTTAACTTGAATAGCTTCTTTTTTTCTTCTTCATCTACCTTCTTGAGAATATGCATTGTAAACCATTTTTGAACAGATCACATCAAAAAGTTATTGGTGAAATGTCTTCATCACATACATTAAAGAAAATACTTATAATCATTTTTTAAAAAATGGATTTAGCATTGAATACATATAATAACTGCAAGTAAAACAATTTACAAACAGAATGTTAAGCAGATGTAGTATAGTAATCAATTAAAAATAGTCAATAGGTAATTGGACTCAAAAAAAGTAAATCATTTGAATAACTATTTAAAGGAAAGTTTTTGCCTGTGAATTTAAAAAGTCAAATACCTGCATATTTAATCATGTAGACTAAACACCTAAAAAATTGATTCAAATTTCATTTTTCATTTACAAGCAGATTGTCTCCTTAGCATAACCCTGTAAGATATGAAACAATTGCTTTGCTCTTCCTCTTGAAGTTAGCTAATCACTACACTTTAAGCAGCTTAACATTTCTGTGCTACAACCTGTTCATCCATAAAACAATTATTTCTGGAAAGCATTTTATAAAACAAATAAGAAAGGTTACAAATGGCTTTGTCAAATAAAACAATTGCTTAAATATATTATTGGTATCATAGGATAACAGAACAAGGAAAAACAATTGAAATCCTAATATTGTTTCTGGATCATTTATCCAGTATCTGTATGCTCTGATATTTTGCATGCACTATTTCTAATCATTCTGAGACAGAAAAAAATAATATTTATTTACTCCCATCTTTTTTTTTTCCATTAATGATGCTGGAATAAGGTTCTGGCAAGAAGTGGATAGACAAGTTTGGAGGATCTTAAACCAAGACAAATCAATCTGCATTAATAAAGTGAGCAGGGGCAGGGTCCTGGGATTGAGAACTATTATAAAGAACTTGGAAGATTTAAAAACCACACCTGGCAAGGAACAAGAGAGAATGATCATTTTGAGAAATGTGAAGATAAAATACAATGTATGCTCATATATATGGAGGGAGGAGGTTAATAGTAATGTTAGCTTCCCACCTCCCGTTTTCCACCCAATTTTTTTTTAATTTATTTCTTTATTGGGGAATTAATGTTTTACATTCAACAGTAAATACAATAGTTTGTACATGCATAACATTCCCCAGTTTCCCATTTAACAATACAACCCCCACTATGTCCACCCAATTTTTGAACAAAACTACTTTGTTAAAAGGATAGGATTGTATGATTGGGGAGCTCCACTGGCACAATCGGTTAGCGTGCGGTACTTATACAGGATTGCATGATCGGGGTGGAGTCTTCTCTGTACATATGGCATCCTGAGAATAATAACAGAGCACAAAGCATTCCTGTACATAGACTACTATACCACACCTCCTAGGTTGAATATTGGCCCAATATCACACTATTCCCATAAGGGTTGCTCTATGTGATATTCTCAGAGCCACAATCCCATCAAGCAGGAATTAGAACCTATTTCTCTCCACCTTGAAGGTCTTTCAGTTTATTATTTCCTACCTCCTGAGAGGCACTATCATCAAGACTGACTCAGCACTATAGTTAATTCAACTTCTGCTTCTGAAAGCCCTTCCTGGCATACAACAAATGTTCCAAAAAACACTTGTCACTGACTATAGGCACAAGGACTTCATGGTAGCACTAGACATCCAGTCAGGCCTTCCAGAGTTTTCTTCGTAATTAGTTCCAGATTAAACACAGCCGAAGTGCTAAGAAATTGAAGAATGAGCTCTTGAATGACCAGTATTTTTGACAACTTCTTTCAAGTCTTCTTCTAATGAAATAGTAAAACATAATGTCTTTTTAGATTTTAAAGTTGCAACTATACTTCAATTAAAAACATTTCCATGTATAAACTACATTTTAGTCACCATTTGCATCTCATGATGAGCCAGTTGAATCTTCAAGACTGAACTTTATAGTCATGGTCCCTCATCTGCATATCAAGAGATTTTGGGGCACTTTTCCAGAGAAGGACTTAGCAATAAGATTTCAAAGTCTCAACAATCTAGTTCTTTCAAAGTGTGCCTTTTTTTTTCATTTTTAATTTTTCATGAATGCTACATTCCTAGATTAAGCTGTGTGAAGTTTTTCTGAATACTGCATGGATTCTAACACTGGACTCTTTCATGTGCTTGAGTATCTTCAAGGAAAAGATTTCTGAGCCCAGCTTGGGTCTTAGAGCCCTAGATGTTATCTCTGTGTCCATCTGTAGCACATAAATGAGGGGCTGGATGGTGGTACACCGGGTTAAGCTCACATAGGACGAAGCGCAAGGACCCACATGTAAGTATCCAGGTTCCAGCCCCTCCTCCCTCCTGCAGGGAGGAATGCTTCACAAGTTGTGAAGCAGGTCTGCAGTTGTCTTTCTCACTTTCTCCCACTCCCCTCTCTATTTCTCTGTCTTAATTTATAACAATAATTTAAAAAAAGAAAAAGTGGCTGCCAGTAGCAGTGGATTCACAGTGCCAGCATGGAGACCAAGCAATAACCCTAGAGGTAAAAAGATAAATAAATAAATAAATAAAAATTAATGTCATTTCCAGCATTTTGTAACACAGCAGGGCCTAAGTGGCTTATGGCAAGCAAACTTTCCTAGGAGGAGGATATGCAAGGAGACCGTTCAGAATTTAAGCTTAAGATCTATTTTTGTTTATGCTAGATGAAGTAATGAGATACATTTTGTCATAGAGATTCCTCCACTGTCTAAGCTATGTGGCACTAATAATACAGCTCACTGCAGCTGTAATTTCTTACCATTTGTATGCTACCCTGATGAAATGCTCACCCACCCCATGATGCCATCAGCTGCCTGACTCTAAGTTATCATTGATGCTTAGTGGCTTTGTTCATTGTAGTACTCACAGAATTTAATACATCAGTGAGTATTGATGAATATGTAAAATCAGTGATATACTGATAAGCAATACTCAGTTTTCTCTTCCAATTGTACAGACCTTTTGCCTTTTGTAAATTTGCAAAACAGGATCTACGTCTGACAAGAAAAGAAAAAACAAAACGTGAAAGCAATAGTCCTGGGCTGAGAAGACAGCATAATCGTTATACAGTGCTTTCAGGCCTGAGGCTTTGAGGTCCAAGGTTCAATCCTGAGCACAACTATAAATATCAGTAGGGCTCTGGTCTGTTTCTCTCTATGTGTATCATCTCTCTTTCATTAAAATACATTTTAAAAATTAATGAAAGAAAACAGTAGTCCTTAAATTTCCTACAAATATGGTGTTAAATTAACAGAACCCAGATCACTGAGGTTACTTGATAGAATGCAGTCATGGTTCTGAGTCATAATCTCTAGGGATTATGGTGTGTAGATCACACCTTTTAGTACTTACACCAGAAGAATCCTGGCCATATTGACATTTGAAAGTTTACCACTACCCAGTACCCAAGTTTTTTTTTTTTCTTTTTTCACTTAACAGCACAGTACGTTTCAAAAGAAAGAGCTACATTTTAAGTATTTTTAAAGATTTATTTATTTCAGCGGGGGGGGAGAAAAATAAAATAAAGAAAGCTCCAGCATATATGGTGCCCAGGATGAAACCAAGTCCTCATGCAGAAAAGTCCTCCACTCTGCCTCTGAGTCACCTCCTTGGCTACAAGGTTTCCACTTGAGATCTGTGATTTAAAGCTCCAAATGGAGGGTCAGGGGATGGCCACACAGCTAAATTCACAGGTCACCACGCTCACGCAGTTTCAGTGCTCCGGCTCCCCACCTGCAGGGAGTAGAGGAAACCTCACAAATGGTGAAGAAGGACAGCAAGTGTCTCTGTCTCTCTCCCTCTCTGACTCTCCCTCTCAATTTCTCTCTGTCCTGTCACATAAGAAAAAAAAAAAAAAAAGGTCACCAGGAGAAGTGGATTCATCATGTGGGCACCAAGTCCCAGCAATAACCTTGGTGGCAGTAAAAAAAAAAAAAAAATCAATCAGTAAATAAAGTTCGTGATGTTGCCTACACAAGAAGGAAAGCAGCACTCATTGTCTACTTACTTTGACCAGTGTTACTTTTATTCATCCATTCTGCTTTTAATTTTAGAAAAAAAAGGAAAAAAAGAAAAAAAATAGTGCTTGAGATGCTGGAGTTTTCAATCTCTGGGGACAAATATGCATTGCTTCCCATCATTCAAGAAGCACCTGGAACAAATTGTTTGGAGCCAAGTGTGTATGTTTGATGTGAAAAGCACACCTCTAATTAATCATCCTGTTCCCAGCTGGAAATGTTTCCTGGGAATTGCTGCAAGCATGAGTGACGGAGCCATCTCACCTGTTCTCTAGGCACCGAAGAATCCATATCGGTGGCCTACTGATTTTGTCTCAGAGCTTCTTTTCCTAATTCACTGTATTTGTTTATTTTTGTCAGGCTATGCACTAGACACTTGACAATAAGGTAGCTGTTATAGGCAAAATATTGATTCATTTCATTAGACATCTGGGAAGAGTGTTCCGTTTATTCAATTTGGATTATGAAAGGTGGGGATATTTCAAAAAGAAAGAGAGAAAATGGCCTTACTGCTTATAATTTGTGCTCCTCAAATACTGGTTAATTGCCAGGCCAAGTCAAATAACACCTTGTTCTCACTTGCTACCAGTGAGTTTCCAGCAGGGACAAGTTAGCAGAGTCAGTCAAATGCATTTTTCCGTTCTCATTTACCTGATTTGTTCTATTTCAAGAGCATGTTTGCTTTTTTTGAAAAGGTTGTTTTCATCCATCATGTTCTCCCTTATTTAAAGACTAACACAATTTTTTCTCTTTCTTCTCACGTCTTAAACGAAATGATCGATTACTATTGCATGGGAGAACTCTTTACATTTTAATGAATTCTTTATCTTAGAGTAACATATGTTTTATATTTCAGAAGTGGTAGCAAAAAATGAACCTCAAAGTCAAATCCATCCAAATGTCTGTTGTACTTAAGGCTGGCTTAAATATTGACATTCATTCCAGCATTTTAAAAAAAAGCAGAAAGAAAAGAAAAACAGTATAGTCTTTTGTAAAATTTATAGTTATGAACTATGTGTCACCATTATCTGTCAAGCCTATTTGAGTTTTCTATCTTCTTTGAGATAACTATTCTGGTTTTTGTTTGTGGGTTTTTGTTTTTTTGTTTTGTTTTGTTTTTTATTACAGAGTCTCTATGGTCCTGCCCATGGCTCCCCAGGTCCATGAAAACTTGGAATGAAAATTCTCCTTTTCCTGATATACATATCAAATGGTGACCAGTCACAGAAAACACTTTTCTGAAAAAATGGGCAGAACCTTAGTTATGTTAGTGCATTTCTGCCTTCCAACCAGGTGTCAAACCTGGCAAAGGGAGCTTAGTTGGAGTAAATATATTGTCCAGCATGACTAGGCTATGGGGAAATAGCTGTCACGGTTAAGTGACCCAGGGTCAGAGGAAAGACACTGTCAAAATCCAAGATGTCAGTAGATAGAGAGTTAATGCAGCTTAGAGAATGGAATGACAGACTCAGGAGTCTACTTCTCTTCTAAGGGAAAAAGCAATTCAAAGTTGTGCTACTAATACAAAATAAAATCATATAAACAAACATCTAAGGATATAGTATTTTTTTTCATGCCATTAGATGTAAAGGTATGGACAAAATAATAAAACAATGAGATCACAGACCCACATTAGTACATCAGAGCTACATGAGCCTGAGGTAAACTAATGTTTGTCATTGTATTATTACCTACACACACACACACACACACACACACACACACACACACACACACACACACACACACTTAGACCTTTATCTACGGCAGCAACTTGCATTCCTCAAAATGCCACCCCGATTTTGAGTCCAGCGACATCAGTTCATCAGTTTCTCTTAGGCATTTATAAGAAAATCAAAATTGCAAGTGCCATCCTAGACCTACTGTACTAGAATGCTGCAGGCTGGAGGTAGAGCTCAATGCCAGAGCTCCTGTTTCACATCTATAAGGCCCTGGGTTCAATCCCCATCACCGCACCAAAACAACTATCATGACAACATTGTGAACTTGAGACTCTGGAGGTAAAACTTGGGAACTTAAGCTTGAAAGATCCCTTAAGATGATTCCAATGTTCATTAAATGTAATAAATAAAGGGATGAATTGGGCCCTGGAAGTGGCACACCCATTTAGTAAAGCACACAAGGACCTAAATTCAAGCCCCCAGTTCAAACCTGCAAGTGGGAAGCTTCACAAGCAGTGAAGCAGTGCTGCAGGTGTGTTTACCTCCCTTTCCCCTCTCAATTTCTCTCTACCTCTTCCCAAAACAAACAAACAAGCCATATGCTGCTCTTACCTTAATTGTCATTTGTCTGCATTTAGGAGTTCTCCTTCCTTCACTCATTTATTTATTTATTTATTTATTTTAGAATTGTATTTATTTAGTAGTGAGAAATATAGGAGGAGAGAGAAAAAGAACCAGACATCACTCTGGTACATGTGCTGCTGGGGATCAAACTCAGGACTTCATGCTTGAAAGTCCAGTGCTTTACCCACTGTGTCACCTCCCAAACTGCACAGGATTTCTCCTTCTTTAAATAACATAAGAGGAGGGACACTTCCACCTAGATAATAGAGAGAAGCACTCAAAATTTAGCTATTTAGAAGTCATAAAGCTGTGAAGTGTAAATGTCCTACTGTCTATCCTTATTTTCTTGACTTTACTATCATTTAACATCATAGTAGGAACTGAAAAAATTAATCTGGATACCTGGAATGTACTTTAAACTATCAAATCCAAGTGTTTGGGTATCTGGGGAGCTGAATTCAGGTGTAAGCTTATTTATTTACTTATTTTATTGACAATAATAATATTTACTGAAAATAAGGGGTTTCACCACACAGAGCAAATTTTTTCATATGGAAAGAGAGACACCAAGACAGAGAGACATAAGAAAAGTCGCCACAGTACAGCAGCTTCCCTCAGTGCAGTAAAGTCTGAGCTCAAACAGTATGACAAAATGGGTGTCTTCCTATTATTTTTATTTCCAGTCACTATTTGATGTCAATGTGCAGTCAACATCCAGACTTACTATATAATAATATACATAGTATCTTCATATATATATATATGTATATATATATATATAACATTTATAAGTCAAAGCACATTACTTCAGGATCAAGCTACACAAGCACATGTAAATCAAATACTCTTAAACCCATTAGACAAATCTAGAATTCCATTTGCTTGTTCAGACAAAGAAAATGAGTAAATGATTTTTCTCTTAAGTTCATTATTGACAATAGCTGACAATGCCTTATCTTAGTGGTGGTAGCCTGGTTAAAAATAATTTCTTAATAAAAAAAAGTTTTAAGAGGAGTCAAAACTGAAATAAAAGTTTAGATACTTGTTTCCTATTTGCAACTTGTTCCTGATTCATACTTACTCTAAATGAGGGACTTAGAAAGTTGAGTGTTATGATGTGAACACAGGCTTCCAAAGAATGAAAAAATGCTTTTTTTTTTTTAAAAAAAAAAGGAGCATTGTCCATGAAACTAGCATCTTAACCTTGAAGTAGTGAACAGCAGGTGCTTATCTGAGAGCTGACAGTAATATACATCGTGACACATCGGTCACTTAAGATATGTTTCTAGAACATATTATGGGAAAGAGATTGTGCTCTTACCAATGCATTTACACTGCATAAAATCCTGGGTAATCATGCTCAGACTCACATCTATAAACCATGGAAACCCTTCATCCTTAGCATTGTGCAGGGAAGTACAGCAAACAGAACTGAAGTTTCTGCTTGAACTATGAATCCAATATCCTGGTGGCCATTTTTTTCCCTTGTTGTTGTTGCTGTTACTGCTGCTGCTGTTGCTGTTGTTGTTAGATACGACAGAGAGAAATTGATAGAGGAGAGGAAGATAGAGAGGGGGAGAGAAACCTGATTCACCTCTTGTGAAGTGATCCCCCTGCAGATGGGGAGTCAGGGGCTGGAACCAGAATCCTTGCTCTGGTCCTTGTACCAGTCCTTAAGCTTCTCACCATGTGCACTTAACCTGGTGTGCTACAGTCCGGTTCCCCTAAACTTCTGTCTATGAGTGAGATCTTCTCGTATTTATCCTTCTCTTTCTGGCTTATCTCTCTTAACGATTTCTTCAAGCTCCATCCAAGATGAAATGAACTTCATTGAAATGAACATTTCATCCAAGATGAAATGAAGGTGACTTCATCATTCTTAATAGCTGAGTGGTATACCACAACTTTCTTAGCCATGCATCTGTTGTTGGACACCTAGGCAACTTCCAAGTTTTGGCTATTACAAATCATGCTGCTATGAACATAGATATACACTGATTTTGGGGGTGGGGTGGGTGTGTTTGATTCCGTAGGATATATTCCCAGGAGAGAAATTGCTGGGTCATAGGACAGATCCATTTCTAGTCTTCTGAGAGTTCTCCAAGACTGCTCTCTGCAGGGGTTGGGCCATTATATGCAATCTCTCCAGAATTTGTTGTTACTTTGGTACACCAGCTCTAAGTGTGGTCACGACAATTTATTTGCCTTGAAAGCTCTTACCTCTACTAATCAACTTGTGTATGTTTGTGTGACCTCCAATTTTTCTTACACTATGCATTCTTCCAAGAGAATTTCATTCATTTTATCCTTTGAGGTGATGAGTCTATCATCATGATCTCTCACATAAACCTTTCTGTTGAGATCCAAGTGCTTATAACCTGAAGCCTTACTCACACTGACAAATTTCCTCTCCCCTAATATGTCCACTTAGGAGTTCCAGCAGCAGCCTAGACTCAACTCTAAAACCACTATCTTTCCCAAAACACCTGCTCCTCATTACTTTCTACAAAAAGAGTATCATTCTTGAGAATGGGTCCTGGTACACCTGGTTGAGCACACGTGTTAATATGCACAGGGACCCAGGTTCAAGTCCCTGGTTCCCACCTGCAGGAGGCAAGCTTCATGAGTGGAGAAGTTGTGCTGCATGTGTCTCTATTCCTCTATCTCTCTCTCTCACTCTCTCTCTTTACCTCCAGCTCTCAATTTTATCCCAGTCCTATCAAATCAATAAATTAAAAAGACTGCCATTAAATTAAAAAGAACTTCCAATAAATTAAAAAGAACTGGGGGTGAGAGTTCACCCACATAAGCATGACTATGTCAGATGTGGTAGAAGCATATCATGAAATATTTATGATTTCATTAAAAACCATGAATTATACCATGCAGAAACATGATGGATCTCAAAAAGATTGTATTCCAAAAGTTAAAACAAACTTGTTTTGTGTGATTTAGAGGGCATTTAATAATAAAGACAGTATATTTTTCTTTTTTCAATCATAATCTGATCATATTGACCACTTTTATTTATAATTTCTTCATTGTAAATATACCCCCAAATATTGTTCTTAGATATTGTTATACCACTAGTTCCTCAGCCTCAATAAACTTTATTCAGATTTGATCTTTACACTCCATTAAAAATGAGCTTTCTCATCAATATCTGGATCAAATTTATTCATCTTAAGACAGTATATTTTTCAATGGTATCTGAAATTCCAAAGTCAAAGACACTTCTTCTTCTTCTAGCGTTTGCCCTTCTTCCGTAGCCAGTCAACAGCGTCAGGTTGAAAGCTGTCAGGAGCTGCTTGTTTCTGGCTTTGAAAGTGTCTGGGATCCATGTGGATTCAGTCGGCTAGGAAGGATGGTCAGTTTCCCCAATGAATGGGTACTCACGGGATGCACCACGAGAAGGTCGATCCAATGCATCCCATACATCCAATGCATCCAATGCATCAAACACACTGAAATGGTTCTACTGTGGTAGATATTAGGGAAGCAAGAAAAACAATTTCAAGAAAACAAGAGAATAAATTTACAAACCAATGAAGGTAATAAGTTATTATCAACACAATTCTATACTTAAAAATATGTCCTTTGGGGACAGAGTGGTGGCACAGCGGGTTAAGTGCACATGACAAAGTGCAAGACCAGCACCAGGATGCCAATTCGAGCCCCTGCCCCCCATCTACAGGGAGGTCGCTTCACAAGCAGTGAAGCAGGTCTGCAGGTGTCTTTCTTTCTCTTCCCCTCTCTGTCTTCCCTTCGTCTCTCGATTTCTTTCTGTCCTATCCAACAACAATGACAGCAATAATAACAATAACAATGATAAGCAACAAGGGGAACAAAAGGAGGAAAATGGCCTCCAGGAGCAGTGGATTCGTAGAACCACAGCAATAACCCTGGAGGCAAATATATATATATATATATTCTTTTAAACTACTAGATGGTCTTACTCATATGTGGAATCTAGAGAATTAAAATCCATGAACTTGAAAAAACAAACAAACCAACAAAAAATCCAGGAGTAAACAAACTATAAGACTTTGTGAGGTCTATAGTGATTATCATTAGAAGGTGAGGGGAACAGAACTTTGGTGGGTGGGACTATACCCTGTGTTCTCACAAGCTTGTAAACCACTATTAATCATAAATGAAAAACGGCTTAAAACATGTCTTCCTAAACTAGAAAATTTGCAACACAAGTTTGCAATGATGTGTTGCATTAAAATGAATGAAATGACTGAGTAACTTGCGATCTATTTACAGTTAATTTCTTATGTGGACACACAATGATAGAAAATTTAATTCTGTAGATTTAATTTTTATAACATAAACTTTTGTTCATCTCACTTATAAATATATTATGCCACCAAAAGTGGAATTTTCTAGAATTCACTAAAGAAGGTGCCTTTAAATCTACTACTATAATGAGCTATCCAGACATGGGGTGGTATATCAAAGCATACATCACCTTCAACAATGTGTTCCTTATTCAGCAAGACATGTGCCATGACATCATTGCAAAAAGTTTCTTTATACATATCACATAAAAATTTATAAGCAGAAACCTGAGAGGGTTAAGTTGTCAGTTTCAGTTTTGAAAGTAATTGCTTGATTAAAACACAGATACATGGCTATAAATTTTCCACAAGAATAATTCAAAGTGAAAACATTACTAGTTACTGCTAGAGGGAACATAAACCACCTGAAAGATGATTAAACTAGTCAAACTTTAACGTGTACTTTTGGTTAATGTTTTGTACAGTTGGTTAAATGCTACAAACTCTTGAGAACTAGTTAGGCACTGAGGTGAACCTTCTGATTAAAGCTGAATGTACTGTATGTGAGAACAGGTCAGTACTTTGATCAGTTTAAGCATGAAAAACAATAGAAAGGTTAATTAATGTGAGTTAATACATACAAATCCAATGACAAAACCGTTCCCAGGACACAGGAGAGATAGTTTGATATGAGAGCACAGGAATTGTGTGCCTGAAATCCTAGTATCCCCAGGTTCAATCTTCAGCACCTGCAAATACTAGGACTGAGTAGTGTTCTGGTCTCTCATTCTCATACAAAGTAACAAATATATAAACCTTTTTTTAAAAAATCTTGAGAAAAAACAAAGTGATCAAAGGTCATTTTCTGGTCTTTCTATCCTCTCCTATTTACTTTTTTTTTAAATTTTTTATTTAAGAAAGGATTAATGAACAAAAACATAAGGTAGGAGGGGTACAACTCCACACAATTCCCACCACCCAATCTCCATAACCCACCCCCTCCCATGATAGCTTTCCCATTCTCTAGTCCTCTGGGAGCATGGACCCAGGGTCATTGAGGGTTGCAGAAGGTAGAAGGTCTGGCTTCTGTAATTGCTTCCCCGCTGAACATGGGCGTTGACTGGTCAGTCCATACTCCCAGTCTACCTCTCTCTTTCCCCAGTAAGGTGTATGTCTGGGGAAGCAGAGCTCCAGGACACATTGGTGGGGTCTTCAATCCAGGGAAGCCTGGCCAGCATCCTGGTGGTATCCCAAAGGATTAAATGGAAAAAGGAGGCTCTCTTCAATAAATGGTGCAGGGAAAACTGGGTGGAAACATGCAGAAGAATGAAATTTAACCACTTTATCTCACCAGAAACAAAAATCAACTCCAAATGGATCAAAGACCTGGATGTCAGACCAGAAACAATCAAATACTTAGAGGAAAACATTGGTAAAACACTTTCCCACCTACACCTCAAGGACATCTTTGATGAATCAAACCCAATTGTAAGGAAGACTAAAGCAGAAACAAACCAATGGGACTACATCAAATTGAAAAGCTTCTGCACATCCAAAGAAACTATTAAACAAACAGAGAGACCCCTCACAGAATGGGAGAAGATCTTCACATGCCAGACATCAGACAAGAAACTAATCACCAAAATATATAAAGAGTTCAGCAAACTTAGCACCAAAAAAGCAAATGACCCCATCCAAAAATGGGCAGAGGATATGAACAAAACATTTACCTCAGAGGAGATCCAAAAAGGCTAACAAACATATGAAAAACTGCTCTAGGTCACTGATTGTCAGAGAAATGCAAATTAAGACAACACTAAGATACCACCTCACTCCTGTAAGAATGGCATACATCAAAAAGGACAGCAGCAACAAATGCTGGATAGGATGTGGGGACAGAGGAACCTTTTTACATTGCTGGTGGGAATGTACATTGGTACAGCCTCTGTGGAGAGCAGTCTGGAAAACTCTCAGAAGGCTAGACATGGACCTTCCATATGATCCAGTAATTCCTCTCCTGGGGTTATACCCCAAGGACTCCATAACACCCAACCAAAAAGAGGTGTGTACTCCTATGTTCATAGCAGCACAATTCAGAATAGCTAAAACCTGGAAGCAACCCAGGTGCCCAACAACAGGTGAGTGGCTGAGAAAGCTGTGGTATATATACACAATGGAATACTATGCAGCTATCAAGAACAATGAACCCACCTTCTCTGACCCATCTTGGACAGAGCTAGAAGGAATTATGTTAAGTGAACTAAGTCAGAAAGATAAAGATGAGTATGGGATGATCCCACTCATCAACAGAAGTTGACTAAGAAGATCTGAAAGGGAAACTAAAAGCAGGACCTGATCAAATTGTAAGTAGGGCACCAAAGTAAAAACCCTGTGGTGAGGGGTAGACATGCATCTTCCTGGGCCAGTGGGGGGTGGGAGTGGGTGGGAGGGATGGGTCACAGTCTTTTGGTGGTGGGAATGGTGTTTATGTACACCTCTCCCATTTTCTTCCCCACTTTCTTGCTGTTAAGCCCCCATGCTACAATTCCTCGCATCTGTGAGTGGATTCCAGGAATGCCCCTTTCTTTCTTTTCATTCTGACTTTTCCTAACCTCTGTCTCAAGATACAGAGTGTATGAAAGTGCCTTACAAACAGTTTATCTTGCAAGGGCTTTCACGCCTTGACAGTAGCCAGTATTAAGCTGCATCGAGCAATTTTTTTTCAATAATGAAAAAGCTGAGTAGATAAAATAGATTATTGACAATCGGCTCTCTCTCTCTCTCTTTTTTTCTTTTTTCCTAGATAAATGAACAGTGGTTGCTTTTCCCAGCAACTTCTGGATTTTCATAGAAGGTGGGGATATTCTAAACCTAGGAACTTGAAGACATCAATGTCTCATGGTAAAATTCCAAACACTGTGCAAGCATGAAAGGAACTTTTGGCTGGGAGAGAAGGGCTGGAGTGGATATCATCCTGGGAACTCTATCTAAAGCAAACCACAGGCCACAAGGCACTGGCTCCCACTCAGTTCAGCCCAGGTTCTGTAAATATTGGTCTAAAATCCAAGAAAAAGCCTCAAAATAAATGGCAACTACTGTATATAAATCCTAATTTGAGGGTGTTGACAGGTTCCTGTGACTCTATATCCTATTTTGAACAGTCAGCACTTTGCCTCAAATTCCTATCTTGACAGAGTCTACAATGTGGGGACTTTACAATAATCTAGAGGTACACAGAGATGGCATTACAATGACTATACTAATCAATTTGGATGTATATTTTACAATTATAACTGGAGTTTGGTATTTTAGATTTTTCTTGTTTCAGAATTTTATGATTAGTATCCAAATTTTCATGCTTTGGGGTTTCATAGGAAATGACAAACTATGAACAACTGGCCTTTTTTTCAGACCTTTGAAATAATCACACACGTTGACTCATTGGGGTCTTATTACATCCAGTCTGGACTTCAAGCTATGAACCCAAGCCAATTTCCTCAACCTAAAGTGCTATGTCACCATATTTGGGCAAGAACTGCAGGGGTTCTATTATAAGCTTCTAGACTGAGTCTACACACTGAAAAAGAAAAATTTGAAGCATGTTTTTCTCTCTCTATGTGAATTTAAATCATCTTGCTAGGGATGGTACAGATTAAGTAAGTAAACTAATTTTTTATGCTCCCCCCTTTTATTGGGAGGGTTAGTGGTTTACAGTATGATTGTTGACACCTGACTACAGTTTCTCATCTCCTCATGACAGGTGTCTGCAAAATACTCTCACCCCCAATTTATGACCTTTACCTTCATTCAACATCAAGATCCCAAGGACTTCTTCACCTCCCCCCATCCGCTCCTTCCCCAGAGTCTTTTGCTTTGGTGTAGTACACCCCACCCAGCTTGTTTCACTTTGTGTTTCCTTTTCTGTCCTTGTTTCTTTTTGTTTATTGAGGGGATGAATGGCTTAAAGTAAATACAGTTGTTAGTAAATGGGTTAAGTATTTCAATTTTCTATGAAACATTCTCACCTCCAGTGTAGGTCCTCCTCTACCACCATGCTCCAGGACCTGAACCATCCCTCCTCCCAGGCCTGAGTCCTTTATTCTTTGCTTTGGTACAACAGCCTTTTGGCTAAGATCAAGTGTAGTATCTTAAGATCACCTATAAGTGAGATCATCTGGTATTTGTCCTTCTCTAGTGTAACAGCACACTAGAGTTAGGAGGATTTTTTTTTTAATGAGGATGTTATAAACTACATGTTGCTTCCCTCTACTCCCATCCCCACTTGCTGCTTTGCGTAGAAGTCACTCAAGAGCTCCACTAAACTTAGGTAAGGGTAGATGGACCCATCTTTGCAAATACAAAGTCAGTGGTAGACAAGACTTTATATTTGAAACCCTTTTAATATTTGAGTGCCAGCTCAATGTCTACTTGACTTTCCTAGGAGACAAAATGAAGAAAAGAAATAAGGGGCATGAGTAGATAGCATAATGGGTATGCAACGAGACTCTGATGCCTGAGGTTCCAAAGTCCCAGGTTCAATCTCTCATACCACCACAAGCCAGAGCTGAGCAGTACTCTGATAAGAAATTTAAAAAGTGGTCTTGCTGGTGGCACAGTGGATAAAGCATTAGACTCTCAGGTTTAAAGTCCTGAGTTCAATCCCCAGCAGCACTGGTATCAGACTAATGTCTGGCTTTTTCTCTCCTCCTGTCATTCTCACTAATTAAAAAAATAAAATATTTAAATATTAAAAAAATAATTAAGTATCCTTATATATTCCTTATTTGGGGATATTGTTCCCTCTGACATGATTCCAGCATAAGAATTTTTTCTCATCAATTCAATAAATATTCACTGTGTTCTTTCTATGAGCCAGGCACAGAACTGAGCACTAGATGTACGATGACTAGTTGAAATTTATAGTCTAGTTTCACAGCTGACAGCAAATAATAACATGAATGTCAGAGCCAGTTGGTGACTCACCTAGCAGAGTGCCTTCATTCTCTGCATAAAACCTTGGGTTCGGGCTCCCTGTCCTCACCTGAAGGAGAGAAGCTTCACAAGTGATGAAATCGTGCTGCAGGTGTCTCTCCTTCTCTCTGCTTCTCCCCACATACTCCATCTCTTTCTCTGTCTCTCACTTCTACCAAGAAGGCAGGTAATGGCCTCCAGGAATGGTGGAGTTGTATCAACACCAAATCTCAGTGTTAACTCTGATGCAAAATTTTAATAATAAATAATACTAAAATGTTGATAATAAATAACCACATGGATTCCAATTTAAGATAGAGTAAGTGTCATAATGGTGGAGAGGAGAGTACTATCAGAGTGTGTCATAGTGAATATACTCTGATTTGGGGAATCAGGACAAAAATTTAACTTAAGCTCTAACTTGTTGATCGTTAAACAGGGAGAAGTGAGAAAAAGCATATCCAGCACAGTATGTGCAAAGGTCTGAGTCAGAAATAAACTTGAGCTGGAAAGTCATGGGGGTGAAGGGTGGTGAATGATGGAGAGAATGGGAAAAGTTGGCATTGGTGATGTAAGCAGGTGTTAGTTACTCAGAACCTCACAGATCAATCTCAGGATTTAAAACTTTATTCCATGACCATCTGAAAATAATGAAGAGTTTCAAGGATGAGACATGACCTAATTTTTATTTTATGATCTGGCTGCTTGTAAATGGAAAGAACTAGAGGGATTCAAAGAGGATGCAGGAAAGGTAGTGAGTATATTAAAGCTAGATACCAGACAGGAGGTAAAGGAGTCTGGAAGAAAGATAACTAACTACATGATGGTTTCACTTATATGTGGAATATGGATAATTGAAGCAAACTAACCAGTAGAAAAATGATAGCCAGAATATCTCTTAGACTTTGTGAGAACTACAGTAGCTGGTGGTGGTGGAGGAGGCCACAGAACTTTGGTGGTGGGTGTGGTACCTTCCACCATGGACAGGTATGAAGCTATACCTACCCCCTGAAGTCTTATGATCTTATAAAACACTATTAAATCACTAGTGCTAAAGTAGTTTCAAAAATACTTTTTAATATTAGTCTTGTCAATATTTCCATTTTATAAATAAAAAATTAATAAAAATTAAAAAATGAATGTGAAATACACTCCAAAGTTTCCATTGATTAGGCTTAGTTGGGAACAGAAGAGAAGAAGGTAGTTAAGAAAAAACAGATCCAGGATGACTCTGACTGGAAACAGAGTTGGCAGTCAGCTGAGGTAGAGAACAAACACCTCATCACAGACCCCTGCAAGCATCAACTCGGCTTTGACCTAGCACGTTATGACTGGGCCCTCCTCAATCGCTATCGAACAGGCCACGGCCTGTGCGCCAGGGACGACCCGAACTGCCCCTGCGGCTCCAGACAGACTATGACCCACATAGTCAACAACTGCCACCTCTCCAGATTCAAAGGAGGTCTCGAAACTTTACATCAGGCTCAACTTGACGCTGTTAACTGGCTACAGAAGAAGGGCAAACACTAGAAGAAGAAGAAGTGACAGCATGAAAAACAGTTCTCTTTGCTGAACTTTAATGAGGAAACTTAGGAGGTTTAGAGGGAAAGTTGATTTTGATCTACATTTTGAAACATATCTTAAATAGTGAGAACACAGATTAGGTATGAAGTCTGGTATTCAAAACTATGTGCTTGAAGTTGACAAAAACATTTAGGCTAAATAGATACATTGGGAGTCATTCATTTGAATCCTTGAATCACAATTATAGTTAGAAAGCTAAAATACTGCTTTCTTCCATTGTTCCTATTCAGTGAGAGAAGTTCTTCCCCATTGGGAGAAGAATCTGGGGAATTGAAATACTGACTCTATGAAAGCTAAAGGAAACCAACCTACTTTTCATGATTTTCCATGAGGAATGTTATTCTTAAGAGAACCAATAATAGTCAGACTTCAGATCCAAAAACTGATTTCTCAAATTGATAACCTAGAACTGGATAGAAACACCTACACCTACACACACACACACACACACACACACACATACACACACACACACGCACGCACGCACACCATACCCTCAAAAGAACAAAAGACAAGAGAGAGAAAGAAGGAAAGAAAGGAAGGCAAGGTTGAAAAATCAACAACTGATATGAGAAAAAGCAGCTCTGATTTGGGTCAAATAAAAATTCCAAATAACTTTGGTGTTTCTAAAATTTCTAAGTCTAACTACCATACATCTCATACACTGCTCCACTGGCAAAAATAACAATAGTCATGAATCATTATTGATGAGGAAATGCTAGTAAGGACACAAAAAGCATAAAACCTATTGTTTCACATATCAAATACATACCAGGGAAGCCTGTTTACATGGCTTCTGGACACTTTAAATTGCCTCATGGGCCATTCATAGTTTGGGAATTAGATTTCATTAATATTTCCATTTACTGAATCAAAATCTGCTTTTGCTATATTCTGTATATTTTCTCACTGAACTGAGGCCTTCCTTTGCAAACAAATCTGTTTCTTCTTTGACCAAAGTTCTTTTGGAAAAAAGAAAGATTGCATTTACTGGTCAGATACCTTCTGTATTACTTTCCCTTTTCACCACGCTTTCCACTCTCTGTTCTCTCGTTTAATCAAATGCAGTACCAGTATAATTAAATTTCAGTTGGTCAAATGTGTATACACCATAAAAAACATAGGTTGGGGGCCGGGTGGTGATGCACCTGGTTGAGCGCACATGTTACAGTGCATAAGGACCCAGGTTTGAGCCCCTGGTCCCCTCCTGTAGGAGGAAAGCTTCACAAGTGGTGAAACAATGCTGCAGGTGTCTCTCTGTCTCTCTCCCTGCCTGTCACCCCCTTCCATCTCAATTTCTGGCTGTCTCTATCCAATAAATAAATAAAAATAATTAAAAAATTAAAAAAAAAACATAGGTTGAAAGTATTGCCACAGTGTGGAGTTAACACAGAGGTAATGCAGTAGATCTTCATGCCTGAGATCTTAGAAGTGGCAAATTTAATTTTTGGTACCACCACATGCCATAACTGATCAGTGTATGGGTATCTTTCTATATCTCTTAAGAAAATAAATAAAATCTTATTAGAAAATAAAACTATCACTGTTGGTCTTTCTTAATCTCTAATCCACCCCATAAAAACTCATAAACTTTCATACTTTGAGATAGTTACAGAGCACCCAATATACCTAGCTGTGGCCTCTTTAGATTTAGAGCTGATTAAAACAAATATAGGGGGCTCCAGTGGTGCTGCACCAGGTAGAGCACACACACTACCATGCACAAGGATCCAGGTTTAAGCCCCTGGTCCCCATCTCTAAGGGGAAAGTTACATAAGCAGTGAGGCAGTGCAGCAGGGGTCCCTCTTCCTCTTGCTCTAGCTTCCCTTTATCTCTCAAATTCTGTCTGTCTATATTAAAAAAGAAAGAAAAATAAACATTATATAATTGAATACTATAAACATCTTATTGCATTTATATCCCATGTTCTAATTGAGGGGGATTCTTTTCACAGAATGCTCCAAGAAATCAAAGACTCTAAATAATATATCCTACAACTTCCAGATTTTATATAATGTAAAAGTTGTCTCCAGAATGATATAGGATAGAGGAGACTGGAATATACACCCGGAGCTAGCTCTTCCAGTAGATGACAGTGCTGTTTATTTGTGTAGACAGAGTAGGATCCAGGCGAGTCATGGGATAGATAAAAGAAGTAGAATACGTCACTGTCCTGCAATGCTGAGACATGGTATAGAAAACGTTAAAGAGGCTATTTTTGTAGGGTTTATAAAAGTGGCAGATTTATTAGATTCTTAAAAACTGTGGTGAGAAAATAAGACAAGAGAGAAGATCCATATAGCTTGAGTCTTGAGTCCTCAAGCGTTGTTCACGAGCATTTAGCTTCCATGATGTATAGGTCCTGGGAAAAGATGAGAAGATGAAGTGAGAAGCAACAGGAGCTATTTCCACCAGAGCCTTCCTTAAACAGATGTACAGTTGCCATAATTCCTTGAGAGTCTGAGTCCTATTCTATGTCTGTTGTATGCTGCTGGTGTCTGCTATATCGTGCACAAATGGTACAGCCATCCTTTAGTTTATAGTCAGTAAAGCATAGTGTATTTCCAACATCAAGGAATGCACTATGTTTTTTAGAGTGGTGAAAAGTAAGTCTGGATAAGACCAGGGAGCTTTTTATTAGTGATTTAATAATGATCGTCAGATTGTGGGATAAGAGGGGTATGATTCCATATAATTTCCACAGCCAGAGTTCCATATCTCATCCCCTTCATTGGAAGTTTCCCTATTCTTTATCTCTCTGGGAGTATGAACCAAAAATCTTTATGGGGTGCAGAAGGTGGAAGGTCTGGCTTTTGTATTTGCTTCTCTGCTGGACATGAACCTTGACAGGTCAATCCATACCCCCAACCTGTTTCTGACTTTCCCTAGCGGAGTAGGGCACTGGAGAGGTGAAGTTCCAGGACATATTGGTGAGACTGTCTGCCCAGGGAAGTCAGGTTGGAGTCATGGTAGCATTTTAAATTTTATGGCTGAAAAGCATTAAGACATAAAGCAGAACAAATCATTTAATAATCAGGAATCTAAAGGTAAGAATATAGCAGATGATATTTGGGGTCTTCTTGTTGGAAGAAGCTAGGAACCAGGGAACTTTTATTCCTCACCACTAATATCTGCTTTCATGTGCATTTTTTTTTCACAAAAAAAGAAAAAAAAAACCTCAGGAAAGATTATCTTAAACCTCAGTGAAAAAGACCCCTGTAAAATGTGTTTTAAAAATCCTTACGGAGCCAAACTCAAAAAAACAGACTCTTGGATTCATGTGGAACATCTAAAGAAACAGTCAAACTTTAGACTTGGTCTTCATATCATGGTAACCTGAGCAGAAGGGTTTTTTCACAATTATTGTAGATAACTGCTAATGAGACAGTTTCCCAAGATGTCAGGTCCAATTATATTACTTATTTATTTATACCAGAGCACTGCTTAGCTCTGGATTATGGTGGTCTGGGAGATTGAACCTGGGATCACATAACTTCAGACATGAGAGTCTATGTAGTCTATGTACATTCTATGTATATGTAGTCTATGTATGGTCTCCCACCCAATCAGGCCTAATTCTATTAAAAGGATATACACTTAGATAAGAAATGCTTATGATTCTCTTTCCTGTTCTTCCTTATTACTCTGTTGAGACTATAATAGGATTCCAGTCTGTTTTCTCTCCCTTTGACATGGAAAGCAACATTCATGAAAGGCTCTTCCTGATAGGACAAAAAAGCATGTCTAATCTGGGATAAGCATGACTCTTGACCAATGATGCCTTTATAGAAAGATTTTGATCCAAAGGGTAAATACGGAAATCAATACACAGAGTCCATACTTAAATGAAATTGATAGACTAAAGACAATTTCCATTCTTTATATAATACCAAACCCTTGAAGCTATTGAATATGTTGGTTCTAGAAAACACACACATGTATTACCATGAGGCTGCATTTTTTTTTTTTTTTTTGCCTCCAGGGTTATTGCTGCAGCCTGGTGCCTGCACTATGAATCCACCACTCCTGGAGGCCATTTTTCCCTTTTGTTGCCCTGTTGTTTGTCGCTGTTGTTGTTATTATATTATTATTGTTGTTGTTATTGCTGTCATTGTTGGATAAGACAGAGGGAAATGGAGAGAGGAGGAGAAGACAGAGAAGGGGAGAGAAAGATAGACACCTGCAGACCTGCTTCACCGCTTGTGAAGCGACTTCCCTGCAGGTGGGGAACCGGGGGCTCAAACCAGAATCCTTGCTCTGGTCCTTGCCCTTTGCACCATGTGCACTTAACCTGCTGCGCTACCGCCAGGCCCCTGTGAGGCTGCAATTTACAGATTGTCTTTTTGGTTTATCTCCAAATAATCTCTGCTTTTAATTTTTGAAAAATAATAAATTGGTTTATGTTTGAAGCTGACACATCTAAACTTTTAGTGAAAAGGCACAGGTAGTCCTAGAGCTATGCCTAAAGTCAATGCATTTTTGAAATGCATTGAAATTGTATCTATACATTTTGTACCAACTTAGCAAGAGTAAGAAACAAAACTATAATTAGTGATCTAGCAGTAATATATCTCAGTAGATTTTGGTAACATGTTTAGAAAATTTAGCATTGTGAAAAATGATTCCCTAAAGTATAAAAAAATTTTACTACCTAAAACAAATATATCTTTTAATTATAATTCAATACTTATAAATTAGAATATTAAGAAGAGCTCTTTTTTTTGTATAATGCTTGATTTTTTTTCATAAGAAGACCCATGTACTATTTGTTAGATATGAGCAATAATGTCTGTGTTTTCAAAGTCAACAATACTTGAAAACTAACATTTAGATTTTGGGGGTGCAGAACTATGATCAACATGGAAAAGAAAACATAACTAAAGCATTCTCTTGTCCAAAATACACACTCCAGCCTTCATCCATTTCCTCAAACAAGCATTCAAACAAAAAACTTTGTACCCTCCCCTGACTGTGTGGTAATGTTACCATAGCTAGTTAGAGAAATCTAGAACTAAATCTCTCAATTATGTCAATGCAATGCATAGTTAACAGATACTTGGGGCACCTAAGGTAATTTACTATCAACTAGAAGTATCATAAAAATAAAATAGTTTCTTCTAAGATTTGTGTTAAATTTTTACATAATGCAGAGCCAGTGAAACAGCTTACTTGGAAGAGTGCACTGTTCTTGCATATGTGCAACCCAGGTCCCAGCCCAAACCCCAGTGCATTGAAGGAATCTTTGGTATTGTCTCTCTCTCTCTCTCTCTCTCTGTCTCTTTCTATGTGTGTGTGTGTGTGTGTGTGTGTATTTCTATCTTTCTATCTCTATCTGAAAAAGTCAGCCCACAGCATGGAAGATGACCAAAAATAAAAAAAAAAACTACATAATGCAAAGTAATTATTACACATTAACTAAATAAAGCAAGCCAAATGTATGTTAAAAAAAAAAAAAACACATTGGGGCTGGGCAGTGGTGCACCTGGTTGAGTGCACACATTACAGTGTGCAAAGACCAGAGTTTGAACACCCCTGTCCCTAGCTGCAGAGAGGAAGCTTTAGGAGTGGGAAAGCAGTGCTACAGGTGTCTCATTTTCTCTCTCCTTTTCTATTTCTCTTTTCTTTTTCAACTGCTTTCTGTCTCTATCCAAAATAAATAAATGAATAAATAAAATGTTTTTTCAAAAATGATCAACATTAAGAATAGGGGGAAATGGAGCCGGGGAAGTGCCTGAAAAAATTTTAAAATCCGGAGGGTCGGGCGGTGGCGCAGTGGGTTAAGCGCATGTGGCGCAAAGCGCAAGGACTGGTGTAAGGATCCCAGTTCGAGCCTCCGGCTCCCCAC
The DNA here is from genome assembly GCF_950295315.1 of Erinaceus europaeus. Classification (NCBI taxonomy): domain Eukaryota; kingdom Metazoa; phylum Chordata; class Mammalia; order Eulipotyphla; family Erinaceidae; genus Erinaceus; species Erinaceus europaeus. The sequence continues at coordinate 19,263,307 of NC_080168.1, forward strand.
CTGCAGGGGAGTCGCTTCACAGGCGGTGAAGCAGGTCTGCAGGTGTCTGTCTTTCTCTCCCCCTCTCTGTCTTCCCCTCCTCTCTCCATTTCTCTCTGTCCTTTCCAACAACGAACGACATCAACAATGGCAATAATAATAACCACAACGAGGCTACAACAAGGGCAACAAAGGGTGGGGGAATGGCCTCCAGGAGCGGTGGATTCATGGGGCAGGCACCGAGCCCAGCAATAACCCTGCAGGAAAAAAAAATTTAAAAATCCTTACTTTTATGCTAGTTAATGGAAACAATAGAAACTATTATTATTATTATTATTATTATTATTATTATTATTATTATTATTATTATTATTATTATTATAGAGAGAGGTGGAAAGACAGAGAAAGAGGGGCAAAAAGATCACAGCACCAAGCTTGCTTCAACAAAATTGGGGCTGGTCTTAAACCTCTATTACACACATGGTAAAGAAAAAAACATTAATTTGTTTGGCTTTGTACGTTAACTCTCTTTTCAGTCACCAGGTTCCAGATGCCATCAGGATGCCGGCCAGGCTTCCCTGGATTGAAGACCCCACCAATGTGTCCTGAAGCTCAGCTTCCCCAGAGACACACCCTACTAGGGAAAGAGAGAGGCAGACTGGGAGCATAGACCGACCAGTCAACGCCCATGTTCAGTGGGGAAGCAATTACAGAAGCCAGACTTTCTACCTTCTGCAACCCACAATGACCCTGGGTCCATGCTCCCAGAGGGATAGAGAATGGGAAAGCTATCAAGGGAGGGGGTGGGTTATGGAGATTGGGTGGTGGGAATTGTGTGGAGTTGTACCCCTCCTACCCTATGGTTTTGTTAATTAATCCTTTCTTAAATAAAAAAAAAGAAAGAAAAAGAAAAAACATTAAATCGTGGAGCAAGAGTAAGAGATACTTCACCAGTCAAGTGTCCACTACACATCATCATTCTTTTATTTTTTTAACTTTTTATTTTATTTATAAGAAGGAAATGTTGACTAAACCATAGGATAGGAGGGGTACAACTTCACACAATTCCCACCACCAGAACTCTGTGCCATCCCCTCCCCTGATAGCTTTCCTATTCTTTATCCCTCTGGGAGTATGGACCCAAGGTCATTGTGGGATGCAGAAGGTGGAAGGTCTGGCTTCTGTAATTGATTCCCTGCTGACCATGGGCATTGACTCCCAGCCTGTCTCTCTCTTTACCTAGTGGGGTGGGGCTCTGGGGAAGTGGAGCTCCAAGACACATTGTTGGGGTTGTCTGTCCAGGAAATTCTGGTTGGCATCATGCTAGCATCTGGAACCTGGAGGTTGAAAAGAGAATTAACATACAAAGCCAAACAAAATTGTTGAACAATCATGGACCTAAAGGCTATAGTGCAGATGAAGAGTTGGTGGGGGGAGGGGGGGTCCTCCGTTTTGTATATAGCTAGTAGGTATATTTTAGTTATATTCCAAAAGGACCTGTGGCTATAACAGTGTTTTTGCGGTTTTTTTTCTTCCTGAGCCTGAAATCTGATATGCAGGTGGATCCTAATTATTGTCTGGGGAGATGATGTCATGGCTGGCAGAAGGACCAGAAAGCTGGATCAGGGAAGAAAGTAGCTCCCAAATATGGGACAGGTGTATAAATATTCTTGATTGTAAACCCCATTGATTTGATGTGATCTGGGGCCCATATTCAGCTTAGGAGCCTATGTGACCTCTGCATCCCTGTAGATCAGAGCTCACATTCTGTGGTCTTAAGTAGGAACATTCCAAGCTGCCCCCATATCAGGACCCATCTTCCTCAGGTGTAGCATATAGTATATTGTCCAGCCTCCCTTCAGAGGATGGAACACTGTCTACCATTGTTGATCCAAGTTGAGGACAAGATCCTATAGGGGCCCACAAAGGGGTCTATTGTGTTGTTCCTGATAGAAATGACCGGTAACAATGGAGAGAGGGATTTATTCCAGGTCTAGGCCCATCATGTCTGTTTGAGAATGTCAGGACTCCCTGATTAGGGCCCCAGGTGATGGAGTGGTCTGATAGTGACTAAAGAGTCATAGTTAAAGTATGCCAGTCTCTTGCCCTTACTCAGCTTTTGATATCCTTGCTTTTATGAGGTTAGCTTTGGAGTGAGTGAGACTACTGTAATAGGAAATAGGTGAGGAGGGTATCTAAGTCTAAGTAGACTCTATTTCATTATGAACTTCATACTGACTCACTACAGATTATTGTGTATTTGTGCTTTCAGGTATATATTTTGCCCTAATTTATCCATACATGTGAACATATGCTCTATCTTATGGGACCTGGTCTATAACTAGGTTTTGGGACTTTGTTAGGAAGTGAACCTCCTGGAATGGAATTAGAGAATACTATGAAAAGAAAGGCCTCACCTAAGTAATGAGGGTAAAGGGTTGACATTCCACACCTGATGTCTTCAGACACAGTCTGAAGTGAAGAATGCTGAAGTGGTACTCATTGCGTTGATTAGGTTGGGATCGGCAGATGCAATATCATTTGGTATGAATTGAGAAAAGCATGCAGGAAAGTGCGCCCCACCCTAGAGGTTCCAGGACTGGGGGAAATATTGGCTCTATAGAGGAAGTGGGAGGTTCCTGCTGTCTTAGGGTTTAAGAAGACAATAGATAGTTATTGCTATAATCACATTATTTGGCAATTGGGTTAACTTTGAAATATCCCTTTGTTAGGATTTGCTGTATCACATCATCATTCTTACGTCAGTTAGATTGTTAATGGAAACATCTATTGAGGCCCAATGACATTAATTAAAATAATTACTTATTTGATGATAAGATAACTAAGGGGAATGAGATGGGGGAAAGTGAGTGATTCCAGAGTATATATTTACTTATAATAAATAAATATGTATATACATATTTCAAAATGTATTTCATATTATCAGAAACCTACTAAGTACTCCAACTGGCAGTTTCAATGCTCACAATGAATTCAAAAGATGTTTTATAACCTACACTTAAAATCTCTGGTGAACAGAGTGGCATATTATCTAGGAGTTTTTCTTCAAGCCTCATATTAAATCAACTTTCTTAATAAAATTGTTGTTAGGACCTGTCTTAATAAAACTAAACTGATGGCTTCCCCAACATTACTAACCAAGTAAATATAAAGCAGTTCTACTCTTGAGAGTAAGGGAGTGGTATTTACACAATCACATGAAAGCAGTGTAATCAATCTATTGACATAGTCTGTAATCATTCTGAACTAGATTAAGTGCCTCTGGAAGACATTCTTGGAGCAAAGAAACAGATAAGAGGGATCTTTTTGAGTGATGGGGACGTTCATCTAATAACTCAATAATTCTCACCCTAAATACTTCTTACACTAAATGGTGACTCATGGACCCAAGAAGTACAGAAAAGGGAAAATTTCTGAGTTAACAAAAAGACAAGTAATTTTACATATTTCTGACACATTTTTCTTAGCTTGATATTTAACTCTACAAAAGCTACTTTGTTTTAGGAGCACAAGAGATGGGGGTAAAATAGATATCTCTAAAGAAAAAATAGTATGTCCAAAAATATTGGTTTTTAAAATCGCCATGATTTTATACAAAATAAAATTCTATTTAGAATTTTAATCACATTTTTTAATTAATGAAGCTTGTGACTATTTGTCATTTTTCCTTTCCAAATTGTAATGTTGAAAAGGATTGTCTTGAAATCCCACTTAATTTCCATTGCACAAGGAGGTATTTTTTAGTTGATAATGAAGACATAATAGTTCTGAATAAAATATAGGTACTTGTGTAGGTAAGTGATGCTTCACTAGATCCTTTTTTTGCTCTTTCTTTTTTATTTAATGGGTTACAAGATGATCAGATTACAGTGCATAGTTATATACCGCACCTACCATGAAAGGTCTGTGTCCCCACTCTCCCATCTGCCAAGGATGACCACCATAGTTTTCATAAGCTTTAGAACAAAATTGCTTGCTTCTGTTTTTTTTTTTTTTTTTTTAGGGAGGAGGGATATTTGTTTTTGTTTTGCAAGTTTGTGTGTATCTGTTCTCTAAATTCCACAAATGAATGAGACTATCCATGAAGTTACCTTTCATCTCTTTACTTATTTCACTGAGTGTAATTACCTTTGGATCCATCCATTTTGTCCCAAAAGACAAAATATCATCTTTTGATTGCAGAGTAGTATTCCATGAAAAATATACCCTACAATTTCTTTAGCCAGTTATTTGTTGATGGGCACTTAGGTTGTTCCACTTTGGCTACTATGAATAACATAGTTATGAACATGGAGGCACATAAGTCCCTTTAGAAAAATGTTTGTGTGTCCTTTAGGTAAATGCGCTAAGAGTAGTGTTGCCAGGTTGTAAGGTATTTCCATCTTTACTTATTTCAGGACTGCCTATACCATCTTCCAAGGGGGATATGCCAGTTTAGACTCCTACCAGCAGAGTAGAAGAGTCACTTTTTCTCCAGCAGCTCTATAACATCTGTTGTTTCCTGATTTGTTGATGTAGTCTATTCTCACAGGTGTGAGATGGGTCTCACTATAGTTTTGATTTGAAGTGGGGGCATTTCTTCATATGTCTGTGGGCCATGTGTATCTGTTCTTTGAAAAACTGTCTGTGTGGTTCTTTAGCCCACATTTTTATTGCATTTTGTTGAGCTGTACCAGTTCTTTATAGATGTTTCATACCAATTGATGTCAGTCATTTTAGGTACTTATATAGCTAAGTGAAATTTCATTAAATTGTAAAGATGATTTTTTCCTGATACATTAAAGTTGATGATGCACATTTTTACTGTTATTTTTATTTATTGGGAGGATTAATGGTTTACAGTCAACAATAAAATATAGTAGTTTGTACATGTGTAACATTTCTCAGTTTTCCACATAATAATTCAACCCCCTCTAGGTCCTCCTCTGCCATCATGTCCAGGACATGTTTTTTTTTTTACAGCTCTGTGCTTGTTGGATGGGATACTGCTGATTCATAACTTATAAAAAATTTTTTTAAATACTTAGTAATGTCAATAAAATCTTAAATTAGTGAAGTTGAGCTTTTATTACTTAACAAAATAAACAGTATGGTCTCAGTCTCCTCCTTTCAGTCATTCTCCCCACCTCTCACTTCTCCCTGGCAAGCTTATTGTTGATATATGATCTGATAATCAGAAATAATAAGTTAGAACTTCACAAATATTCAAGAGAATTTCTTTTTTTTTTTAATTTTTTAATCAGAGCACTGTTCAGCTCTGGTTTATGGTGGTAGAGGATTGAACCTGGGACTTTAAAGCCTCAGGCATGAGAATCTCTTTGCATAACCATTATGCTATCTACCCTCCACCCTCAAGAGAATTTCTAAGGAGAGATAATATGCATTGGCATATTTACTAGTTAATTAACTTGAATACAAACACATTGATCTGAGAACAGCTAATTGCATACGTATGTACATACAGGTAATCTATATAGGCTTCAAAAAAAAAAAGAAACCCCCACCAGAACTCTACCTCCCCAGAGCCCTGCCCCACCAGGGAAAGACAGAAACAGGCTGGGGGTATGGGTCAACCTGCCAACGCCCATGTCCAGTGGAGAAGCAATTACAGAAGCCAGATCTCCTTCTACACTCCATAAAGAATTGTGGTCCATACTTCCAGTGCAGTAAATATTAAGAGAATATGACCAGAGGGCTCTGAACTCCAGTTCTATCAGGACCCAGAAAGAGAAGGGAAAAAAAAAAAAAAAAAAAAAAAAAAGGACACTGGAAAGTAGTAGGTGTGACTTAGAAAGGAAGAGAAGGCAGGAGCATAGAAAAAAGGTCTAATATATATAAATATAGACAAATCGTTATAGAAATAATAGTCAACTCATATCTGTGACCTTGGAAGAACTAGCAGTTTCCAGTAGAGGGAATGGGGACACAGAACTCTGGGGATGGGAGTATTGTGGGATTATACCACTGTTATCTTATAATTTTATAAATCAATATTAGATCACTAATTAAAGAAAAATGGAAACTCATATGTTAGTGTGGATAAGGAAAACAAGTTTTGGGGGCAGGGACTGGAAGCATGCAGATATAACAATGGGTCAAAGAGAAATTTGAATCAACAAATTCAGCTAGGTTCCTCACTACTCTACCATACCTGATTTCTACCTGTTGTAAACAGGTAGATTTTCTTTTCTCTTCTTTTCTTAATCCTTTTTTTTTCTTTCCCTGCAATAGTCTTCTATCTAAAAATCTTTAAGCAGTAAAGAGAAGATCATGATTCTTGCTGGGTTTTGACTGATTATAGCTCAAAGGAAACCACATGTCAAAGTCACACATCTTAGTTTGGCCTGGCTTTCAACCCATCATACTAATATATACATGAAATGCATTCCAAGTGTATTATTCCCCAAGGATTTGTGGGTTAGACAGTCTTGGTAATATGTTCCTCTACCTGAATGACAGAGCTTGGATTCAAACCCAAGTCACAGTGACTTCCCCCGAGAGCAGGTAGCAACCTCCCTAAAATATTTCATGAATCCTTTATTTCCAGCAGGTACTTTGTATACATGCATATACATGCACTTATCCTGCAAGATAAACCTGATGCTGTTATCCCCAATTTACAAATGAGGAGGCTGGTATTCAGACTTTAAACAATCTCCATTAATGCTGCAAATTATAATTGGACTGACATATTTCAAAAAATGGTGCTTAGCTCATAACACGACTATTAATCAGGCTGCCATAACAAAATGCCACAGATGGTTGACTTAAACAATGGCAATGAACTCGCCCATAGTTCTAGAGACCAAAATCAAAGTCTCAGCAAGTGAGCTTTCTTTGGAGTTCTCTCTCCTCACATCCAGATGACCGTTTTTTCACTGTGTACTTTACAAGAGAAAGTTCTTAGCAACATCGCTCCGCCAGATATTTGTCGGGATGCGGCATCATCTAAGTTCATTTCCCACGTCTACGCTCGACCGGACCTGCCAATATACGCGGATATCTTCACCCACCCTGTCCAACACTTGACGTCTTGTCACCCAATCTGGTCCCCTACACCTACACTGAACTTCTCTGTTCCAGACTCTTGAAAACAGAGTTGGCAGTCAGCTGAGGTAAAGAACAAACACCTCATCACAGACGCCTGCAAGCGTCAACCCGGCTTTGACCTAGCACGTTATGATTGGGCCCTCCTCAATCGCTATCGAACAGGCCACGGCCTGTGCGCCAGAGACGACCCGAACTGCCCCTGCGGCTCCAGACAGACTATGACCCACATAGTCAACGACTGCCACCTCTCCAGATTCAAAGGAGGTCTCGAAACTTTACCTCAGGCTCAACCTGACGCTGTTGACTGGCTATGGAAGAAGGGCAAACGCTAGAAGAAGAACAAGAGAAAGCAACTAAATTATATGTACTACATACATACAGGCAATCTATATAACTTTGAAATTATAAAAAGTTTAGAAAAATAGGAACACATATGTCAATCTGGAATAAGGGCATGGAAATTCAAGAGGAAAAGGATGAGAAAATCTTTTGGGAAACAAAATAAAATCTACCGTCCCAGATACATACAATAGAAGTCATGTATGGTAGAATAGTGAGGAACCTAGCTGGAAATTGAGAGGGGAAGAGAGACAGAGGGGGAGAGAGAATGATAGACACCTAAAGATCTGCTTCACTGCTTGTGAAGCAACACCCTGCTGGTGGGAGACCAGGGATTCGAACCAGGATCCTTGAGTAGGTCCTTGTACTTCATACTAGGTGCACATAACCAGTGCACCACCATCTGGCCCCCATGTTTATATCTCTGATATGCTTTTCACTACATATAAAAGTTTAGAAATACATTCCTATAGAAAAATAAATAAATGGCCTTAATTACAGACAGGAGGATGGCATATACAGCAACAGATTATACAACCATGTAGAAGAGGAAGGGATTGTACCCATTCTTACAAACCATTCCGGTTTCTGGAGGGAACTGCAGAAATTTAGGGCCAGTGTTTCCCCTGAGTTGTAGAAAACTCAACCTGTGTCCTACAATTAGTTGAGGGTGATGTGTTAGAGATGTTCAGGGTCCTCAGACATACCACTCCCTCACATCCTGTGCGGGAAAACATTACTGAATGAGTCAGTGACTAAGTTGGGTCTCAGCCCAGAGCTTCTGGAGAATAGGTTCAACATGTAAAAATGGAAATAATTCTCCACAATCATTTTCACCCCCAACCAGTTTGCTCTGATAATGATTCAGTCAAGACAAAGCCAAAAACCTCCACCTACACAGTTTCTGAGTCATTAATGGAAAAGAGAAAAAAAAAAAAAAGAGAGAAAGAAAGGAAGGAAGGAAGGAAGGAAGGAAGGAAGGAAGGAAGGGAGAAAGAAAGAGTATATGTTATATATTAGAGGAATATTGTTTTATATTTATATATTATATATTAATATATATATTAGCATATATATTAAAATCCTTTTTAATAAGAGCAACACAAGGAATACACATGAGGAAGGAGAGCAGGAAAAGAGAGAAACACATAACATAAAATATATAGTGAACAATGATATATAGACACACATATAAACTCACAAATAAACAATCTTGCTCTGAAATCCTAATTACAATACAGGTAAATTATCAATGTAACTGAAATTCTTCATTCATTTTTTCTTTTGTTCAGTATAGACATTATTTAAGATATTGGTTACTGAGTGGGGATAGATAGCATAATGGTTATGCAAAGAGATTCTCAGGCCTGAGGCTCCATAGTCCCAGGTTCAGTCCCCCACACCATCATAAGCCAGAGCTGAGCAGTGCTTTGGTGAAGAGAAAAAAAGTTTTCTATTATTAGTTTTGGTCCTAGTAGTCCAGTTGAATTGTTTTTCTACTAAACTGGCTATTTGTTGGAATATTTGTGAATATAATACAAATTAATTCAAAGGGAGTTGGGAAAGATGTCAGGGGAGAAGCTCAACTCAAAATAATGTAGCTAGATAAGCCAAATCGTTGATGTCATTCTCTGCATTTTTTTTTTCAAGAAGAGTTTGCTTTTGTTAAGTTCATGATCTTCTGCCGATAAATCATTGTTTTCAGCACTGTGCTGATTTGGTTTCCAATGCAAATCACAATCTTACCCTTTCCAAGGAGCTGCAGACATAATGAGATGATTCATGTATTGAACCTGCTGATCACATTTTAACATTGGGTCTCAGGATCTTCTCTTGTATAGGTGGTTTTTAATCACTGTTCCAGAGGACCAGATTGAGAAATAGTTCTCTTGATGATCCAATACCCACAGCATCCTATCAACTGAAGAGCTGTAGCCAAAATCTACTAACCATCTCGGTCATAGGTTCCCTTTCTACTGACAAGCATCACAATGGTCATCGAAACTTAATGAGATTTTAAGCAGGTCATCAGTATTAACAAGTTAATACAGCTCATATTGCTTCCTGAATTAGAAACTTTAAGCTGAGGGCCAGGTGGTGGCGCTCCGGGTTGAGCACACAAGTTCCAATGCTTAAGGGTCTGGGTTCAAGCACTTGGTCCCCATGGGCAGGTGGAAAGCTTTACGAGTGATGAAGTAGTGTTGCAGGTATCTCTCTGTTTCTCCCCCTCTTTCTCACTCCCTTCCCTCTTGATTTCTGTCTGTCTAGTAAATAAATAAAGATAATTTTTAAAAAATTAAAATATATTCATTAAAAAAAGAAAATTTAAACTGCAGTGCTAAATTATGATTTTGTCCCCCATGTCACAAGTCTCCTCAGTCACAATTTCTTTGACCACAGAGGAATTTAGGAATTAATTATATGAGGGGAAAAAGAAAGATCACTTAGGAGATACATATCTCTTCGAAGTTAGGACAAAATGCATAAACAATAGCATGCAAGTTGGATCTTAAGAAGTAAAATTGCAAAGCTGGTTCTGAAATGTGTCATTTGCAACTTTAGTTTCCATTTTCTCCTGTTCTGTTCATTTGCACTGCTCCTTAGATTCTTAGTGACTTACTTAGTTAGGTTTTTTGTTTTTTTTTCTTAAGGAGAGACACCACACACAGACCTTTCCTTTATTGTGGGAGTACACACATATGGGTCCAGGGATCAAGCCTGAGTCACATGAATGGCAGGGCAGCAGCCCTCTCAGCTGAGCTATCTCCCTGACCCCTTGCTGTTTGTATTTCTTCCTCTCTACTTTTGAGGGTCAAAACCCTCCTCATGGAGATATTGGTGCAACCTTTGTTTGCATATGTTCAGGACAGTGTAGCTATTCTGTATCTTCAGGGTACCTTCTACTAAAGTCATGTTACTTGGGAGTCAGGCGGTAGTGCAGTGGGTTAAGCGCAGGTGGTGCAAAGCACAAGGACCAGGGTAAGGATCCTGGTTCGAGCCCCCGGCTCCTCATCTGCAGGAGTGTCACTTCACAAGCAGTGAAGCAGGTCTGCAGGTGTCTTTCTCTCCCCCTCTCTGTCTTCCCCTCCTCTCTCCATTTCTCTCTGTCCTATCCAACAACAACTACATCAATAATAACTACAACAATAAAACAACAAGGGCAACAAAAGGAAATAAATAAATATTTTTAAAAAAACATTTAAACAAAATTAAGTCACGTTAGTTATCTAAGAGTTTCTTCCATACCCTCTGCAAATCCAAAGAAAACAGAGCATTTTCATACCAAGCAGTGAATGTTACAGGCATGAATTCTCAGTCTGTAATCAATTGTTCCCAATTTATATATAAACAGAGATTTCATCAGTTGCGTTCTGCAAGAACTAGCTCCCCTCCCCACCCATCTGTTGCTTATCTTATCCTTGCAAAAGATGATGGTTTTATATTGCTCTAATCTGTAGAAATGCCTTCTTTATCTTCTCTGCTGTGCAGAGTGTAGTTTTCCAGAACCCTCCAATTCATGGTGGGGGAAAAACAACTTAAAGGCTGGAATATTCCCTGAAATGGTGTTTCCTGCTGTCTTCTGGCAACATTCATGTTTGCTGTATTTTAGAGGGTGAGGGGGTGAGGTTGGGCTTAACTGATTCTTGCTCACAGTGTACTTACTGTTCTAGCTTACTGAGACAAATTTAATTAAACCAAAATTGATCCATGTTAAATATTGATAATTAGAGGGAATTCTGCCAGCCTCTTTTTTTTATTAATGTTTTTTTTAAGAAAGGATTAATTAACAAAACCATAGGGTAGGAGGGGTACAACTCCACACAATTCCCACCACCCAATCTCCATACCCCACCCCCTCCCCTGATAGCCTTCCCATTCTCTATCCCTCTGAGAGCATGGACCCAGGGTCATTGTGGGTTGCAGAAGGTGGAAGGTCTGGCTTCTGTAATTGCTTCCCCGCTTCTTCTTCTTCTAGCGTTTGCCCTTCTTCCGTAGCCAGTCAACAGCGTCAGGTTGAGCCTGAGGTAAAGTTTCGAGACCTCCTTTGAATCTGGAGAGGTGACAGTCGTTGACTATGTGGGTCATAGTCTGTCTGTAGCCGCAGGGGCAGTTCGGGTCGTCTCTGGCTCCCCAGCGATGGAACTTAGCGGCGCACCGGCCATGGCCTGTTCGATAGCGATTGAGGAGGGCCTAATCATAACGTGCTAGGTCAAAGCCGGGTTGACGCTTGCAGGCATCTGTGATGAGGTGTTTGTTCTTTACCTCAGCTGACTGCCAACTCTGTTTTCAAGAGTCTGGAACAGAGAAGTTCAGTGTAGGCGTAGGGGACCAGATTGGATGACGATGCCCGCTGAACATGGGCGTTGACTGGTCGGTCCACACTCCCAGTCTGCCTCTCTCTTTCCCTAGTAGGGCGTGTCTCTGGGGAAGCTGAGCTCCAGGACACATTGGTGGGGTCTTCTTTTATTTTATTTTATTTATTTATTCCCTTTTGTTGCCCTTGTTGTTTTATTGTTGTAGTTATTATTGTTGTTGTCATTGTTGGATAGGACAGAGAGAAATGGAGAGAGGAGGGGAAGGCAGAGAGGAGGAGAGAAAGATAGACACCTGCAGACCTGCTTCACCACCTGTGAAGCGACTCCCCTGCAGGTGGGGAGCCGGGGTTCGAACTGGGATCCTTATGCCGGTCCTTGTGCTTTGCGCCACCTGCGCTTAACCTGCTGCGCTACAGCCCGACTCCCTAAAAAACAAGATTCTTGGTTACAAACACTTTAGGTCCTAGTAGAATGGTCTTCAATCCAGGGAAGCCTGGCCGGCATCCTGATGGCATCTGGAACCTGGTGACTGAAAAGAGAGTTAACGTACAAAGCCAAACAAATTGTTAAGCAATCATGGACCCAAAGCTTGGAATAGTGGAGAGGAAGCGTTAGGGAGGTACTCACTGCAAACTCTAGTTAGTGTACTTCTGCTTTCAGGTATATATTTTGCAGTAGTTTATGGATATGTGTGAACATATGCTCTCTCTCACAGAAACTAGTGTATATCTAGGTTTTGGGACTTTGTTAGAAAGTGAACCACCTGAGATGAAATTAGAGTATACTATGAAAGGAAAGGTCTCACCCGAGTAATGAAGCTGAAGGGTTGTCATTCCACACGTGAAGTCTCTGGATACAGTCTGAGGTGAAGTATGTTGAGGTGGCAATCATTGCGTTGGTTAGGTTGTGATCGGTGGATGCAATATTTTTTTATATGGATTGGGAGAGGCATACGGGAAAGTGGCCCCTATCCAAGGGTTCCAGGACTGGGGGAAGTAGGGACTCTATAGTGGAGATGTGAGGTTCCTGCTGTATTGGGGTTCAAAAAGACAATCGATAGTTAATGTTATCATCACATTATTTGGTAATTGGGTTAACTTTGAAAAGTCCTTTTGTTATGGTTTGCTGTACAGTACCCAGTGTTGCTGAGGACTTATTCTGATGCAGTCTCCGCCCCCAGGTTTTTCTATGCCCCGCTAAATCCTAGAGTGCCCCCTTTCAACCAATCCTGGCTCCGCCCCCAGGTTTTCCTATGCCTCGCTAAATCCTAGAGTGCCCCCTTTCAACCAATCCTGGCTCCGCCCCCAGGTTTTCCTATGCCTCGCTAAATCCTAGAGTGCCCCCTTTCAACCAATCCTGGCCCTACACGTCACCCCTGGTTGTCGCCCAATAAAAAGCCCCCTCACCCCTCCCCTCGCTCTCTCTGGGCTCTCGGCTCTCCCTCTCTGAGGTCTCGCTCCCTGCTCTCCCCCCGTGGTCGGCCATTGCTGGCTGGCTCCACGTGGTCTGAACCAAACCTCCCCCCCATCCTATAATAAAGATCTGTGTACCCCTTTGCTCTGGACGTCCGCTCTCTTCTCCGCGGTGCAGCCCGACACCAGACCACCTCAACAACATCTGGCGCCCATCGTGTTCCGTACCCACACCACGCCCGGCCTGAGGTCTCCGAAACCGCCCAGACACAGGTAAGTGGCATCCGCCCACTTCTGTGGCCCCGCGTTTCCCTCCACTATGGGAAATTTCTCGTTTTATGAGGAGGTGTCCCAGTCATTATTTCTTGACCTGGGACAGATTCCCGCTGTCATAAAAGGTTTAATTTTCGCTACCCCTTGGATTTTTTTAACTGTGGTCGCCACTTTCAAGATATGTAAAACGTGGTATGCCATAAGGATAAGTGACCTTGAGGCTGAGGTACGAGAGTTAAATCACATGTGCTTAAGACTTAGACATCCTAAGCGATCAGCGGCTAAACCCAAGAATTCCGTTCCCACAGACACGCACACGTGTTCGGACGCTCCTCCTCTGACCCCACCCCCTTCCGCCGTTCAGGTTTCAGCTCAGCCTGCGTTCCTGAACCCTGCCCCTTCCGTCCCGGTTTCAGCTTCCGTTTCAGCTCCGCCTGAGGCGCCTGCATTCCTGAACCCCGCCCCTTCCATCCCGGTTTCAGCTCCACCTGCGTTCCTGAACCCTGCCCCTTCCGTCCCGGTTTCAGCTTCCGTTTCAGCTCCGCCTGAGGCGCCTGCGTTCCTGAACCCCGCCCCTTCCATCCCGGTTTCAGCTCCACCTGCGTTCCTGAACCCTGCCCCTTCCGTCCCGGTTTCAGCTTCGCCCACGGCCCCTGCCTCCGCGGTTTCAACTCTGCCTGCAGCTTCTGCGTTCCTGAACCCCGCCCCTGCCCCTGCTGTCCCAGTTTCAGCTCTGCCTGCAGCTTCCATTTTCCTGACCCCGCCCCCGGCCCCTGCTGCCGCGGTTTCAGCTCCGCCTGAGGCTTCCTCGTCCCTGACCCCGCCCCCTGCTGATACATCACCATTAAGAGATCTAGTGGCAGAGATACGAGAGCTAAAGGATATTTTTTCAGCATTTAAGGATTTTAAACCATGTGCAGTCCACCCCGGGAGCTCCGTCCCCGTAGATATGCGTTTAGTCTCCCCTGCAGCCACTACAGCAGTTTCTACTGAACTTTCCACTTCTGTAGCTCCCTCTCCCGCGCCACCGGACCAAATCCACACATTCCCGGTAAACTTGGCCCCTTCTAAACAAAACCCTCAGCCGTGGCAGCCATATTCCTCGAAAGAACTTGGAACGCTCAGGCAAGCAGTCAGGGAGGACGGTATGCACTCTCCATGGACCAAGTCCGTTTTGAGAAGCTTTTACCAGCATTTAAATACACCACAAGACTGGAAAGAACTGGCTCGTGCTGCACTCCCAGACCCTCTCTATCTTCAGTGGCAGGCATGTTTCCGCGATGAGTGCTCTAGGCAATCGCAGGAAAATAGTAACAAACAGATAGAATGGAATTCTGATGCTTTGTTTGGAGCAGGAGCTTATGAATCTGGAGCTCAGCAGGCAGAAGCCAGGTTTCCAACTGGTTATTTTGAACAGGTACGCATCTGTGCAACACAAGCATGGGAAAGGGTGACCACACCTGATGTAGATCCATCAGCTCCCATTAACTCTTTTCACCAAGGCTCTGATGAGTCATTGGCGAGCTTCATCTCAAGGGTGAAGAGAAGCTTAGAGAGAAAGGTTTATAATCCTGACGTCCGCACACTACTCCTGCGCTCTATTGTCTGGGAAGGCATGACACCACAATTCCGTCAGGTATGCCTTAATCTTAAACACCTACACCCAGATAATTGGATTCTAGCGACACAGGAGCTTACATCAGGCAATTATGGGACACCCGCTACGACGCAGGTCTATGCAGTTGCCCCACGTAAGCAAAACGGGGCCTGCTTTCAGTGCGGTCGCCAAGGACATTGGCGTAACCAATGTCCTGATAAGTTGCGACCACGCCTCCAGTCAGGGAAACCACGCCTCCAGCCAGAGCAACCCCGCTTTCAGTCAGGGAGCCAGAGACCACGTACTGTTTGTCCAAGATGTCGTAAGGGGTTTCATTGGAAGAGAGATTGTTGGTCCCAATTTCATAAAGATGGTTCGCCCCTGAATGGTACAAATTCGGGGCCTGAGATTTTGTGGACCACTCCTGTTTTAGAACAAGGTCACCCTTCTATGACAGTAAAGATTGGCAATATTCCTTTTAAATTTTTGATTGACACGGGGGCAGCAAAGACGATTTTAAGGCAAGAAGAGGTTCCCCAAGATTGGGAACTCATCCCTGGACCCAGTTTACATGGAATAGGAGGGATGACAAGAGCATTTTGCACACGAGACTCGCTTATGTGGGAAGACCCAGAAGGTTCTACTGGACACTTCCGCCCTTTGGTAGCTAATATTAGCACCAACTTACTGGGCAGGGATCTTCTGGAGTGTCTTAATGTTAGGATATCCACAGACGCCTCTGCAGAGCGTAAAACTCATTCCCGCGATACCAGGTCTATTCAGCACCCCCAATACTAAATGCCACTGTTCGTAGCCAAACACCCCGCTTAAGCTGGCTTTCTAATGAGCCTGTCTGGGTGGAACAGTGGCCTTTACCTAGGGATAAGCTAAAAATTTTAAAAGAGCTCGTCCAAGAGCAGTTGTCCTTGGGACACATTCGTCATTCTCGAAGCCCATGGAATACTCCTGTCTTTGTGATTAAAAAGCGCTCGGGAAAATGGCGCCTCCTTCAAGATCTCCGTGCAGTAAATAAAACCATGCAGGTCTGGGGCTCCCCCCAAAGGGGTTTGCCTCTTGCTTCTGCAATTCCCACGGGAATCCCAATCATAGCTATTGATATACAAGATTGTTTTTTCTCTATCCCCTTGCATCCGCGAGATTGTAAACGTTTTGCCTTCTCTGTTCCATCTATTAATAATGCCAGCCCCGCTGACAGATTTGAATGGGTGGTGCTGCCCCAGGGTATGGCCAATAGTCCTACAATTTGTCAGGAGGCTGTTAAATCTGCCCTTGTCCCATATATTCATAAGGGCCTTAATATTTTTCATTATACAGATGATATTTTAATATGGGGAAAATCAGATACAGATCTCTATGCCTTACGTGATTTTCTCATTCCTGCATTAAAGAAAAGCGGCCTTAATGTAGCCCCTGAGAAGATACAGCTAATCCCTCCAATATCCTTCCTAGGTTCAGAGATTTCTCTAACGCAAATTCGTCCCTTAAAACCTAATGTTACCTTCCCTTCTAACCTTACTCTTGCTTCTTTACAAAGTTTTCTAGGAAATTTAAATTGGCTTAGGCAGTATCTCTATCTGCCCACAAGCTGCCTCCAACCACTGTTTGACCTGTTGAAAGGAAACAAACAGCCCTCTTCAAAACGTAAGTTAACTTCCGAGGCCTCCTTGGCACTGGAAAGGGTTAACCAGGCCCTCCAGGACATGCACCTTGTTCGATTCTCCCCCTCCTCTCCAGTAAACCTTCTAATCTTCAACTCCACCCCCACAGTAGTAGGGGCACTGTGGCAAGACCATGGGGTTCTCGAATGGCTTCACACGCCAGTAGGAGGAGCTCCAAGACTCCTCACTGAGATAGATGCGTTAGCATTCATGGTTCGCCAAGGGAGAAATAGGTCTGTGCAGGTCTTAGGGAAAGAACCGGATTTAATCATTCTGCCCTTTTCTCTCACAGATACAGAGTGGCTTATACGCCATCATTCCCGCTTTGCCATAAGCTTCGTGGGGTTTCCAGGACAAATAGATAACCATTTTCCTTCTAATAAATTGATAGCTTCTTTACCTCTTCTGCCTCTACTAGCACCTAAACTTTTCTCTCGGGATCCCATTCCCTCTGCTCCTACAATCTTTACTGATGGCGGAAAAAGGGGAGCTGCTGCCCTTATATATTACCCAGACAAACAATATCCTAAACCTCTCTTTACTGAGCTTCCTGATAATTCCCCTCAGTACAAAGAACTTTATGCTGTTTTTCTTGCACTAAAAGCTGTACCAGAATCCTTCAACCTTTTTTCTGACAGTGTGTATACTGTTAACTTACTTCCATGGCTTGCTCGTTCGTATGTGAAAATTGATGACAACCCACTTTCCCCTCTCTTGATTCAAATCGCCTCTATGCTCTGTTCTCGAACCCAACCACTGTATATTCAACACCTTCGTTCCCACAGCCCTCTTCCTGGTTCCCTGTCCGAAGGGAATGCCGCAGTTGACCGCCTTGCCTCCACAGGAACTTTCCCAGTCTCTGTCTCTGATCCTGCTAATTTTCACTCTCTAACCCATGTTAATCTTAAAGGCCTTCAAGCTCGATTCCCTGATGTTCCTGTACCACAGTTAAAACATATCCTTGCTACATGCTCTTCTTGTGCAAATCTCATAAAGACACCTGCTATCCAGACCCTTGGGGTTAACCCCCGAGGTTTAAAAGCTAATGCTATTTGGCAAATTGATGTCACCCACATACCAAACTTTGGCAAACAAAAATATGTGTTTGTCTCAATTGATACCTTTTCTAAATTTATGTGGGCTACAGCTCAGACAGGAGAAAGTGCTAAAAAGCTTGTAAGCCATATGCTCTCTTGTTTTGCCGTTATGGGGGTCCCATTACTTTTGAAAACAGACAATGCACCTATGTTTTCAAGCAAACAATTTAAAGATTTTTGTTCCCTCTGGAATATTACTCATACCACGGGCATTCCCTACAATCCACAGGGACAAGGCATTGTCGAAAGGGCCCATCAAACACTGAAGGCTCAACTAAATAAAGATAAAGGAGGAACATATCCCCCCAATATCCAGCTAGCAAAAGCCTTAACTACGTTAAATCTCTTTAATATTTACAATAACTCAGCCTTACCCCCTATTATTCTTCACTGGCAAACACCATCTACCCTCCCATCTATTAAGGTGAAATGGAGAGACCCACTCGATAAAGTTTGGAAAGGGCCTGACCCATTATTGACCATGGGAAGGGGTTTCGCATGCATTTTCCCTCAAAATTTCTCTAAACCTGTCTGGGTTCCTGCCCGCCATGTCCGACAATACCCGCAGGATGGCGCTGTTATTCCTGAAGAACAAGAAATACTACAAGAGGACCAGATGCAGGATACATCCCAGGACCCGTAATACGACATGGCAGAACCTGCAAATCTGGCTCACAGAGACCTCTCTCCTACCCTTTCCCTGTATGTCTTATTTTATAACTGGCCAGTTGTTTTTGTGAATGAGTGTGTTAAATGACAAAATTTTTTTTTCTTTTTTTTTGCATGACCCATCTGCTTGGAGTACTCTAAAAGGTTATTGGCCTTATATAAAAATGCTGGACGCAGCCAAAGTTTCTGGAGACGTCCAGAAACATTCCAAAAAATTTTTTTTCTTTCTCCCTCTTTTGAATTTTATATATAGTATTGGTATATATGTAAGTGTTTAGTCTTAAACTGTGTGACTAATGACAGATTTTAAATTGTTTTTAAATAATGTGTTTTTATAACAAAAGTTCTTTTTCCTCCAGTTTGTTATAACTAAATGTTTATGGGTATGTCTCAAGTTTGGTAACACTAACTTAACGGTCAGAAGTGTAACCCTACAGCTACACTTTTACCAGACAAGGTAAATATTAATTGTTAAGGTAACTTACTATTTAGGTAAAAGTCTAAATGTTCAACGTGACTATTCATTCCCAAAACTAAACTATATAAATTTTATATACAGGACACCTTTGAAGGGCCCCCAAAGGTGCCCTGTAAACTATCTTGTGGAAATTAATCCACAACAGATCTGGCATCAATCTGGCACTGTAAACGTTAAAATCATTGTCACGAATATGCGTTAACTCTCTAAGCAATTTGAGTCTGTTTAAAATACATATTTTAGCTAAAATTGGTCTCAAGATCCTGCGGTAGAGGCTGCTACAGGAGGTCACATTAGATGACCTTTTAATAAATCATAAAGAGATTCTAAACCAATTATAATCATCGAGGTACCAACTATAACAAACCTATAACTTGTTACCAGTTCAAATTAACCACGAGAAGCAGATTGTTTGTGTTTCTTTCACAGGAATCCCGGAAAAACCATCTGAACCCCTGCATACCCTGACGTCACTCACTAGATGGCACGACTACCGTGGCACACCCCCCGAAACCCTAGATGTCACTCAACGTGATCTGAAGAACCTGATACACGAATTCCAAGGACAGAACTTTCTTCATGCCTGGTTACCGTTCCTGCTTCTGACCTGCTTGTTACGTGCTGGCAGTTCCAGCTAGCTATCTACAAAAGAGCAACATTCCAACGGCTGACCTCCCTCATGCAGCGTTGCATCCCCTGCCAATTCCTCCCCTAGCCATCTACTTCGGACTGAGACTTGTATCGGACTTTCTGACATACCCTATATACATTTTACACAATTTTAAAGCAGCTTATTTCCCTTCACGCTGCTGGTTTTTCATAGACTAATCCTGAGTAATTCATAGACTTTACAGACTGTTGCCTTGAGGACTATACAATGCCAAATAGCCCCTCTGTTTGGTGGGTCATGCCTCCTGCCGCCCCCTCATTATGTACCCTTGCCCTTTTCCCCACTCAAGCAGGGAATGTTCCTTTACACACCAATCCTTCCCTTCACACCCCACTGACTTTTACTTCTCCCCTTCGTGTCCCTTCCTATTTTGTTATGTCATTTAGGTTTATGTCCAAAAGGTTTCTGCCCCATGATAGTCTTTTATAGACTTTGTACATCTTATGCAATTACTAGATAGAAAGATAGAAAAGATGTAGAGATACTGTGAAGAGATGGTTGAGCAGGCTGCGCTTAAACCTATGAGATGAGTCTCTCCAGGTAAGTCTCTCTCTCTGAAGAGGGGTTGAGCACAGGAGGACATTTAAATCTCACAAGGTTGGCAGCCATTTAAGCCTTCCCTCCTCCACAGAAAGTCCTACATCTTCCCACCTGAGCATGGCATTCCTCTAAAACATTTAAGCATGCTCCATTTTTCTTTACTGTGTCCATTTAGATATAAAGGGATAGGAGGAGATGTTGCTGAGGACTTATTCTGATGCAGTCTCCGCCCCCAGGTTTTTCTATGCCCCGCTAAATCCTAGAGTGCCCCCTTTCAACCAATCCTGGCTCCGCCCCCAGGTTTTCCTATGCCTCGCTAAATCCTAGAGTGCCCCCTTTCAACCAATCCTGGCTCCGCCCCCAGGTTTTCCTATGCCTCGCTAAATCCTAGAGTGCCCCCTTTCAACCAATCCTGGCCCTACACGTCACCCCTGGTTGTCGCCCAATAAAAAGCCCCCTCACCCCTCCCCTCGCTCTCTCTGGGCTCTCGGCTCTCCCTCTCTGAGGTCTCGCTCCCTGCTCTCCCCCCGTGGTCGGCCATTGCTGGCTGGCTCCACGTGGTCTGAACCAAACCTCCCCCCCATCCTATAATAAAGATCTGTGTACCCCTTTGCTCTGGACGTCCGCTCTCTTCTCCGCGGTGCAGCCCGACACCAGACCACCTCAACAACAACCCAGTATCTTGTATATAGCTGTGCTTGCCAGCCTCTTTTTTAAACGCACGTATTTTCCTTTTCATCTCTCTGATTTGAGAGTCCTGGAGTTTAAAAGTCCATTTAAACTGTGTGCTCCCTGTCCACACAAAGACACTAATTTTACTCTGTTTTCTCACTTCCTTCAAGCTTCCCAGTGGTCATTCAGCCTTCCTCTGAAATGAGCTATCATCATGGATCTCAGTATTCTGGAGATGTGGGTCCATTTGATCCATCTTTGAAACAAAGAATAGGTTGGTTGGGTGGGGCATTTGAATAGAGCAAAGAATTTGAGTTCTGGGTAATGCAGGTTGGGGAAACAGCATAATGGCTTTTCAAAAGACTTTGATGCCTGAGGCACTGAGGCACCAGTTTCAATCCTCAGCAACACCATAAACCAGAGCTGAGTAGTGTTCTGGTCCCCCTCTCTGTATCTTTCTCTCTGTGTATTGTTCATTAAGAAAAGGGGCTAGGGGGACCGGTGGTAGTGCAGGGGGTTGAGCGCACATGGTGCAAAGCACAAAGATCAGTGTAAGGATTGTGGTTTGAGCCCCCGGCTCCCCACCTGCAGGGGGGTCGCTTCACAGGCGGTGAAGCAGGTCTTCAGGTGTCTATTTTTCTCTCCCCTCACTGTATTCCTGTCCTCTCTTGATTTCTCTGTCCTGTCCAACAACAACAGCAATAACAACAACAACAATAATAATAAGTACAATGATAAACAATGAGGGCAAAAAAAAAGGGGGGGGGAATAGCCTCCAGGAGCAGTGGATTCATAGTGCAGGAACCGAGCCCCAGCAATCATCTTGGAGGCAAAAAAAACGGAGGGGGGAAGGCTGGGTGATGGCGAACCTGGTTGAGAGCACATGTTACAATGTGCAAGGACTCAAGTTTGAGCCCCTGGCCCACCTGCAGGGGGAAAGCTTTGCAAGTAGGAAGCTCTGCTAGCAGCAGGTGTTTCTCTGTCTCTCTCCCTGGCCTTGCCCTCTAAAAATCCTCACAGGTGAATGCACCTATCTAGTGTTTGACCCTCTTTCTCTGAGTAATTTTGCTTAGTATGACTCCTAGCTTCACCCACCTTGTAGTAAAAAGCAAGATCTCTCACTAGGGGTGGAGGTGGGGAGAATGGGATGAGACACAGTCTTTTGGTGTTGGGAATGGTGTTTATGTACACTCCGATTAAGTTGTAGTCATATAAATCACTACTTCATTAATACAAGAGGGGGAATATTGAATGTCTCAAACTTTTTAATGCACAGACTGAGATTAAGAGTATGTATGTAGGATTCGTGTTGGAAGAAGACTGTCAAGTTAGTAGGGTCTGAAGGTGTGGAGTGTGGGCATGTGCAGATGCAAGAAAAGCATAGGGAAAGGCTTTCATGTTTTCTAGATGGAAGGGGAAAGATGGATTTATATGTGTATTGTTCTATCCTTTGGCCACGTAAAGGGCAAGTTGGGTATGTAGGGATGGTTTGGTCCTTGTCAAGATAAGGTGTAGAAAGAGAAGAAAGAGGGCAAGAGTGAGATGGAGAAGTGAAAACATCTGAAAGGTGTGATCGGAAGCAGGAAGTGGGTCGTTGCAGGTTTTCTTTATTATCTGTAGGAGCTAAGGTTACTAGAAACCTTCCCCCAGCATGGCTGACGGCTGTGGTTGAGTGCTTAGGTTGCTAGATCTGAAGCCAGAGGCCTGTGATCGAATCCCTAGAGTTGGAACTCTCTATTGGGGGGGAGAGAAATTTGTATGCTATTTGTGACAAATAGAGGAAAACAACCCAGTTCATCCTCCCTTCCTTTCACCAGAGCACTGCTCAGTGTGGCTTCTGGTGGTGTGGGAGATTCAACCTGGAGCCTCAGGCATGAGATTTTTGCAGAGCAATATGCTATCTCTACAGATATATTCTTTAGTTTAGAGAGAAATACAGAAAGTGAGAAAGGGAGAGGGGACAGACAGAAAGGAGATGCACCACTGCACCACTGCACCACTCCAACTTCCATTGAGTTCCCCCAGGCCACCCAGCTGCTCTTTAAGGCTCAGCTCAGCTGTCCTTTCCTGCAGGAAGCCCTTCCTGACTGCCAGTCCAGGTAAGGTACCTCTCGAGCAGGGGAGCCAGCTGACACATCCCACATGTCTGGAGGGCTCTTAGGTGGATGCAGGCATCGTTCAGTCTTTACTTCTTGACCTGTATGGTTATTGGATATCTGGAGCGCTAGCTAGCTAGGCCAACTCTCTACCACTTAGGGGATCATTCCTTTTGGCCTCTGGCCACAGGTTTTTCTTCCTCAAATTCCACTGATGGGTGTCTTAGACCCAGGCCCTAGTCTAGCTGGCTTCTGGCCACAGGTTTTACTGCTAATTCCATGATGGTGGTAAAGGCAGCAGCCCCCGGGACACCTCGAGAACCCCCGGGACACCATGAGAATTGCCATTCTCTCAGGGGTGATGTGGTATCTCAGTGTTGTCTTTATTTGCATTTATCTGGAGAAATTTTTCATGTGTTTGTTAACCTTTTGTATCTCTTCTGTAGTGAATGTTCTGTTCATATCCGCTGGCTCCCCTCCTGCAGGGGAGTCACTTTACAAGTGGTGAAGCCAGTCTGCAGGTATCTTTCTCTCCCCCTCTCTGTCTTCCCCTCCTCTCTCCATTTCTCTCTGCCCTATCCAACAACAATGACATCAAGAATAACTACAACAATAAAAAACAACAAAGGAAACAAAAGGGAATAAATAAATATTTTTTAAAATTTGGTGAGTCTAATTCACACCTGTGTATGAGTATTCACCACTCCCATCACCAAAACTCTTCTGGTGACATTATATCAAAGATCACCTTTTACCTATCCATTTCCCAGATCCCATTTTTTAAAACTGTTGTAGGCACTGGAATCACCTGGAGGACTTGGGTGGACAGATTACTAGGCTTCATCTCCAGTACTTTTTATTCTATGGGTCTCTCATTGTATTTTGCATTTCCTTAAAAAAAATTTAACTTAGGGCAGAGGTAGAGAGCATAATGGTTATGCAGACACCCTCATGGCTGAGGAACTGGAGTCCCAGGTTTAATTCCCTGCACCACCATAAGCCAGAGCTGAACAGTGTGCTCTGGTAAAAGGTTTAAAATAAATAAATAAATAATAGCTTCCGGATAGCTCCCCTCTGAAAGTTGTCTTTCCTCTTTAAAAAAAAAAAAAATAAAAAAGAGGGCCAGGTGATGGCATACCTGGTTGAGTGCACATGTTACAACATGCAAGAAACCAGGTTAAAACCCCTAGTCCCCACATGCAGGCGGAAGTCTTCACAACTGGAGAAGCAATGTTGCAAGTGTCTCTTCCTCTCGATTTCTGGCTGTCTACATCCAATAAATAAAGATAATTTAAAAATTTTAACTTATTTATTTATTGGATGAAGATAGAGAGAAACTGGGGTGGAGGGGAAACAGAGAGAGAGAGAGAGAAATACCTGTATCATTGCTTCACCCTTGTGAAACTCCCCCAACACACACATTAACACACAGGTGAGGACTAGGGGCTTGAACCTGGGTCCTTGTGTATGTTTGTATGTGCATTCGATCAGGTGTGCCACCACCAAACCCCACATTTTTGTTTCTAATGTGTTCTCAGGTGATGGTGAAGCAACTGGTGAACCACCAGGCTTTTACAGCTATGTAAATATTGGGCAGCTACTTCTGCATGTGAAAGACCCTGTTTTGGGTTCTGCTTGAAAGTCTTAATAAAGCAAATCCACTAAAACTTCTTGAGTTACTTTCAGAGTGCCAATGTGCTTGATATCTCAGTTCTACACCGGTTTTGACTCTGTTCTTTGTATACAGCTTTTGAATTCAGAACTGAATTTGAAGTCAAAAAGAACAAGCAAATAGCTCGATCATTACTAAACCAAGCAATGCATCTCAAGTGAAAAGAACAGCGACATACTTTCCAGTTCTATAATTTCCTCGGACTTCTCATTTCTTTTTACAGGTGAAAACTTGGGGTAAACAGCAAAACAGATATTGTAATCCAAATATTGTCTAATTGACTCATAGCTTAAGACATACAAATGTTACAGCAAACCATAACAAAAGGACTTTTCAAAGTTAACCCAATTACCAAATAATGTGATGATAACATTAACTATCCATTGTCTTTTTGAACCCTAAGACAGCAGGAACCTCACATCTCCACTATAGAGCCCCTACTTCCCCCAGTCCTGGAACCCTTGAATAGGGCCCACTTTCCCGTATGCCTCTCCCAATCCATATAAAATAATATTGCATCCACCGATCACAACCTAACCAACGCAACGATTGCCACCTCAACATGCTTCACTTCAGACTGTGTCCAGAGTCTTCACATGTGGAATGACAATCCTTCAGCTTCATTACTCGGGTGAGACCTTTCCTTTCATAGTATACTCTAATTTCATCTCAGGTGGGTCACTTTCTAACAAAGTCCCAAAACCTAGATATACACCAGTTTCTGTGAGAGAGAGCATATCTTCACACGCATCTATAAACTACTGCAAAATATATACCTGAAAGTAGAAGTACACTAGAGTTTGCAGTGAGTACCTCCCTAATGCTTCCTCTCCACTATTCCAAGCTTTGGGTCCATGATTGCTCAACAATTTGTTTGGCTTTGTACGTTAACTCTCTTTTCAGTCACCAGGTTCCAGATGCCATCAGGATGCCGGCCAGGCTTCCCTGGATTGAAGACCCCACCAATGTGTCCTGAAGCTCAGCTTCCCCAGAGACACACCCTACTAGGGAAAGAGAGAGGCAGACTGGGAGTATGGACCGACCAGTCAATGCCCATGTTCAGCGGGGAAGCAATTACAGAAGCCAGACCTTCCACCTTCTGCAACCCACAATGACCCTGGGTCCATGCTCCCAGAGGGATGGAAAATGGGAAAGCTATCAGGGGAGGGGGTGGGATATGGAGATTGGGTGGTGGGAATTGTGTGGAGTTGTACCCCTCCTACCCTATGGTTTTGTTAATTAATCCTTTCTTAAATAAAAAAATAAAATAAAATAAATTTTAAAAAGACATGCAAATGTAGCAGAATTATACTGTACCAAATTAATATGTTCACCAATAAGAAATTAAAAATAATATTATAAGGTCAAGAGGGAAAACAGCACAACAAAGGGTGGAAGTATGAAAAAAATATTTTTTAAATGTCAATATATATATTTTTAATACATATATATATTTAAATGTCAATAGATCTTGAAAAACAACATCAGAAGAGAAAACACAAGTAGAACCTGAACTGGAAATGGTGTATTGCACCAAAGTAAAAGACTCTGTGTGTGTGTGTGTGTGTGTGTGTGTGTGTGTGTGTGTGTGTGTGGTGGGGAGAATACAGGTCCATGAAGGATGACAGAGGACCTAGTGGGGGTTGTATTGTTATATGGAAAACTGGGAAATGTTATGCATGTACAAACTATTGTATTTACTGTTGAATTTAAAACATTAATTCCCCTATAAAGAAATTTAAGAAAAAGAAAAATGTCAATAGATAAATAAACCAAACTAACATGTAAACAGTTACTTTCTGCATGGAAGTCAAACAGTGGTATTCTAGTGACAGCTGGAGGACATCCTCATTTGTATTGTTTTGCACTTGAGAATTTCGTTTGTTTTCATTGACTGCATATTTGTACCCCTCCCAAATCACAAGCTGAACTCCAAATAGTGTGGTACTATTTGGAGAAGAGGCCTCTAAGGAAGTGATCAAGATGAAATGAGGTGAGGGGCCAGGCAGTGGCACACCCAGTTCAGTGCACATGTTACAATGCTTAAGGACCCAGGTTCAAGCACCCAGTCCCTATTTGCCAGGGGAAAGTTTTATGAGTGGTAAAGCAGGGCTGCAGGTGTCTCTCTTTCTCACACCCTCTCTATCTCCACCTCTCTTCTTGATTTCTCTCTGCTTCTATCCAACAAATAAATAAATAAAATAAATAAATTTTAAAGACCAAATGAGGTGCTATAGTTGAGACGTTGAATTCATGTCTTTATAGTAAGAGACACCAGAGATCTCACTCTTCAAATGCACTCGCCAACGAGGGGCCCTAGGAGGACATAATAAGAAGAAGGTGTTGGACAACTATTCAGAAAGAAAGCCCACACAGGAAACCAACTAGGCTGGCAGTCCCTCACACTTCTAGTCCTAAACTGCGTGCACATAAATTTTTTTTTGTTTAAATCACCCAGTTGTGATACTCTTCTTATGGCAGGCCAAACTAACGAACAAAAGGCTTGCCTGCAGTGGACCCAGAGTGCTTTGAAATCTCTGAGTCAGTCTTTGTGCTGGATGTCTGCCTCCTACTCCTGCAGTTCCACTCTTCACCACTCCCTCCCTCATGTATCCTAACTTAGAAATTTCATCTGTTTTCTATTAGAAAAAAAAAAAAAGAATTGATGATACGATTGTCAACATGTTAAAATTCGAGAGATTGTGCATGAAAAGAAATCTGGATAATCACATCCTCAGGAGAAATTCGAAGATCTGGCAACAATGCTGGCAAGAATAACCTGGCACTTCCCTTTCAGACTGGGCGTCAGCTCTTGAGTTGGCCATAGCTTCCACTTGGCAGGCTTCACTCAATTACTTTACCAGGCTGGCCTCCATAGCTGATATTCCTATTTTTTTCATGACATGATACAAGGGACTAAAATGTCCAGATGTTTGGAAATCTCTTTTACTGGCTGCTGGAGATGCCGCTGCTAACACTTCACAATTGCAACCATCTCTGAAGTATTGATTGAGGCTGCTTTGATTGGGAATGCCTGAGGATTCGTCTCTATCCCCCCCCCAGACAAGACCAGCAACAACAAATTCTAAAATAGAAATATGTTCCCCCTGGAAGAAGAAATGATTTTTCCTTATTTTGAGGGTGAAAAATACTAATAACCTGTCTGGGAAAAGTGAAAATACCACCCTATGACAGCAAAAAATTCTGTAAATCATCATATCCTCAAAAAAAGAGATCTGGGGATATATCCTAAGGAACCCAACACACCCATCCCAAAAGATCTGTGTACACATATGTTCTTGGCTGCACAATTTGTAATAGCCAAAACCTGGAAGCAACCCAGGTATCCAACAACAGATGAGTGGCTGAGCAAGTTGTGGTATATATACCCTATGGAATACTGCTCAGCTATAAAAACAGTGACTTCACTGTTTTCAGCCGATCTTGGATGGACCTTGAAAAATTCATGTTAAGTGAAATAAGTCAGAAACAGAAGGATGAATATGGGATGATCTCACTCTTAGGCAGAAGCTGATAAACAAGATCAGAAGAGCAAACACAAGTAGAACCTGAACTGGAATTGGCATATTGCATCAAAGTAAGAGACTCTGGGTTGGGTGGTGGGGAGAATACAGGTCCTTCAGAGGACCTAGTGGGGGTTGTATTATTATATGGAAAACTGAGAAATGTTATGCATGTACAAACTATTGTATTTACTGTTGAATGTAAAATATTAATTGCCCAATAAAGAAATTTTTTTTAAAGGGGGATGTTGGAGCTGGGGGAAAAAAAGTTTGATCTAAATAAATATATCCAGGTGGAGGTAGATAGCATCATGGTTATGCAAAGAGACTCCCATGGCTTAGGTTCTGAAGTCCCAGATTCAATAAACCAGAGCTGCTCAGTGATCTGGTAAAATATATATATATCCTACTTTTTAAAAATTAAAAAGAAACATTCATCCTAACCAAGATTGATACATCTTCCAGAAATGGATTTTCCTTTAATGCCCACAGTGCCTCTGCCAGCCTCACTGCCTGGAACACTAAGATCCTGCAGAACATTAGTCTGAATGACAGGACTCACTTTATGCCTCAACAGGGACAGCAGTGAACTTATGATTGTGTACTGTCCAGAAACTCTAGGCACAGGTGACAAGAAGTAAGATGACCTTTTAAACACACAGCTGAAACACCAGAATGGCACTTCCCCAGGACAGAGCACTACCACTCAGGATGTAGCACAGAATTCTAACGAGTACTTATTGCATCATCATTCTGTGTCCCCAATAACTAGAAAACATGGGTTTGGAACCCCAGAAATTGAAATGTGAATGATCCCATTCATTGTCACACTTCATCAGCAGTTTGAGTGGTCTTAGTTACTGGTTTCTGGAGAGAAAATTCCCAAGAGGATGCGTGA
Source organism: Erinaceus europaeus (assembly GCF_950295315.1). Classification (NCBI taxonomy): domain Eukaryota; kingdom Metazoa; phylum Chordata; class Mammalia; order Eulipotyphla; family Erinaceidae; genus Erinaceus; species Erinaceus europaeus. The sequence continues at coordinate 19,292,289 of NC_080168.1, forward strand.
AACCTGAAGCTCTGAGTGTCACCTGACCATTTCCTGTGTCTAAAAGTCTAACTTCCTGGGGCCAGGTGGTGGTGCACCTGTTTGAGTGCACAGGTTACAGTGCACAAGACCCAGGTTCGAGCCCCCAGTCCCCACCTGCAGGGAGAAAGCTTTGCAAGTGGTGAAGCAGTGTTGGTATTGCAGGTGTCTCTTTCTCTCTCTCTCCCCCTCTCTATGCCCCCTCCCCTCTAGATTTCTGGCTGCCTCTATCCAATAAATAAATAAAGATAATAAACATTTTTAAAAAGTCTAACTTCCTCCAGTATTACAGGAAAACTTCCCAGCTTCCAGATAACACCTTAAAAGGAGTTACATTAGTTTTTCTAGGAAAATAATCCTATAGGCATCTAGAGGAGAGAGTGGCCAAGTTTACATCATTGGACATTTTGCTCATCAACTCTGAGGCAGATGTAAACTTGAAATGTCTAAAGATCTATAAGGCTGTAGGAAACAGATTGAGAAGTGGGGATAGCACAAAGACTTACACAACAGTCTTTTATTCCTAAAACACAAAAGGTTCCATGTTCAATCCCCCACAGCACTAACCAACATAAATCAAATTTAAGCAATGCTCTGCTAGCAAACAAGAACTAAAAACAAAAACAATTTGTAGGAGCAGAGTTACCACTAATGTAGACCAAAAAAAAAAAATCAGCTAATTACTCAGTAGTGTGAATATATTCTAAATAACTATGAAAGAAGTGAAGTAGATGTGCTTAAAAGTTATTCAGTGGTCCGGGAGGTGGCACAATGGATAAAGCACAGGATTCTCAAGCATGAGGTCCTGAGTTCAATCACTGGCAGCACATGTGCCAGAGTGATATCTGCTTCTTTCTCTCTCTCCTCCCATTTTTCTTATTAATAAATAAATAAAATCTTGTAAAAAAAGTTATTCAAATCACTTTCTACTTTTACTACTTCACAGTTCATATAGATTTGAAATCAGAATCTTTTGAAATTTGATGTAAGACTCTGTTTACATTTTTTTCTTTTTATTGATTTTTAAATTTATTTATGAAATAGAAAATATCGACAAAACCACAGGATAAGAGGGGTGAAATTCCACACATTTCCCACCACCAGAATTCCATATCCCATCCCCTCCACTTCCCTAATTCTTTATTTCTCTGGGAGTATGGACCCAGGATCATTGTGGGATGCACAAGGTGGAAGGTCTGGCTTCTGTAATTGCTTCTCCACTGAACATGGGCATTGGCAGGTCGATCCATACTCCCAGCCTGTCTCTCTCTTTCCCTAGTGAAGCAGGGCTCTGTGGAGATGGGTACATCTGTGAGGTCATCTGCTGGGGGAATCAGAATGGCATCATGGTAGCATCTGCAACTTGGTGTCTGAAAAAGCATTAAGATATAAAGTAAAACAAATCATTTAATAATCTGGAACCTAAAGACAAGGATACGGCAGATGAGATTTGGGATCTCCATTTTGGAAAATGTTAGTCGGTCTATTTTAGATATGTTGCAGGGGGCCCATGACTTTTTTCCATACCTGAAGAACACATGTTAAAGATTGAATAACAGTGTAACCCTTTCCTAGTGCAACTTACAGATTACTTCCAAGTTATTATACTTTCCTTCTTTACATTCACAACTCTAATTGCACGGAGATAAAACTCTGATACAGAAAACAATTCTTCTCTTAACTATGTCTGATCATGTTTGTGCCCAAAGCTGCTGAGAAGTTTGGAAATGACATTTCCTGCCATTACAAATGGCTTTGTACAAGCAGAGAGCAGTGAAAAATAATGGTGTTTGCAATGATGGAGAGGGAAGACAATCTCCAGTCCTAAAAATGAAACTTGATTTCCTTGGTAATAAAAGTAATAGGTGTTGGGATTTTTCACCATAACAGTTATCCAAGCTACTTAGTTTTCTATCAGGCTGACACTTATTTTCCCCTAAGATTTCTTCTGGGAAAAACAAATGCAAGCATTCCAGAAGTACTTCTACTTTTTTTTTTTTTTCTGAAGATCATAACACATTTCTTGGAAAATAAAGATGTTCAATGTTTGTTATCCACTGGTTTAAAAAGTTTGTAAATCTTGTGTCTAAAACGATACAAAATCTTTTGAAAGTTTAATTTAAAGAATTACATGTGTTTTCTCCATAATCTTTTTGTTTGTTTTAGAAGGTTTTTTTTTTTTTAATTAAGTTTTGGTAAACTTCAGCCTTGTAAGTTTCATTTTATGTTGTCTTCCTCAAAAGAAACATGAACTCAATTTGGTTGTTGCATGATGTGAAGCTTTTAATCACCTTCTCTGCGTTATTTCACCCAGCTTCCTGAAGATTATCTCTTCCTCTTTCTCATCCCTTTCCTCTCCTCTTTCCTTCCCAAATAATTACTGTAAAAACATTATGAGGTGAAGCTGAGTAAGGCGAGAACCCTCAGGTGGCCCAGGTCAGCATGTTCATGTTCAGGATGGTGAGGGTAGATATATACTCAGGTACTTACAGTAGGACACTGGAGTCAGAGAGGGCTGAGGAGTACCTATGGAAGCAGGGAACCCTCCATGAAATAGAGACTGAGGAGTGTGGGCACACCATTGTCATGGGGACTGCTGGTTAGAATGGTGCTGTGCACCTTCAGGTGAGTTAGACGGGGTTCCGTGCAGGAATTGACCCAATGTAATGTAAGGAAAATGCCTACCCATTTGGGGTATGGAGATACCCCAAGCAAAGTGGAAATCATGTCCATAGCTGAGGAAGGTGAAAGGGTCTTACAGCGCTGGTTTGTTCAGGATGGTTTGGTTGTAGACTATATGACATCCATTCTAACAGATGTGAGGTAAGATTAACTTTGCATTCCCAGGTGATCAGTATTACTGAGCACCTTTCCATGTAAATATCTATTCAGGCCCTTTGAAATGTTAGAACTAGATTGTTTAGGGTTTGCTACTGAATTGTATAAGTTCTCTATTTCTTGTGAATGTTGAATACTTAAATTATAGCCATTTACTCCCTTAATTGGGATACTTCTGCGCTGCTAATAGAAGTGTAAACAGAAGTGTAACATGGAATGTAGGCCTTGATTTTCTAACAATGTGGGAGAAATAAGACAGCTTTAAAGGAATCTGGGGATTAGAGGACTGTAATAAAGCAGTCTGAGTTTTCCAATCTTGTTGATCGCATTATAGTTACACAAGACGATGTTTCTGTCTATAGGAAACACAGGATTAGGTTTTCAGGTCTGATGGAACATCCTCACACCAGCTTACTCCCAAATGGTGAGGACAAGGAGAAAAGGCATTCTCTGTGCTGTACTTGTAAACTTACTGTCAATTAGAGATTGCTTCAAGTTCAGGGGTGGGGGCGGGGAGTGTGTTTCTCATTAATTTTAACACAAAAGGAAAGTCCATTTTGTTGTAACCTTCTGGTTAAATTATCCAAAAAAAAAAAAAAAGAAAGAAAAAAAAAAGCATCTTTGAGAGGTGGGAGTGTGAGGAGACAGAACTCTGGTGGTGAGTGTGGTGTGGAGCTACAATTTGTAATCTTACAATCTTGTAACAAACTATGAATAACTGTTGTGAACCCAGCAGAAGTTTGGGACTATTAGCATACGAATGACGATGTCCGCCCAGAGGAGGAGACACACAAGACAATGTATAAAACCGTGCAGTGTGCTCTCTTGGTCAGATCACCTTCACCACAGCACACTCCTGTTGGTTTGGACTCTGGACTTATCTCTACACATGGTGGTCTTGGGTGGTTTGGTTGTAGACTTTAGACTTTACCTACTTTCTTAACTGGACTTATTCCCTCACAATTACTGTGACTTTATAAATAAATCACTCTTTTAACTTAACCTTGAATGGAGCCATGTGTTTTTGCAATAAATAAATCATTTTTTAATTATTTTTTTTTAAATGTCTCTTTCAGGACACTTTTTGAAGAATAGATTCTGACTTTATCCACATTGTTTTTGTTACTGCCTCCATCTAGTCTGGTTCCTCCTGTGTGCCAAAGTCAGGAGCTTCCCACTGTCCACCATTAGTCAACCCTTGCTCAGTTATATGCCAGTCTCCACGTAGAGACTAGAATAATCTTTCAAAAATATCAGCCAGATCTTAGTTCTCTACTTATAGAACTCCTCTGGCTTCCTGTTGCTCCTAGAATAAAATCTGAACCCTTTACTAGTCTTTTAAGTTCTTCTCTATAGAGTATCAAAACAATGTCTTTGTTCTTACCTCCCACTAGTCTTTCTGCCAGTTTCTCACTGTTGTTACATTTTGCTTACTCTGTCAAAAAAAAAAAAAAAAGGTTTTCTCTCTTGTACCAAGGTCTCAATCCAAAGGTCAACTCAGAAAATGGCTCTGATTTTCGGATTCAAAGGAGCATTTTCTACCTGTATTCTTATTCTCTGAGGCACTGGTATTATCATATTTAAATCATCTCCATAAAGCTAATGAAACTCTAAAGTTATCTTCCTTTTTTATTTACATATTTCCTGCCTATGCCCCCTAACTAGCAGAGCCCTTGCATTCCAGCTCATTGCTGTTTTTCTTTTTTCTCTTTCTTTCTTTATTTCTTCTTTTTTTTTAATTTTGTTTATTTGTTGGACAGAGACAGCCAGAAATGAACTGGGAAGGGGGGAGTGATAGAGAGGGAGAGAGACAGAGACACCTGCAGCACTGCTTCACCACCCGCAAAGCTTTCCCCTTGCAGGTGGGGACTAGGAGCTCGAACCCAGACTGTTGTGCTTTGTGCTGGAGAGTCCAACGTTTTATCCACTGCACCATCTCCTGGACCACCAGACTGTTGTGCTTTGTAACATGTGCGCTCAACCAGGTGTGTCACCACCTGGCCCCTTTCTCTTTCTTTATTATTGATTTGCCACTGGAAGTCTTGCAAATACACAGAGCATGCACAGTGCCACCAACCCCGAGGGCCATTTTTTCTTTTTCTTTATTTTTGATAGAGGGTAAGAGACAGAGACAAATAGAGGGGAGGAAAGACAGAGGAGAGACATCTAAAACATTGATCCACTTTGTGAAGATTTCCCTCCTGGGACATTTAAATGTAATAATAGGTATAAGTGTAACTTGAAAAGGAAGAGAAGATAGGATTCCCCTCTCAAAAAAAAAAAAAGGCCAAATATATGCAAATATAGACAGATGGTTGTAGTAGTAATAGTTAACCCATATCTGCAACCTTGGGAGAACTGCTATAGCTTCTAATGGAGAGATCACCAGAGTCCCAGGACTCTGGTGGTGGGAACGGTGCAGATTTGCACCTCTGTAATCTTATCATTTTGTAGTGTTTTTGTTTGGGGCGGTGTTTTTGTTTTTTTTTTTAATAGAGCACCGCTCAGTTCTGGCTTATGATAGTTCTGGGGATTGAACCTGCGACCTTGGAGACTCAGGAGTAAGAGTCTGTTTGCATAACCATTATGCTCTCTCCCCTCCATCTTATAATTTTGTAAATCAACATTAAATCACTAATAAAAAAGAAGGCATAGTATTACACACAAAGTAATATTACTCAGCTACATATAACAATATTTATACATATATAATAAAATTTAAAATCTGCATTTGTAACAACAATAAAAGATTTCTCTCCTGCAGGTAGGGACTGAGGTGGGGTGAACCTGGGTCTTCCTATATGGTACTGCATGCAAGCTCCTGGCCCCCATCTACAGGGGAAGAGTTTCATAGGAGGTAAACAAATGCTACAAATGTCTCTCTCCCTCCTTATCACCCCTTTCCCTCTCCATTTCTGTCCCAATAAAATAATAATAAATAAAATGCTTTCTTAATTATTAAAAAAGAAATTTTAAAAGGTCCTTTCACACACATAAATATTCCTTAGGGCTCCTAGCAGGATCAACTTTTCAATCAAAAGGAAGACTTCCTAATTCAGTAAAAGTCAGAGAGACACTCTAGGGTTTGCACTCACTAACCCCTCTTCCCACCTCTTTATCTGTACATTGGCTTCCCCGACCTATTCCTGAAAGCTGTCAGATTGTGACTGTATTTTGACCCTGATTCTTCTGAAATTCTTGTGAAATACTTTAGTCACTTTTCCTCCACAGTTGCAATCCCCCCTCTTATATTCTTTTAAAAGTTTTGCTTGTGAAATTGCCAAATTTTAGCTAACCTATCTTTTTGCAAGAGCTTCCTTTTTTCCTTGTTTTGTATTAACTAAAGTCAAATCAAAGTCAGAATCACCCCATACTCCTAAGTTTTGATTATATCTGAGGGTTTCTTTCTAGTCTTTGCTGCTTGTTTCATAAATCTGTTTCCTTTTCTATTATTCAAAACAGGCATGAGTTGGTAGGTGGGCCTTTCTATTGGAGGTGGGGTTTCCATATTTATTACACATCATATTTATTTCAGCCACAAAGCTGAAATAACTTTAAATTTTGTCTTAAACATTTATCTTCCCAGTTGGCATGCCACTTTAAATTTTTCTTGATGTTCCTATGAATTAAGGACATCTCAAGGTCTACTTCAGTGAGGTGATTTTCCTATTACCCATTTGCTTAACTCCATGTATGTAATCCAGTACACTACTTAAGAAGATATTGTCTGTGGAGACGATAGAAGACAGGCAACAAATTGACTTATTAAATCCTCAGACAGTAAACAAAGACTTCCTGTCTGAGCTCTCTACCACAAACATAAATAACCTGGAAACTTCTAAGCCATGTTAATATATCTGAGAGTTTCATTTCATCCAGCACACAGAGTACCTGTCTTTCCCTAGCCTGGAAAACTACTTGCTCATATAATTCTTATCAAGTTATTATATTTCACATTATCAAAAAATGGTTTCTGCTCTGTTTTGTGGTTCAATCAGTAGATTTTTCTTACATAGTTGTAATTTCTGTATCTCTTCTTAGACCCCAGGAGACTATACTTCTTTTCTTATTCTTTTTTTTAATATTTATTTATTCCCTTTTGTTGCCCTTGTTGTTTTATTATTGTAGTTATTATTGTTGTTATTATTGATGTCGTTGTTATTGGATAGGATGGAGAGAAATGGAGAGAGGAGGGGGAAACAGAGGGGGGAAGAGAAAGATAGACACCTGAAGACCTGCTTCATTGCTTGTGAAGTGATTCCCCTGCAGGTAGAGAGCCAGGGGCTTGAACCGGGATCCTTACGTCGGACCTTGGGCTTTGTGCCACGTGCGCTTAACCCACTGCGCTACCGCCAAACTCCTAAGACTATGTTTCTTTCCACCTGCTGAGGAAAACTCCTTTGGCCAAAGCAGAAGAACCACAGTTGGGATGGCTTCTAGATGGAGACATGTCTTCTGCAGACTACTCTAGCCATTATTTATTTGAAAGAAAGAAAGAGAGAGAGAGAGAATGGAAGGAAGGAAGGAAGGAAGGAAGGAAGGAAGGAAGGAAGGAAGGAAGGAAGGAAGGAAGGAAGGAAGGAAGGAAAGAAGGAAGGATTTACACTGCATTTCTGCCCAGAGAAATACACAAAAGAAACTGCCCATATGAAAGGCAGTTTTATCACAAATTCCACCTGCTTAGCAGAGGACCTTTGTGGATTACAAATTGAGAAACTTATTTGAGACCCTCATTTTGTAACTTGCCATCTATCTCACAACATGAAATTGATGTGTCTTTGTTAGTGATATTTACACAGACCCCAGTTGAATCCTACTTTCAACCCCTAGCTGCCTACTAGTGGAGTTGCCTCAAAAGCTCTAATGTGATTTTCACATTTTGCTGGGCACCTAAGCGGTTTTTTTGATTTTTATTTTTTGGTAGAGACAGAGAGGCATAGAGAAGGCTACAGAGACCACAGCACCAAAGTTTCTTTCAGCACTACCAGGCCCAGGCTCAAATCTGGAGCACATGATGAAACAGTACACTATGCAAGTGAGCTATTTTGCTGACCTTCACACACCACTAAGTTTTAAAAGAAACCCTTTCTTTTTTTAATGTTTATTTACTTATTTTAATTTGTTATTATCTTTATTTATCTACTGGATAGAAATAGCCAGAAATTGAGAAGAGGAAGGGAGATAGAGAGGGAGAGAGACTGAGAAACACCTGCAGACCTGTTTCACCACTTAAAAAACTTTCCCACAGCAGATAGGAACCAGAGGCTCAAATCAGGTAGGAACCAGGTAGCTCAACCAGGTGTGCTACCACCCAGCCCTGTAAAACAAACCCTTTCTAAACAATACCTTAAAATTTCGTCAAGGTCTGTCTGAGTGTTTTTACATGACATTCAGAGGTTAGAATTTAATTATGTTGAAAACAAAGGTATGTGCAAAACACTAATTCAAAGAAACTGATTGCACTCCCGTGTTCATAGCTGCATTATTCACAATAGCCAAAATATGGATGCAACCTAAATGCCTATGAACAAATGACTGAATAAAAACCTTAGGGAACATACACTCAATGGAGTCCTACTCCTCAACTTAAAAAGACCATATCGTGTTCTTGGGGATAAAATGGTCAGAACTGGAGGTGATTATGCTTAGTAAAATAAGCAGGGAAGTAAAAGACAACCATGGAATGGTTTCCACTTATATGTGGAATACAGGGAACTGAAACAGGTAAACTTGCAAAATTTATATGTCAACCCATCTCTAAGACCTTGGGAGCCAGAGAACTTTAGTGGCAGGAGTGATGTCGAGATATACTCCTATTATCTTTTAATCATGTAAACAACTACTAAGTCACTAATAAAAAGTTCAAAAGATTCTTTTTTTTATTTTATTAGGGAGGTTGATGGTTTATAGTATAGTCTTTAGCACATAGACACAATCTCTCATCTCCCCTTGATTGGTGTTTAAAAACTTTAAAAATATACGTGGTCCTAACAATATTTTTACAGATTGAGACCTCCTCCATAGGAGTGTCAAGAAAACTGGCTTCCGATGTACCAGACTCTGAATCAGTTGCTTTCTACTCATAAACCCAACTTTTCTCAAGAATCTAGTGGATTATACTAGAAAACTCACAAGTATTAACTAACTCATAAAGCCCATCGGGGATTCCATCTGAATCTCATGCTCATCTACCCCACTACAGAACTTGCTTATAGACTCTGGAGTAACTCTAGAGCAGAAAGAAAAGAGAGAAGTCAATTCATTTTCACCATGGAAAAAGAGAAAAACTCATATTCTACCAAGTTCAGAGGAAAAAATAATAACAAATTGCTTTTAGTGAGATATAGAGATTGTAAAACAACTAACTTGTTGGTTGGATTTAAATAATATAAACCAATATGAACCTCAACCATATTAATAGTTACCACAGTTACATTTTTTTGTGGGCATGTTATACAGCATTTTTTTTAGGTGGTCATTATACATGTTCTGCACCTGTACTCTCTGTCAACTTTACTGATGGTAGCAACAGTGAAAATACACCATCTCTCTCCACTGTAAAGCAAATCTGAGAAGCTTCCCCACTGAGCACCATGTTAGGTATCAAAATGAAAGGAAAATGAGTGTTTGGATGTGGCATGGAGGTCTAGGGACAAAAAATGGAGAATCTTTGGAAATGCTATGCATGTACAAACTATTGTATTTTACTGTCGACTATAAACCATTTAACTCCCCCAATAAAGAATTAAAAAAAAAAATTGAGAATCCACAGAGAAAATGTTAAGCACTTCAGATGGTTGAAGTATCCTAAGCAACAGAGTTTCAGCTGTACTGTGGGGTCAATTTACATATGGATTGTTAAGGCATACTTAATATGTCACCTCACAAATGGTCTTGTTGTTGTTCTGCATTTTACTCTCCAAACTGTGAAATAAGTACTATTGTTTTTTTTTCCTTTTTTATTAGTGATTTAATATTGATTTACAAAACTGTAAGATAATAGGGGTATAATTCTATACAGTTCCCACAACCAGAGTTCTGTATCCCATCCCCTCCACTAGAAACTGCAGTAGTTATTCCCAGGTCACCAATATGGGCTGATTCTATAACTATTGATCTGTGTGTATGTATATTTTCCACAATTTTTTAAAGGTCCTACCTTCATTTTCTTTCTAAGTAAACCCTATACCTATTATTGCTTCCGGGTGCACCCTCTCTTCTTTTTCAGATAAGACAAACAAGGCCTTGCTTTCTCTGGTGTTCTCCAGATTCACTTCCCTTTCATTGATGCTATAAAAACAGGATTCCTGGTGACAAATGCTTTGGGTCCTGGTGGAATGGGGGTACAGAACCTTCGGGTTTATTTCCCCTATCACTTACCCTCCTGGGAGTATGGACCTACTTCTTTTTGGGGTGTAGAAGGTGGAAGGTCTCTCTTCTAAAATTACTTCTCCCTTGGATATGGCTATTGGCAGATTGATCCATACCCCCAGCCTGTTTCTATATTTCCTTAGTAAGGTAGGCTCTGGAAATGTGAGGTTCCAAGAAGCACTGATGAGGTCAGCTGCTCAGGGAAGTCAGGATGAAATCACAGTAGCATCTGCAACTTGGTGACTGAAGAGCAATAAGATGGAAAGCAGGACAAAATGTTTAATGAACAGAAACTATGAAGTATGAATAGAGTAGATGAAAATATAAACCTTTGGGTGGAAGGAAGCTCAAACGTCTATTTTAGGTATGGTCCTAGAAGCCTATGTCTTAGTAATCTTTGCTTGAGCTTCATAGCTAATGTGGGGTAGGACTAGAAATATTGTCTGGGAAGGTGGCATCAGAGTTGAGAATAGAAAGAACCAGGAAGCAGGATTAGGGTAGAGAGTTGTTTGCAAACTTGAAGAAAATTTATAAACACCATTTTTTACCACATTGATCTAACCCAGGGCCCACATCTACTCATATTTAGCGGCCGAGCCTATACAATCTCTGAGTATCTGTCAGATTGAACTCACAGTTCATAGTCACAGCTGAGAATATTCTAGGTTGCACTGCAGAACCAATCTTTCTTTAGTAGCAAAGTATGTTAACCCAGCCTCCTTTCAGAAAGTGGGGCAGTCCCTACCACAGCTAATTCATAGTAAGGGTATTTTCCTGAAGAATCCCACAAAGGGGCTTACGATATTCCCAACTGATCTGACCAGTAGTGGTAGAGAGCAGGATCTATTAGAGTTCTGAGCTTATATTATCTATGGGGATTCCCTGTCTGGGACCCTGGAGGCCTTATAGTGGCCCCAAAAAGCCATAGATTCAACATCAGCAGTGAATTAAATCACCAGGTCATAGACTTGGGCCTATCTTATTGAGTTTGCCAAAAGACCTCTCTATTATTTCTTAATCACTGCTAAATCTATATTATATTTTAACGTAAAAAAGACTTAAGTGTTTATGTGTGAAGTAAAATTAAATATGACCAGTCTGGGGATAATGGCCTTTAAAATGTCCATATCCTAATGCTCAGAACTGGTGAATATTTTAGACTACATGATAAAGGGTGACTAGGGATATATCAATAGCTAGAATTAAGGTTGTTAACAGGTGACTTTGAGTTACAGAAATTATTCAGGTGGGCCCCAGGTAATCAAAAGTGTGCTCATAAATTTAAAAGGGGGGGTGGAAAAGAATGAGGTGAAAAGAAAAAAAAACTGTCAGCTATGGATTTTGCATCTGGAAAGGAGCCAGGAGTCAGAGAATGAGGGGAACCTCTAAAAACTAGAAAAGGAAAGGGACTGAGAGGTACACCCAGTAGAATCCACACATTACCAATGGAAAAGGGCCCAGGTTCAAGTCCCCAGCCTCCATCTTTAAGAAGCTTCACAAGCAGTGAAGCAGCTCTCCAGGTGCCTCTCTTCCTCTGTCTCCCTCTGCCTCCTCAATTTCTCTCTGTCAAAAATAACAAAATAAAATATAAAATACTGAACAATAATAAAATAAAATAACTGGAAAAGGAGGAAAAAATAGATTCTTCCCAATGTCTTTAGCAGGTAATACAGTCCTGTTGACTCCATGTTCCTATACCAGTGAGACCCAGTTCAGATTTCTGTTCCCCCAAGGCTGTCAGATAATTAACTGATGTTTTAAGAAGCTAATATTGTGGTCACCTGTCTCATCAGCAGTAGAAAAACAATACAGTATTCTACTGCAAAATATTAATCTGTATAAGAGCCTGAGTATGCTAATAAAAACAACTTTATTTTAGATTCTAACAAAAATATTGCTTATTCTTAAAGAAGATTTAACTGCACTTAAGCACAACTGAAGATTTAAATAAATAACTAGAGTCGGAGGGAGGCAGTGAAAATAGGACTGTGGAAAACTGATTGATGTTGAATGGTAGGTGACAGGTACAGGCATTTATTGTGCTATCCACTTCCATCTTCTCTGCTTTTTTTGTTTGTTTGTTTGTTTGAGTATTGGAAACCATCCATACCAAAGCTTGAAAATCATTTTAAAGTAGTCTGAGAGATGACGTAGTGGATAAAGCATTGAACTCTTAAGTGTGAGGTCCCAAGTTCAATTCCCAGCAGCACATGTATCAAAGTTATGCCTGGTTCTTTCTCTCTCCTATTATCATTCTTCATGAATAAGTAAATAAAACCTTAAAAAATCATTTCAATAACTTTCAAGAGGTACCCTTGAAGCAAAACCACTGCTATGTTAAACAAATACTCTATTTCTTCTTCTAGAATAAAGTGTAAAAAAAAAAAAAAGAGAGAGAGAGATTTCCTCTTAGGATTTAATCTGAAACTTTCAGCATTGCTGTCTTTCCACTAGATACTATTAATTACTTAGTTTCATAGGAGATGGTGTGTTTTCTGCATAAGTTTAAAATTCAGAGCTCTCTGCACCTACTCACAGAGGATTATGTTGTTGGTTCGACTCAGCATAAAGAAATGCTCTTAGTAATGAGGGTAGAAAAGTGAAAGCAGAATACTCTGTGGGTGTATTGATAAAACTGAGAAAACATAGCATATAGCACCACATCATGAAAAATGCATAGCAGTATCTTTGCTGAGTCTAATTATCCCACACTGGCATAACTTTGTGGAGTACCAAAGACAAGAAATGAAGTTAGAGGATGATCAGCAAGAACCTCAGACTAGAGTTTTCTTTGTCTTTTTCTTTTTTTAAGATGTATTTATTTGTTAACACACACAAAAAGACCTAGGAATAGAGTATCAGAGCATCACTCTGGCACGTGTGATGCTGGGGATCAAATTTGGGACCTTTCACTTTTGAGTCCAGAGTTCTCACCACTACTCCACTTCCCAGGCTATTCAGATCGGAATTTTTCAATAGTGTGATCCAGTAGTCCCACTGTTGCTAGCACTAAGTAAAAGTTGATATTACATCTAACTCATATGATACCTTCTATCAAGGTTTTAAAAGAAATACAAAAAAAAATCCATTTTTATATTGGTGCAACAACAAAAATAAATAAATTTGTCTCAGAACTGGATGAGTTTTATTTCTTTTTTGACGTTCTCCCTTGATTTTTTTTTTCCTTTCTATATGTTGATTAGCTGACATGATTCTGGGAAAGCAGAGCATCAGTTTAAAAATTTCTACTGAATGTCCCTAAATAAACCATGCTTCCTTTCCCTGATTTTACTTATTCCATGGAAAGTAGATTATCAATTTTTTCCAATCTTGGCCATTATCTATCCTTATTCCTATAAATAGGTTTCTCTTTCTACAGACTCATAAATCATAATGCAACATTAAAAATCATGACATATAAGCCCCATGGAACATACTTAAAGTAGACTTCCTAGCTTCTTCCCACACGGAGACTCCTAGTGTCATCTGCTCTACTCTTACCTTTGGGTTATTTTTTATTAAACAATTTGTCATGATTTATATTTTACCACCTTTTCAGCCACCAAGTTCCAGAAGCTACTATGATTCCATTCTGACTTTACCAGTGTGTCCCAGATCCTCACCTACTAGTGAAAGATAGAAACAAGCCGGGAGTATGGATTGACCTGCCAATACCTATATCCAGCAAAGAAACAATTACAGAAGCCAGACCTTCCACCTTCTGCACCCATAAGGAATTTTGGTCCATACTCCTGGAGTGATAAAGAATAGGGTAGTTTCCAATGAAGGGGATGGGATAAAACTCTGGTGGTGGTAACTATATTTGAATTGTAGTCCTGCTACCTTTCAATCTTATTCATCATTATTAAATCACTAATATTTTTTTAAATCATGACATAAATTTAATCATTCAGTTCCCCCCCCAAAAAAAACAAGATCTAAAATAAAATGATATATATTTCTACAGAAATATTTAGGATTTCATTTTTAAAAATTCAACAATTTCACAAATCAACTGTTGCTATTTTACCTTTTTTAAAACACTACAACCACTAAAAGCAAGAAATTTTTCCTTATATTTGATGTGCATAGTGTGAGAATCTGGCCTCTGGTTCTCTTTGATGGAGAAATGAAACAGCTGGCAAACATTAGGTATATTATATACCTTCAAGCACTGCGAGACTATTATTAGGTTACCTTTCTTCTCTTCTCCAAGATAAGCAACTCCAATGTCTTTAACTCTTTCTTATAAATTCCATTTTCCAACCCTCTCATCAACATTCAGTCTTTTCTGAATCCTCTCCAAATTTCAAAGTTCTCTTAAGATGTGGGGCCCCAAACTGAAAAGACCTTGCTTATAAAAACCTGACCAGTGCTGAGCAAGAGAAAACAACATCACCATATATTTATCCATCTATCTATTTAAAGTCAAGTGATCATTGAGGCCCCACCACCATAAACTTTAAATGTTGGTTGTATTTTGGTACATGAACATCAGAAAGGAGGAAATTTCGTCTGTTTTGGCCTTCAGGTTTTGTATACGGTAAGACTACACTTAAAAGGGTCCTTAAGATATGCCTCAAATCAAATAACAATGTCTAATCTAAATCAAAGACAGAGACATTCAGCTGACTGAGGACCATTATCTTTTAAACTACTTGCTCTTATATGGCTGTGCTGATAATCAAATTCTATGGGAGTGGAGTGTGTGTGTGTGTGTGTGTGTGTGTGTGTGTGTGTGTGTGTGTGTTAATGAAAGGCCGAAAGATAAGCAGAGACTGTTTGATTCTTTCTTACTTAGCTATCTTTTGCCAGTCTTAAAATGCAGGTCATTTCTCTATGAAGACCTACCATGTTTTGCTTCATGAAAGAAGCTGAATGATTTCAAGACAGCTAGCAAAATCTCCTATAATATAAAGCAGTAAACTTGCTCTAATTGATTTAAAATGTTCTACATATTGTTCCAAATCCAACATTTTTGTTTGTTTGTTTTGCCTACTCATTCACTTTGTTCTACCCCTCCAATGTATTTATTTTTCCCATTTTGCTTCCTGTACTTTCAGTCATGGTATGTAATATCTCATACATCTACTGTTAGTGGAATAGAAAATAACTAGGAAAAAATGAAAGGGCAGAATGGGGGAAAAGACTGAACTAAGAATAGAAAGATCAACACTATCAGCACGAGTGCCACCCCAGCATGCTTCACTTCAGACCATGTCAAGAGACTTCAGGTGTGGAATGACAACCCTTCAGCTTCATTACTCGGGTGAGACCTTTCCTTTCATAGTATTCTCTAATTCCATCCCAGGTGGTTCACTTCCTAACAAAGTTCCAAAACCTAGATATAGACCAGGTTCTGTGAGAGAGAGCATATGTTCATATGTATTCATAAACTAGTGCAAATATATACCTGAAAGCAGAAGTACACTAGAGTTTGCAGTGAGTACCCCTCAACACTTTATCTCCACTATTCCATTCTTTGGGTCCATGATTCTTCAACAATTTGTTTGGCTTTGTATGTTAACTCTCTTTTCAGCCCCCAGGTTCCAGATGCCATCAGGATGCCGGCCAGGCTTCCCTGGACTGAAGACCCCACCAATGAGTCCTGGAGCTCAGCTTCCCCAGAGACCCATCCTACTAGGGAAAGAGAGAGGCAGACTGGGAGTATGGATCGACCAGTCAACGCCCATGTTCAGCAGGGAAGCAATTACAGAAGCCAGACCTTCCACCTTCTGCAACCCACAACGACCCTGGGTCCATGCTCCCAGAGAGATAGAGAATGGGAAAGCTAGTGGGGAGGGGACGGGATATAGAGATTTTGTTAATGTCTCCTTTCTTAAATAAAAAAAAAAAAAAGGAAAAAGAAGTTATCAGGAAAAACTTTATGGAGAAAAAAGACCCTGACCTGCTTGGAATTTGAAGACAGAAAAATAAATATTCCTAATATTACTAAATTTAAAAAAAAAGGAAAGAAACATCAACACTGTTTACATATGAAAACATCAAATCAGAACGACAGCATCATTAGGTACATGTAAATTCCTGATCAAGAAGCAATAGAGTAGACAGAATATAATAATATACTGCGGAGTAAGATGTCACAGTATCTCAGACTCAAACTTCCAACCATTCAAAACTTGAGAAGCTTTCATTTCTAAGATGAGTTACAAGCTGTATGTTATCAAAAGTAAAACTTAGAAGAAGACAGTCTATTTTTAAGATTCTCTCCACTGCCTAGGGGAGAAAAACTCCTAGATCCTGCACTTCAAAAAGAACCTATATTTATTAGTGTGGCTAAAATGAGAATCTCAGGAGTCAGAGGAATAGAAAGAGGCATCTTGATTCTGACAAACTACTGGCAGACTGGCATGTTCACAGCCAACCTGTTTGGCAAAGTGGTGTTTGAAAATATTATGTCTCAAGTGAAGGAAGTCTACAGGCTGTGTTTGTGGTGTTATCAGACAAAAAATCTCTATGTACCTGGACTGGGTGTCCAAGTCTCTTCAAACCCCAGGCTTCAAGCTGAGTTATGTCAATATATGAGTCAGAAAGAGGAAAAGGGAAAAACAGGCACAAAGAAGGCAAGACTGAGGAGAAAAAGCAAATAAAAACAGAAGCCAAAGTAAGCCAACTTGCTTCTAAGTAAAACTGGGTACATTTTTTTTAAACTATGGGTAAAAGGAAATGATGAATCTGTGTCTTCTCATATCTGGTAGGAAAAAAAAAAAGAAGATACATTCAGGAAATGTATATGATGAAAATGGTGGGTGCTGGGGAGTAGCTCACCCAGCAGACCTCACACCCTACTCTTCATGAGACCCTGGGCTTGAACACTAGCTCACAAAAGAGCAAGAGGCATTACCTGGGGAGTTCCATGGGTAGTGGGGCAGTGCTGTAGGCTCTCTATTCAGTCTCTCCCTCTCAGTTCTCTCTATTGAAAGTAAAGAATAGCAAAATAGGTCAGGAAAGGCCTACTTAACAGTGTGCTTGAGGCCCTGTGTCCACTCCTTGGTGTCACATTTTTAAAATAACCTTGTCAGATAAAGTAAGGACTACAAAATCTGGATAAGGGTAAGAGACTGGCAAACTTTAGTGATGACTCTCTTGGTCACTACCAGGCCACCTCATAATCCAGGGCCCTAGTTAGGGAATTCTGGGATTCCTACATAGATATGATGGGCCTAGGCCTCTAACAGATCCTCTCTCCACCTTCACTGGTCATCTCTACCAGAAATAGCATCATGGACCTGCTAATGAGGCCTTACAAGATCTTGTCCTCAGTGTAGAACAACAATGGTAGGGACTGCCCCCACTCTTCAAAGGGTCAACATATTCTGCCACTCGAGGAAGACAGGTCCTGCAATAAAGGCAGCCTAGAATGTTCCTAGATATGATCATGAAATGCGAGTTTGGACCTACAGGGATGCAGAGATTACACATGCCCCTGTGCTTAATATGGGCCCCAGGTCAGATCTGTAGGGTTTATAGTTAATAATATTTATATGTTTTCCCCATATTTGGGAGCTACTCTTTTCCCTAATTCAGCTTTCTAGTTCTATTCCCAACTCTGACACCATCTCCCCAGACTATTGTCTTTAGCCCACCTGCATGTTAGCTGTCAGATTCAGGTAAAAAATAATAAAGTCATAGGCCTCTTGAAATATACCTAAAATAGACTTCCTAGCTTTTTCCAAAATGGAGGACTCCCCCTCCCCAATCTCATCTGTTATATTCTTGCCTTAGGTTCCTGATTATTAAACAATTTGTTCTGTTTTAAAGGTAATGCTTTTCAGCCACCAAGTTGCCGATGCTACCATGACACCAACCTAACTTCCCTGGGCAGATGACCCTATTGGGTGTCCTGGAATTCCCCCTCCTCAAAGCCCTGCCCCACTAGGGAAAGATAGAAACAGGCTCGGGGTATGGATTGACCTGCCAATGCCCACATCCAGCAGAGAAGCAATCACAGAAGCCTGACCTCCCACCTTCTGCACCCCATAAAAATCTTTGGTCCATACTGTGCATACTCAGTATGAGCCATCAGCATACTAGATGCCTAGATAGTAAAGAAATTCTTAAGTCGGCCTCTTGTGACATAAAGGATGCGGTAAAAATTATGTAGAGGATTTGACCTGTTTTACAAGATACTTTAGTGATCAGAAATTCTCAGGATGGTCTGGCGATAGACATAAATTTATCAGATAATTTTTTAAAATCTAATGTTCTCTGCCACAATACAGCATAATAGAATATAAAGCAGTTGATAAATTATTCCAAACATGTAATAAAATCTTGCGCCTTGATTCTCCTGGCTCTGCAGATGCAACCAATCATGTAAATGTAGAATGTGAAAAGGAGCCTGAGAAAGACTCAGTAGGGTGGAGAGGTGGCAAATTCCACTCAATTAGGCAGTGCTGACTTCTCTGGTCAGGACTTTAAAAATATAACTGGAAGCCAATGAGACATATTAAGACTTCTTTGTTCTCTTATTCACAAAAATGATTATTTCAAGGTTTTTTCTTTGTGCACTTTACACAAGACTCCTAAATAGTTCATGTATGTCTCTAGTGGCATTTTTGTGCTCTGAGAAAAAAAATGAGTAATGAAATGTTAATGATTATGAAAAGCTTGTAACCCAATGGGTCATGTGGACTAACAATCTCTGTTGCTCAATCAAAGAAGCTGAAAAGGGCTATAAATGTGCCCTTTTGAGGGGTCAGCAGTAGCGCAGAATGTAAAGCGTACATGGCGCAAAGTGCAAGGAACAGCATAAGGATCCTGGTTCAAGCCCCCGGTTCCCCACCTGCAGGGAGTGGCCTCAGAAGCAGTGAAGCAGGTCTACAGGTGTCTTTCTCTCCCTCTCTCTGTTTTCCTCTCCTCTTTTGATTTCTCTCTGTCCTATCCAACAACAACAATACCAATAGCAACAATAATAATAACCACAATGACAATAAAAACAAGGACAAAAAAGGGAAAATAAATACATATTAAAAAATAATAAATGTGGCCTTTCTAATTTCAAGGGCAGTAATACAGAATAAAACAAGTTTCTAATCCAATTTCTGTTTTAGGACTTTTGTTCTAGGCATTCTACATTAAACGATGAGGGATTGAAGGGTGTTTATGAACAAGCAGGAGAACAGATTTTTTTTTTAATTTCTTTATTGGGGGATTAATGTTTTACATTCAACATTAAATACAATAGTTTGTACATGAACCACATTTCCCAGTTTTCCATAAAACAATACAACCCCCACTAGGTCCTCTGTCATCCTTCTTGGATCTGTATTCTCTCCACCCCCCACCCCAGAGTCCTTTACTTTGGTGCAATATGCCAATTCCATTTCAGGTTCTACTTGTGTTTTCGTTTCTGATCTTGTTTTTCAACTTCTGCCTAAGAGTGAGATCATCCCATATTCATCCTTCTGTTTCTGACTTGTTTCACATAACATGAATTTTTCAAGGTCCATCCAAGACTGGCTGAAAACGGTGAAGTCACCATTTTTTACAGTTGAGTAGTATTCCATTGTGTATATATACCACAACTTGCTCAACCACTCATCTGTTGTTGGACACCTGGGTTGCTTCCAGGTTTTGGCTATTACAAATTGTGCAGCCAAGAAAATATGTGTACACAGATCTTTTGGGATGGGTGTGTTGGATTCCTTAGGATATATCCCCAGGAGAGGAATTGCAGGATCATAGGGTAGGTCCATTTCTAGCCTTGTGAGAGTTCTCCAGACTGTTCTGCACAGAGGTTGGACCAATTGACATTCCCACCAGCAGCATAGGAGGGTTCCTTTGACCCCACAACCTCTCCAGCATTTGTTGCTGTTCCCTTTTCTGATGTATGACATTCTCATAGGAGTGAAGTGGTATCTCATTGTTATCTTTATTTGCATTTCTCTGACAGTCAGAGACTTGGAGCATTTTTTCATGTGTTTCTCAGCCTTTTGGATCTCTTCTGTGGTGAATATTCTGTCCATGTCCTCCCCCCATTTTTGGATGGGGTTATTTGTTGTCTAGTTGTTGATATTTGCAAGTTTTTTATATGTTCTGGCTATTAGCCTCTTTTCTGATGTATGGCATGTAAAGATCTCTTCCCATTCTGTGAGGGGTCTCTTGGTTTGGGTAGTAGTTTCTTTTGCTATGAAGAAGCTTTTTAATTTGATGTAGTTCCATAGGTTTCTGCTTGCCTTAGTCTTCTTTGTAATTGGATTCGTTTCATTGAAGATATCTTTAAAATGTATGCGGAAAAGAGTTCTGCCAATATTTTCCTCTAAGTATCTGATAGTTTGTGGTCTAACATCCAAGTCCTTGATCCACTTGGAATTTACTTTTGTATTTGGTGAAATATAGTGGTTCAGTTTCATTCTTCTGCATGTTTCAACCCATTGTTTCCAACACCTTTTGTTGAAGAGACTCTGCTTTCCCCATTCAATAGTCTGGGCCCCTTTATCAAAGATTAGATGTCCATAGGTGTGGGGGCTTACATCTGGGCTCTCAATTCTATTCCACTGGTCAGTATATCTATTCATGTTCCAATAATAAGCAATTTTGATGACAATGGCCCTATAATACAATTTGAGATCTGGGAGTGTGATGCCTCCAGATCTGTTCTTTCTTCTCAAAATTGTTTTGGCAATTCTAGGTCTTTTCTGGTTCTAGATAAACATTTGTAGCATTTGTAGCATTAATGAGTGTTGAAAAACCATGTTTGGATTGGTCCAATGAAAAGGAGAGCAGTATTTCAAGGTCTTTTAAAGGATAAGGTATGTATCCTACCAGGTGAGCTGTCTCCCACTTTTTTTTTTTAATTTATCTTGGATTTTTTTTTCTTGGCATGAATTTAATTTATTCTTTAACTGGGTTTTGTTGTTGTTGTTGTTTGTTTTTTTGCTTTGCCTCCAGGGTTATCTCTAGGGGTTAAGAATCCAGGACTCCTGGTGTTCATCTTTTTTCAATTTTTTTTTATAGGACAGAGAGAAATTGAGAGTGAAGGGGAAGACAGGGGGAGAGAGAAAGATAGACACCAGCAGACCTGCTTCACTGCCTGTAAAGAGACCCATCTCTAGGTGGGGGGCTGGAGGCTTGAACCGGGATCCTTGTGCCAATTGTTGTTTTTCATACTACGCTGTACATGAATCTATACTGTGCTACAGTATTACTTCTGGGAGGGATTTAGCCCTGACTTATATAATCAATAATATTTCCTCATATTTATTTTCAGTCTTTCAACCTTTCTTTTTTATGTATATTCAATATAGTAGTAGTCATACTGAAAGCCCTTATCAGAAGCTGAAAAACAAGATCAGAAGAGAAAAACACTAAGCAGAATTTGGACTGGAGTTGGTGTACTGCAACAAAGTAAAAGATTCTGGGGTGGGTTGGGGTGGGGGTGTTCCAGATCCTGGAACATGATGACACAGGACCTAGTGGGGATTGTATTGTTATGTGGAAAACTGGGAAATGTTATGTGTGTGCAAACTATTGTATTTACTGTCGACTGTAAAACAGTAAGCCCCAATAAAAAAAATTTTTTTAAGTATGCCCTTGTACTCTAAGTTTTCACTAATTATTGTATCAGAAGAATTTTCTATTGTATCATAAAGGATTCAGAAAACATACTTCTAAATGGTTATGTTACACTGGATGTATATTTTAATTTATATAAAGTAATCCCTATTGTAGGTAAGTTCTATTTAGTTTTTCACTATGATTTTCTGATGAATGTGCTTACACATATATTTTCTTTTCTTTAAGTAAACATTTAGAAGTAGATTCACGTGATCAGTGTATGTTATCTTAAGTATTGGTTCAAATACATTTTGACAAGCTGTTCTTCCACTAAATTTGCATTCCTATCACAAATCACATGGGGATATGCAGTTTGTTATCATTTTACTAAGTACCATGGATAATTATAATGAGCAATTTTAACTGGAATTTCTTTTCTTAACATTGAACTAGTATGCCCCTGACAACACAGTTAACAAACCACAGGGAAAGTAAATGTCACAACTACTGCTGCTTTCAAAAGCTACTTCCTAAGTAGCAGAGTCACAATCTGTGATTACAAATTCCAGCTACGAAGGCAGAGTCATCAAGAATAGAAAACCACTTTCACACTGTAAGTTGTTCAAAATTTATTAGAATGAGGGCAGAGGACAGTAAGATAAAATTTGAATAGGACTCTGAAGAATAAACTGGGAAAATGCCATTCAGATAAGAGGGCAAAGGCTCTGACAGCTAAAAAGCTATACATGCAAATAAAAGAAGGACATAAAGGCATAAAAGAGAGGACAAGTGGAGAGGAACAAGCACAGCTGTGTTTTCAGATCACAGGATGGTGGTGCAGAAGAATGAAAGGAAGCCGTAGTCTGTCAAGGGCTATGCACAGCAGGCTAAGGAGGCTGGAATTTATTGTGTAACTAATAAAAGAGAAGTGAGTTCAAAGATGAGTGAATTTTTAAAAACTTAAAATGATTTTTAAAGAATTTTTCTCATTTGGATTTACTTATTGTATAGAGACAAAGCAGTCAATAGCTTAGGGGGAGATAGGAGGAAAGAGAAAGAGGGGGGCAGAGAGCATTTTAGCACTGCTCTCCTGCTCACAAAGTGTTCCCACTGCAGGTGGAGAATGGCGGCTTGAGTCTTGATCCTTGCACAAACGTGCACACTCAAACTGGTACGCCTCCTTCTGGCCCCTAAAATAACTTTGTGATATGTACAAACCACTAATTATATATTATCATATTTATTTCTAAAAACAGCTTCACAGGATATGTTACATTATTAGTATATATTTAAGTCTGTATGAATTCATTTACATGAGTTGGGGTTTGAACCTAAACTAAGTTCTTTCTGGTTTCAAGCCCACAATCTTCTTACTCTATAATGCAATGACATATAAAGCAATGCCAGTATGGAGGCTACCTTGGAAAGAAGATGCATTAGACACTATGAGACTCATAAAGAGACTGCCACATTGTTCAAGAAAGAGAAAATGAACTCCTCAGCTAAGTAAGACAAAACAAAATTTAAAGCTCCAGGACAAGAAGAAAGATTTGTCAAGAAAGAGGGATTATATTTCACATAGTGCATCACTGATGGCATTCTCAAAAGATGGGATCAGTTGAGGGTTGGGAACCAGATTGCAGGGGCTTGTTTGCAGTGGAAATGGAAGGCGATGTGATAAGGCTGAAAAGTGTCCTTGAGGGATCATGTGTAGTGAGTGAGATCAGTCAGAAAGAGAAAGATGAATACCAGATGATCTCACTTACAGGTGGAATTTAAGAAATAAGAGAGAAAAGGCAAAAACACAAGGGTAAAACTGGAACTAGATATGGTATCTTGAAACAAGGCCAAGGATGGGACGTGTTGGTGGGGACTGGAGATAGGATGGAGGAGGCATTGAGGACCCAATGCACAAGACTGTATGAGTCTAAGTTGGTACAAGATTAGTATACATCTATCATAGAGATAAGAAATTGCAACCTTGTGACAACAACTGTCTTGTAACTTTCTTTCTTTCTTTCTTTCTTTTTTGGTTTAACTATCCTTGAGGACCATTAAGATGGCTCAACTAGATAGAGTGTCTACTTTGTCAAGTATTTAACCCAGAAGGAAACCTCAGCACTATGGTTTCTTTCTTCTCGACTTCTGCCCCTCTGTCTCTGTTTCTGTCTCTATCTGAAAATGTCAGCCTGGAGGGCCAGACAGTGGCCCATTTGGCTAAGGACACATAGTACTAAGCATATGGACCAGCTCAAGGAGCCAGGTTCAAGCTTGGCTCCCCACCTGCAGGAGCAATGATTCACAAGTGGTGAAGCAGGTTTGTAGGTTTCTCTCTTTCCCTTTCCCTCTCTACCTCCCCTCCTCTCTCAATTTCTCTCTGTCTTTTCCAATAATTTAAAAAATGGGAAAAATTGCTCCCAGGAGCAGTGGATTCATAATGCCAGCACCAAGCTCCTGTGATAACCTTAGAGGCAAAAGAGAGAGAGAGGGAGAAAAGAAAGAAAATGTCAGCCTAGAGCAGTAAAGTCCCAGCAACAATAAGTGAATAAATAAACAAATAAATGTATCACTGAGATCCCTCAGTAACATCCCAAAAACTTTCACACCACTGATATGACAAGTAATCATAATTCTTCAGCATTATAATAACCTTAAAATTGACTTTACCAGGAGTTATACTGATGTTATAAACACATTGCCACTTGTCATCAAATGTACTGGAGGGGGAAAACTGTTTCATAACAATAGAAATTAATTTCTAATATGCTGATATCATAGAAAAGCCCGAGGTTCAGCAAGATATTAACAGATTTATCCTGACACTTCTAAAATGCTGCACTAAATATATGTCTATTTCATTCTACACATAGCCAATCATTCCAAATCAGAAATGGACATTTCATGTTAAAGAAACACATAGAACAATTTCTTACAGGATATCTTTTTTAAATTTTTTATGTATAAAAAGGAAACATTGACTAAACGATAGGATAAGAGGGGTACAACTCCACACAATTCCCACCGCCAGAATTCTGTATCCCATCCCCTCCCCTGATAGCTTTCCTATTCTTTAACCCTCTGGGAACATGGACCCAAGGTCCTTGTGGGAAGCAGAAGGTTGAAGGTCTGGCTTCTGTAATTGCTTCCTTGCTTAACATGGGCATTGACAGGTTGATCCATACTCCCAGGATATTTTTTATTTTATCTGTGATCAGTAGTGGTTTCAAGATGGTTAAGATGACACACCACCCTCATCACCGAAGAAAATTACTTTATCTTTACCCTTCCTCTCTCACTCTCTTGTCTCTTACCTGTGATTCCTAAAGGCCAAAGTTTATTCAGCTGCCAGAATACAAAGGATTCTGGGAAACAGAGCTTCCCTTCAATCTAGATAAAGGCAGAAGATGCATCTGTGTACAAAACAGTTAAATGACAAGCAAACGGTGCTACTTAAATAATAGAGTAGCCATGGGATCCAGAATGAAGGCTGAATTCATAAGGAAACTGAAATATTTACAGAAGAAAAAAAGAAATCTTGGCTTTTCAAACAGTTCCTCAGAACAGCTGAAAATACTAATGTCTTTTCAAGAAAGGAAAAAATGCTGATAGTCTCAAAAAAGGAGGATGTAGTGAGTATCCATTATAATGAGACAAGTTTGGAAACAAGAACTTCCACTGACACCTTCTTGAGTTACTCTATCCCTGCTATCAACCTTCAGCCTCATGAGATAAGCAAACACAATAGAAGGCCTACTCTAAAGCTAGACAGAACTAATACTTCCTGAGGCGCCACACTTTCTACTATGTTTCCTGCAGAAAGGTTTGCCATTTGCAGGATTGCTTTGTAACTTACTGGAAATACAACTCTATGGAAATGGTTTCAGCAAAATGTTATTTTTTGGCATGCTTTAGCTTCATTCTCAATGTTGGGGATAAATCACAGTTTCCTCCAATTGGTCCTTCAGTTTATGTTGAAGGAATTATGTGCTGTAAAAAAAAAAAAAAAGTGTCTGACTCTGAGCAGTGCTTCAAAGAATGCCTTCTACATAATGAGTTTGCTCAGTTTTTCATTAGTACAAGTCTCACTTGAGAAATTTCTTTCAGACATTTGTCATTAAATACAGTAAGTCACTATCTTATTCAATATGTCACACTGAAGCCACAAACTCTTATGAGAATGTGTTCTCTAGATGTCTAGCATATAGTGAAAAGAACAGTATCTAATCTCAGTGTTCGGAGCTGTAACATGAGATCCCTGGAGAGATTGTGACATATTCATGAGGAGGAGGAGAACCTGTGCTTGATGCATATCTTCTGCCTAAACAAGTTGAATGATTAATTGAACAGAACCCTAAAATACTTCTTAATGATTAAAGAGTGAAAATTTTCTGTGTAGCCCAAGGCATGCAATGGCTCATTTACAAAATAATAATTGTTAACATTCAGTGAGTACTTACTGTGTAGCCAGCACTACCATAAACACTGTGCATCTACTTTCAACATTGCAAAAACTGTTAGCATCTTCATTTTAAGAAATGAGAAAGATGGAGCAAAGACTAAGACCCTGTGCCAGGCACAGAATTTGGACCAGGGCAATCTAACTTCAGTTTTAACTGTGAAGTAATCTCCACCTTTTTTTTTTCTGGGTGGCTATACACTTAAGTATCTTAATAAGACTATTTGCTTAAAGTTCTTGGTAATGAATTTGGATGTTACATTGGTATATTGCACTACTGTTTGAAAGCCCCCTGTTATTCTATAGTAACTATGTTTGCTCAATAAGTCACATAAATTTCTGGGACCCACATTAATTAAAGACCTATTGTGTTGATACAGAATCCTTAAGATTTCTGGAAATAAATTCAAATATAAATCTCTCATCCACACCAAGTAGCTGTATTTTATTTTATATTATTTTCCCCCTTTTTGTCGCCTTGTTTGTTTTTTAAATATTTATTTATTTATTCCCTTTTGTTGCCCTTGTTTTATTGTTGTAGTTATTATTGTTGTTGTTGATGTCGTCATTGTTGGATAGGACAGAGAGAAATGCAGAGCGGAGGGGAAGACAGAGAGGGGGAGAGAAAGACCTGCAGACCTGTTTCACCGCCTGTTCACAGGTGGGGAGCCGGGGGCTCGAATCGGATCCTTACACCGGTCCTTGCACTTCGTGCCACATGCGCTTAACCCATTGTGATACCGCCTGGCTACCCCCAAGTAGCTGTATTTTACACATTGCTGTAAATAATTTACCTTAATCCAGTCCAAGCATTTGGTGGGCAGGAATTTTACCCAAGCTGCTAAAATTAGAAAAACTTAGAGTGAAGTAATAATGCAGAATTCTAAATGAAGTCAAGTGTTGATCTGAGTAGTAGTTGGCCATGCATACTGACAGATATTTCAGATCCTTCTATGACACTCTATTTGTTTATTTCTTCACTGTCACCAGGATTACAACTGGGACTGAGTGCCTGCCTTACTCCACTGCTCCTGGTGGCCAATTTTTTCCTTTATTTTTCCTACCCCCCTTTACTTTTTTCCCTTTATTGATAGAGGCAAGAGATAGAGAGATATAAAGAGGGATAGAGAAGAGAGAGAAAGATGCCTGCACCACTGTTCCAGAGCTCATGAAACTTCTCCCCTACAGATAGACTGTGTGTGGGCTTGAATTCAGATCCTTGCACATAGCAAAATCTGTGTTCTATCAAGGGCACCCCCACCCAGCCCCTAGCACCTTGTTTAATCATAAGAAGTTATCCTAATGAGTTACAAAGGAAGCCACAATGCAAACTAGCCAAGCTATGTACTCCTTGCCTGTCTGAGGACTTGTACAACAAATAAGACTCGAATTTCTTTAGTGTTCTGTTTATGTTTATGGATTACCTGTCTACACCCCCCCAAAATTATTTTATTAGGGTTAAAGGTAAGATCTTAGCCATGTACAAAGGGCATTATCATATTGCTTGCCATATAGACATTCGTCTAACCGTAGGACTAATGGAAACATTTTATTGCAAGCATTTAAGCCAAGTAATTTTATTTTCTAGTTCAGAGGACGAAAACAATAGAGTAGGAGGCTAGCAGGTGGTTAAGCTAGCACACCTTACTGTCATGTACAAGAACCCAGGTTTAAGCCCCATGTCACCACATGGGAGTGTCTATAGCAGGGAGATTTCACCAGAGGTAGAGCAGTACTGTAATTTCTACTACACCTGCTTTGATGATGAATTGCTAAAGTAGTGTTGTTTTTAAAGAAGACATGCTATAAATATTGTTGACAGGAGCTGAAGGAGTTTGTTTTATGTTATTTTGTTTTGTTTATGTGTGGATGCTATCTTGCTTGGTTTTATATGTGTAGCCTCTGTATTTTAAAAAATTCTTCCTCATAACTGAATTTTAAAAACTATTGCTCAAACCTGGTAGTTTGAGACAAGTTGTTTAGAAGGTGTTCTAAAAAAAAAAAAAAGAAAGAAAGAAAGAAAGAAAGAAAAGACAGACTTAAATAAGACCATCTTGAAAATTAGAAGCTATGAACTGAATAACTGGAAAGTACTTTGATCAACTTCAGAAAAGCAAAAATTTTTCATGAGTCAGGATAGTCTCTCACATAAGTGTCTGAATTTACAGAAAGGGGTGAAAGAATAAACAGCTTATTGGTCCAATTACTACATGTTAATGTAAGATAAATAACATTACTAGAATAACTATTACACATAGTTGCACATAATAGTACTAGTACTTCTATCAATGTATATTTATCTATGTCACTTTCGCTCTCTTGTAATTATGCTTAGTCTGTGGAGAATGAGAAAAATGAGAAGTATGGCTGAAGGACATAACACAATAAGTCAAGGCTCTATACTTAAATATTATATTAATCTCTTTTTTTCTCAGATTGAATTAATAGTTCAGGAAATCTTTCAACCTAAACCAGCAGAGCTTGAATAACTAAAAGAAGGAAATGGCATGATGTCTATAAAAGGGAGAAGATAAATATAGGAGAGAAAGAAGGAAAGAATTGATCAAAAGTGAGAATTCTGAAACCCAATCTTAACACACTGTACCCAACAAACAAAAATCTATGTTAACTGTCTTAGCGTAAATTTTCTTTTTCTTTTTTAAATACATTTTGAAATGTTTTTTCTTTTTAATTTTTTAATATCTATTTATTTTCCCTTTTGTTGTCTTTGTTGTTTTATTGTTGTAGTTATTATTGTTGTTGTTATTGATGTCGCCATTGTTGGATAGGACAGAGAGAAATGGAGAGAGAAGGGGAAGACAGGGGGAGAGAAAGAGAGACACCTGCAGACCTGCTTCACTGCCTTTGAAGCGACTTCCCTGCATGTGGGCTTAAATTTTCTTTAAGTCATTAAAAAAAAAGAACACTTTTTAGGACACATAAAAACTGTGGTTTGTGATAATTTAATTGGAACACACATCCACTTATTTCATAATCTATGCCTAATGTCTGCTACAACACTAAAGCACAGCTGTGATAGAATTTATATGATCCTCAGAATTAAAACACTTTCTATCTGAATATATATATATATATATATATATATATATATATATATATATATTGCTAAACCCTAGAGTAACTTCTACTTACTTATTAAATATTTAATTTTTTAAATATCGTCCATGTACTCAAAGCTACCGTCTATGGAGGATGCAAAAGAAAATCGATAATAAACAGGGCTTTATCTTTGGGGAATTACAACCCCCAAAGATGATGGGGAAAACTAACAATAACTGCTCCACATAGTTGATGACTAGAAACATTAAAAAATGTCATTCACTTACAGTTCATATTTTCCTTGTCCTTGCAGAATTTGATACCTTGTAGACAGCAATATATTATCAGAATATAGGTATTCCAAGTATAATTGCATCCTTAAAACCCCTACTTATGTCTTTAATCTCTAATTTAAGGTAATCACCTACATGCCCAATAAAAACACAAAACATTCCTAATAAAAGACTTTTTTTTTTAATAAAATCTTGAAGACATGATTTAGAAAAAACATTCCCTCAGTGAGACAATTCCTACCAGAGATGACATGTATCAGATATCTATGGACTTAAATGTGACCCTCCATATCCCGTTGTTGAGTCAGAAGGGATAATATGGATCACCTTGACTGGGGAAAGCAGAAATAAAATTTCCATTACATTATCTGCAATAAATTTCTCTATCACTCCAAATTAAAGGTTGTTTTTTCTTCCCACAGATACCCCTGACTAGGTTAGCAGGATAAAATAACAGAAGAACTATACAATTCCCTTGAGTGCTGTCTTCAAAAGTGACAATCTGGGTGGGGGGTAAATAGCATAATGGTTATGCAAAGTCATGTTAAAAAAGCAACAGCAAATTGGTAAAATTAATTTTAATACAATCCTTTGTTCAATCGACTATATCCATAATTTTATTTCACCTTTTAATCTAGACATAAGAAGATAACAATCAGCCATTATACATTCCTGCTTTCAAAACATGCCTTTGACATGAGATGTGTATTTTACAATTCCACTTGGATTAACTCCATTTCAAATGATCAATAGTCACATAAGGTTCATAGTTATATCAGGCTGTGTGGCCATAAAGTGTTCAAAAAAAGTTGCCACTTTTTTTTTTATGGGAACACTGTTCAGCTCCAGTTTATGATTATAGTCAGCTGGGTAGAGCTGCTTTAGCATATTATTTAATGGTTGTTAAGTTTGTGTTGGAAAAGCAGTTAACTGATTCCCTCCCTTACCTCCTTTGAGTCATCACTTAAATGCCACCTACTCACCAAGACTGCTCGAATTCCTTACACCCTTACTCTGTTGTAGTTCCCCATTAACATCCATCATCATTTAGTTCACTACAGAGCTTGCTTGTTCACTATGTTTACTGTCTGTTGTCTTTCTCTCCCTCCCACCCCCACCTCCCATATGGCAGAATGGTTGTGTCTGTTTTTCCTCACGGATGCAGGCCTTGCACATACAGCAGTGTACCTGGTCCTTGAAAGGCACATTTTTTTTTGTCTGTTGAGTAACAGAGCAGTAAATATTAAAAGAAACACTGCAAGATATTTTAGTGTATTATGAAGGTGCAGTTTTTGAAACCTCTAGGTAAAGCTGACAAAGAGCAATTTTTTGAAAAGCTTTTCTCTGACTCACAAGCTGGCTCTGTCCTTAATATCTCTTCCCCGGAAGGTGAGTCCTGGAGGTTCTCTGCATCCCACTTCTCGGCCAGCTGAAAGATTTAGGGTTTGGAAATACTATCAATAAGATTTTGTCACCAGAGGAATATTATCGGATCTCCCCTTGCAAAAGAACTGGTATGCCTTCTTTTAAAAAATCATTCTGTGCGAAGGTCGGTGGGTAGTGCTGTAGGTTAAATGCACATGGTGCAAAGCACAAGGACTGGCCTAAGAATCCCGGTTCAAGTCCCCAGCTCTCCAGCTCCCCACCTGTGGGGAGAGGGGGGGTAAGCCCTTCACAGGTGGTAAAGCAGGTCTGAAAGTGTCTTTCTCTCCTCCTATCTGTCTCCCCTCCTCTCTGGATTTCTCTCTGTCCTATCCAGCAACAACAACAGCAATGACAACAATGTTAATAACGACAAGGGTAACAACAAGGGCAACAAAACAGGAAAAATGGCCTCCAAGAGCAGTGGATTCGTAGTGCAGGCACGAGTCCCACCGATAACCCTTGAGGCAAAAAAAAAGAAAAAAAAATTCTGTGTGGTCTGGGAGGTGATGCAATGGATAAAGCAGTGGACTCCCAAGCATGAGGTCCTGAGTTCAATCCCCAGCAGCACATGTACCAGAGTGATGTCTGGTTCTTTCTCTCCTATCTTTCTCATAAATAAAATCTTTTTAACAAAACATCATTCTGAGATACAAATTGCATACTTGAACTAATCTAAGCGGACCAAAGTTAATACAATAAAATGAGATTTGTTCATTAATCTTTGCATTTGAATTGGAAAGCATTACTAGCAGAAGTTTTTAAGAAATTGTATATAAATTTGTACATTTTTGTGTTAGCATAGACTAGCACATCAAGCTGGGCTTGTGATGGTTGTTATTTTCCAGTAAACATTGGTGTTGTGAGAGAATGAGGCACAGGAGATGAATTTGCATGGCATGTTCAGGAGGTGATATGTTTAGAATCTTGAACTTAATTCAAAGTAAAAGGATTCATTTCATAGCAGAAATAAAAGTCTTTGGTCAGTCATGAGGAAACTGGAAGAAAGGAGAGGAGGCAGAAAGTCAGGAAGATCACATGGAAAAAGGAGACAAGGAGGAACTATAAACAAATTTCTTTTATTACCTCTTGTCTCTGTGATTCTTCCTCAGTAACCATAAAGTACCCATAAAGTTGTCTCTTTATTTAAAAATATGCCATTGCCCAAGGAGCTAGCAAAATAGAAAAAAATAGATATAGATAGGTGCGTGTGTGCATGCGTGCGCGTGCGTGTGTGCAGACTGGAAAATTGGCAGAGAATTTAATTGAAACCATTTTTTTTTTGCAAAGATTGTGCAGGACTCAGGAGAATTCTCGCAAGAGGGCATGCTTCAGTTTATCAATAGAAAAGAACTGTTAACCAGCTGCAGATCTGAAAATACAGAGGAAAGAAGAAAGTATTAGACCACAGATGGAAAACTAGTTGGAGAGGTTCCTGACAGGAGCTGTGGCCTTTGGTAGAGGAAGAAAATCAACCCTTAACAACCTGGCAGACAAAGAAGTGGGAGAATAAATTCCCTGACTTCACACTCCTCCCAGCCTCCAACTTCCTGCCAGGGAAGACCAGACCCCCTGGCCAAACCCAGTCTTTAATAGGAAGCCCTATTAATAGCAAGTGAGCCTAACCTATTTTCAATAGGGCAAGAGACTTCATCTCTATCTGCTTTTTATAAAGCATCATTTTTTTTTCAATAAATTCATTTTTAGTTCCAAGTAAGGTAATGCTCTTTTCATCTTCCACATTATAGTCAAGGCTTCAGACCAAGAAAGAGTTTGGATAGGTGTTAAACCCTACGTTGAGAATTGTACATCTGATTGTAGACAATGGCACAGAAATGTGAAGAACCTCTAACAGAACAGATTTTTAATTGTTGTTGCAACTGCATTTAATCAACTGTACTCAAGCAACTGAGCTCAGCTGTTCCTATGCAAAAGCCAAAAAAATGAAGAAATTATTTTGGAAGCTGGAAACATTCGCATTCACACATTAGTTTTTTTCTTGGTAGCTAAGGCTTCACCACGCTAGGCTGACTTTTTCAGATAGAAATACAGGGAGAGAGGGGAAGACACGACAGCACTGACGTTTTACTCATTGCATTGGGAGCCAGACTCAAACCTGACCTCATATAAGGCAAACCAGACACCTTCTCAAGTGAGCTATCTTGCCAGCCTTTCCTTCACACATCTCTACCTTCAGAGGAAAAACTTCACAAGCTGCAAAGCAGAGCCTGTCTCTCTGTTTCGCTCCCACTCTTTCACCTCCTCCCTTCTCAATTTCTCTTTGTCTATGTTAAGTAATAAATGAAATTTAAAAAAATTTTCACACAAAAAGACAGACATAAGACACACACACACACACACCAGTAACAATAAAGCTAACCAATATCCAGCAGGTACACAGTTCACAATTAGAAAAAATAGGAAGAGGTGGGGGAGATAACATAATGGTTATACAAACAGACCCTCATGCCTGAGACTCCAAAGTCCCAGGTTCAATCCCCCACACCACCATAAGCCAGAGCTGAGCAGTGCTCTGGTGTTTCTCTCTGTGTCGCTCTCTGTCTGCATCTCTCTCAAAAATAAAACGAAAATAATTAAAAAAAAATAAAAATAGGAAGAAACACTACTATTGTCCATATTCATACAGATGAATAACTGTGGTGTTGCTTCAAGGAATGAAGAGCTGAAATGAGATTCCAAGTAGAAGTATGTTGTATTTCTGAAATCAAGTTTATTATAACCATTAGCAAACTAAAGTATATAATTAATGCTTAGAGGTTCTAAACATAAATATCTATACCTTGCACTGAAGTAAAGTACTGTGTTAAGTTCAAAGTGTGAGGGTCACTAGTTTTTCTTATTTTTTTCCCCTTTATTGGGAGATTAATGTTTTACAGTCACCAGTAAATACAGTAGTCACTACTTTTTCAACCACAATTCCATCATTTTCTATAAAACAAATGCATGAATTTGTTAACAGTATCAAGGAAAGCATTATTTTGGGCTTGGAAGATTTGTTTAATTAGTTTGTCAACTAATTTTAGTATTTTTGTTCTTTTTTAATAAAGTCTTTCAGATTTTATTTCATTTATTGTAAATTAAATAAAGCTGAGAGAGAGAGATGGTGCAGAACAGGGGCCATTTGGTGGCACACTCAGTTGAATGCACACATTACCATGCACAAGGACCTGGGTTCAAGCACCCAGTCCCCACCTTTAGCGGAGAAGCTACACAAGCAATGTTACAGAGGTCTCTCTTGCTCTTTGCTTCTCTATCTCCCCTCTCAATTTCTCTCTGTCCTATAAAATTTTTAAAAAAACAATAAATAAATGTGTGTGTGTGTGTGTGTGTGTGTGTGTGTGTGTGTGTGTGTGTGTGTGTGTGTGTGTGTGTAAGAGAGAGAGACAGAAAGAGAGAGAAGAGAGGGGAGTGGATGCTGCTCCAGTGCATGCCGTGGTTGGGATTGAACCAGGAGTCTCTTGCATTCAAATACAATGTTCTGTCAATTGAGTCATCTCCCCAGCTGCAGTACATTATTCCCTTAGTCAATAAACCTGTGATTAAAAAAAAAAAAAGCTAACTCGAAGCTGTAAAAGATGATGAGTATGCTTGTTAGATAAAAGAAGAAGAAGGAGGAGGAGAAGGAGAAGAGGAAGGGGAAGGGGAGGGGAATGGGAGGGGAGGGGGAGGGGGAGGAGGAGGTTTGCTTTCATTCCTAAATAGCCCCAAGGTTGAGATAGGCCCTTCAACAGTTCATGGAAAACTACTGCAAATATTCTCTTTAAAGTCAGTGTTCAAGGTACCCAAGGCTTTGTAGCTGTTATGTTTTGAACTCTGGTACTCAAATAATCTAGTATAGGAGATAGTGAATCTCTGTCCCTGGGTTTGCTTGGATTTAATGATAGCAAAATAAAGAGAACAATTTGTAATAGCCAAAACCTGGAAGCAACCCAGGTGTCCAACAAGAGATGAGTGGCTGAGCAAGTTGTGGTATATATACACAATGGAATACTACTCAGCTGTAAAAAATGGGGACTTCACCGTTTTCAGCCGATCTTGGATGGACCTTGAAAAAATCATGTTGAGTGAAATAAGTCAAAAACAGAAGGCTGAATATGGGATGATCTCACTCTCAGGCAGATGTTGAAAAACAAGATCAGAAAAGAAAACACAAGGAGAACCTAAAATGGAATTAGCGTATCGCACCAAAGTAAAAGACTCTGGGGTTGGTGGGGAAAATACAGGTCCAAGAAGGATTCAGAGGACCTAGTGGGGGTTGTATTGTTAAATGGGAAACTGGGGAATGTTATGCATGTACAAACCATTGTACTTACTGTTGAATGTGAAACATTAATTCCCCAATAAAAAAAAGTCAAAAAACAAAAAAAAAGAAAATTCCACAAGTAATAGTAAAAAAAAAAAAAAAAGACAAGAGCAGTAAAAGGGAAAATAAATATAAAAAATAAAAATAAATAAAAAAAGCTTTATTGATTTCCCTTTGGTTTACAATGTTGTAAAATTGCAAAAAAAAAAAAAAAAAAAGTATCGTGGCCCTATTAAGTGTATAAGCAAGCCTTCACTGTACCCACTCCTGAAGATCCAGTCATCATGCTGTCAAAACTGTCCCCTCTATCCATTCCTCCCACCTCTTTTTTCTTTCTCTCTGAAATCTGCCACATTTTTTCAATCTTAGAATTGTTTGTTTTGCCAGCTCATTTGATTTGATTACTTATAGCCCACATATGAGTAGAATTATTCAGTAATTGTTTTTTTTTCTTGCCTCCAGGGTTATTACTGGGACTCAGTGCCTGCACAAGAATCCACTGCTCCTGGAGGCCATTTTTTTTCCCTTTCGTTGTTTTATCGTTGTTGTTATTATTGTTGTTGTTGTTGTTGTTGTTATTGATGTCATTGTTGTTGAATAGGGCAGAGAGAAATCGAGAGGAGGGAAAGACAGAGATGGGGAGAGAAAGATAAACACCTGCTTCACTGCTTGTGAAGTGACCCCTCCACAGGTGGGGGAGCCGGGGGATCTAACCAGGATCCTTGTGCTGGTCTTGTGCTTTGCACCATGTGCACTTAACCTGCTGTGATGTCTACTGGCCCCCAGTAATTCTTTTACCTCTGACTTCTTTCACTTTCCATAAGCAACACAAATTCCATTCGTGTTGTCCCAGAGGCATGATTTCATCTGTTTTAGTAGTGACTAGTGCTTCACTGAGTATATACACCACAACTAAAGACAAAGACTTTTAAATCCAGTGAGTAGTCATTCCTCACCCCCCATCCCCCACCCCAAGTCTATTCTCTTTCTGGATCTCTTCTTTGGTGAATGTTCTGTTCATATCCTCTCCCCATTTTTGGATAGAGTCATTTGTTTTTTTGTTGTCGAGCTTGGTGAGTTCTTTATATTTTTTGGTTACTAGCCTTTTGTCTGATGCTTATAAAGATCTCCCATTCTAGAAGAAGTCTCTTTGGGTGCAGAAGCTTTTTATTTCTCATCAGAACTGCTTAAGCAAAAAAAAAAATGTTTTTTTTAATAATTTTAAAGTTAATTTTATTAACTTGCTTATTTTTAAACACTGTTTGCATTTTAAAACTACACCTTTGGCTAAGATATATTACCCTTAAAATCAAGTTATTATCACTTTTTAAAGTTTTATATCATATCCACAAATGAAATTGATTCATGGGTGATTTTTTTCAGCATTTTGTTATAATTTAACCTACTGGGATATAAATTCATAATTGAATTAGCATGCTTTTAATCTTTTCCTCATTATGGAATATTTTAAATAGAATAAAAATTACCTGTTCCCATTAAATATTGAGAAAACAAGCATAGAATTGTCTTGGTCCAACATGATTTTGTAAATAAGTTTTCTGAGAAACAATATTTGCTTCTTTTTTTTTTTTTCCCTCCAGGGTATTGCTGTGCTGGGGCTCCCAGCATGTACTATGAATCCACTGATCCTGGAGGCTAATTTTTCCCTTTTGTTGCCCTTGTTGTTTATCTTTGCTATTATTATTATTGTTGTTACTGTTGTCATTGTAGTTCTGTAGTTCGATAGGACAGAGAGAAATCAAGAGAGGAGAGGAAGACAAGGAGTGGGAGAGAAAAGATAAGACACCCACAGACCTACTTCACTGCCTGTGAAGTGATCCCCCTGCATCTGGGAAGCCAGGGCTCAAACAGGGATCCTTACTTCAATTCTTGACTTTGTGCCATATGTGCTTAACCCACTATGCTATCGCACAAAGGACATGCCTATTTACAGAGGCAGACCTTACACCTCCTGCACCCAATAATGATCCTGGGTCCACGCTCCCAGAGAGATAGAAAAATAGGAAAGTGGGCGGGGGAGATGGCATAATGGTTATGCAAACAGACTCTCATGCCTGAAGCTCCAAAAGTTCCAGGTTCAATCCCCTGCACCACCATAAGCCAGAGCTAAGCAGTGCTCTGGTGTTCCCTCCCCACCCCCTTGCATCTCTCTCAAAAATAAATAAATATTTTTTTAAAATAAATTTTAAAAAGAATAGGAAATTTATCAAGGGAAGGGATTGTATACGGAGTTCTGGTGGTAGAAATTATGTGGAACTATACCGCTCTTATTCTATGGCCTTATCAATATTTCCATTTTATAAGTAAAAATTTTTTTAGAGAATTCATTGTTAAGCAAAAAATTTGATATCTGGTATCTCAGAGAAAGATATAAATACTTAAGCTATAAATACTTACTTGAGGTGATTTATATCTTTACTTACTTAAATATAAATACTTACTTGAGGTGATTTATATCTTTATAAAGATATAAATACTTACTTGAGGTGATCGAAACTGAGATTACTGTACCTCCACCACCTCACATAAAATGTTTTGTTTAATATTAGTAAGTGCAGTTTTATTATTAGTATTTATTGGATTGAGGCAAAGAGAAATCAAGGATAAAGGAGGTGATAAAGAGGGGGAGAGACACCTGCAGCATAACTTCACTGTTCATGAAACTTTCCCCCTGCAAGTGGGGACTGGGGGTTTGAACCCAGCTTCTTCCACTGTAACATGCACTCAACTGGATGTGCCATTTTCCAGCCCTTAACATATAATGTTGATGACAACTTCAGAGAAGCTCACAGCAGAATGACCACGTGAGTTTTCCAAAAGTGAGAGTAAAAAGTAATAGTCTTCACAGGCAGGAAGGGGAAAACCATAAGCCCATACTGAAACTTGAGATTATAAAGATATAAGGCAACATGGCAGATTGTATGGGAACCAACAAAAAGCGTATTTTGTCATTTTCCTCCATTTGAAATGTAAATAAGATTATATAGTAGCAGGAAGGGAGGGAAACACTTTAAGATGATTTACTTCCCCTGAATCAATGAGAAACATATTTTAGAATTCTCACTAGGAGACGTGAGAGGTCCTTAGATTTGAAGCTCTATCACTTCAGGAAATTGATATTTTGCCAAGAAATTAAAGATTGATTTCTTTATGAGATAAGAGCATAACTTCTGAATTTACTAATGCTTTCAAAATATGACTCTTTAGAAATCAAAAATGTGATTCCTTTTTTACTTCAAGATATTTTAAATGTGGGAATAGCCTTTAAAAAAAACTTTTAATATGCTATCTGAAGTAACTGAAATTTAATAATAGTGCACAGCCAGTTGTCTTACATTTCAAAGAATTTCAAATGTAGAGTGTTTTAATTATGAGAAAGTGTTAGTCATACTAAAAAGTTTAACAAGATACTCAGAGAAAAACAACTTAAAATGATATGATGTGGTAAGTTTTATAAAGGCAAACGATTCTTTCATTTGGCAAATAATTCTACTGGGTCTAGTATATGACAGTTATTTCTCTAAAGCCAGCGACCAATAGTAAACACATATTTTCCCTACTTTCACAAGGCAATATTCTAGTGGATAGAGATAGAAAACAAAATCAGTAAGTAAAATATTTAGGATGACATACGGTAATAAGTATAGAGAAACTAAATAGATGAGAGGGGTTGAAAATCAGAGTGTTGAAGTGGGGAGAGAAAGAGAGAGAGAGAGAGAGTGTGTGTGTGTGTGTATTCTCTGCAATTACAACAACCTAGTGAACTGGATGGCTTCAAATTCCATAAACTTATAATTCTGGAAGTCAAAAGTCCAGAATAGGTTTCACAAGGTGGAAAAATAGTTTCAGGGTGTGTTCCTTGTGAAAGTTCCTGGTAACATTCTACTTCCTTCCCTTTTCCAGGTTCTGAAAGCAACCCACACTTTTCATCTCCTGTTGTATGCTTTACATTGGTTTGTTCTAGCTCTTCCCCACCAAGAGAATTGGATCAGTCCTGTTAGTTTCGCGGGCCCACTTGGCCCCACCCCTAGGAACCCCGACAGAGTTCCAGAGTTCGAGAGTTCCAGAGTGGAGAGTTAGAGAGAGTTCTTGGCACCGCTGCGGGAAAGAGGCAGCACAGTTCTGTTTGGTGATTAGTTTGGTTTAGTTTATGAATCGTTCTTCCTGAATAAAGAAATACAGCTTCCCTGCCCAGCCGTATGTCTCTGGTCGTCTCTGTTACCCGCCCGTGAAGCTAGCCCGGCCAGCTAGAGCCGCCGAATTTTAACAACAATCTCCTAGCCTCATTCTTGCAATCACATCACTTCGCCCTCTGCTTCTGCCATCTACTATTCCCTAGCTCACACCCTCCTCTCCCCATCATATAATAATACTTGTGTCTGCCCATCAGCTGGGGCCCTAGTCAGGAAGTCCTGAGATTCTCAAACAGACATTATGGGCCTAGACCTCGAATAAATTCCTCTCCCTCCCCACCAATGTGTCCTGGAGCTCAGCTTCCCCAGAGACACACCCTACTAGGGAAAGAGAGAGGCAGACTGGGAGTATGGACCGACCAGTCAACACCCATGTTCAGCGGGGAAGCAATTACAGAAGCCAGACCTTCTACCTTCTTCAACCCACAATGACCCTGGGTCCATGCTCCCAGAGGGATAGAGAATGGGAAAGCTATCAGGGGAGGGGGTGGGATATGGGTATTGGGTGGTGGGAATTGTGTGAAGTTGTACCCCTCCTACCCTATGGTTTTGTTAATTAATCCTTTCTTAAATAAATAAATAAAAATTAAAAAAAAATTCCTCTCCCTAATATTACCAGTCATCTCTATCAGGAAAAACATAATTGGCCACTTTGTGATCCCCCATAGGACCTTGTCCTCAACTTGGATCAACAATGGTAGAGAATGGTCCATCCTCTGAAGGGAGGCTGGACAACATATTCTATGCTACACCTGAGGAAGATGGGTTTTGATATTGGGGGAGCTTGGAATGTCCCTACTCATGACCACAGAATGTGAGCTCAGATCTACAGGGATGCAGAGATCACATAGACTCCTGAAATGAATATGGGCCCCAGACCAAATCAAATTGATAGGGGTTACAGTCAACAATATTTATACACCTTTCCCATATTTGGGAGCTCTCTCTTCTCTGATCCAGCTTTCTGGTCCTTCTGCCAGCCATGACATCATCTCCCCAGACAATAACTTGGATCCACTGGCATATCAGATTTCAGACTCAGGCAAAAAAAACTAGTATAGCCACAGGCCCTTTGGAATATAACTAAAATATGCCTACTAAATGGAGACACCCCCCCTCCAACTCTTCATCTTCACTATTCCAGCCTTTAGGCCTATGATCGGTCAACAATTTGTTTGGCTTTGTATGTTAACTCTTTTCAACCTCCAGGTTCCAGATGCTAGCATGATGCCAACCAGGCTTCCCTGGACAGACAACCCCACCAATATGTCCTGGAGCTCCACTTCCCCAGATCCCCACCCCACTAGGGAAAGACAGAGGCAGGCTAGGAGTATGGATCAACCTGTCAATGCCCATGTTCAGCAGGGAAGCAATTAAAGAAGCCAGACCTTCCACCTTCTGCATCCCACATTGACTTTGGGTCCATACTTCCAGAGGGTTAAAGAATAGGAAAGCTATCAGGGGAGGAGAGGGGATAGGGATTTATGGTAGTGGGAATTGTGTGGAGTTGTACCCCTCTTATCCTATGGTTTTGTCAATGTTTCCTTTTTATAAATAAAAAATTAAAAAAATAAATAATCCTTATGGCCACCTGGGAGGTGTGAATGATGTGTTGACTCTCACACAGGAGGTTCTGAGTTTGATCTTTTTACATCATATATATAAGGGTAAAGCTCTGATTCTCCCCCCACCTCTTTTCCTCATAAATAAATAAATATTCAAAAATAAACCTTGTGATGATATCAGGCACAACGTAATGATCCCGTCTAACCCTCCTTTTAAAATATTCTTAACAACATGTTAATTTCAAGGAACTACCTTTGACTGATCAGGGTTTGCACAGGAAAAAAATAACATATATATTTTTTTCTTTCTTCTATCATCTCTCTTCTTTTTATTAACTAATGTTTAATTTTATTTACTTATTTGATAGAACAGAGAGAAACAGAGAGAAAGAGGGGATAAGGAGAGAAAGACATACCTGCATCACTGCTTCACTACTAGTGAAGTTTCCCTCCTGTAGATGGGGACTGAAGACTTGGACCCAGGTCCTTGCATATTGTAATGTGTGCCCTTAAACAGGTTCACCACCACAGAGCACCTACACCTCTCTACTTCCATAGTGCTCTTGGGTAAAAACAAAGACCCAATTTGGGGCACATTATTTTGCGGAGATGACTCAATATTATCTTTTGTTTTTTCTAAAAATATTGAATGTAAAGCTAGCACTATGGAAGCCTTCTGCTTCCTATTAATTCTTGGGGTTCTTTACTAAGTGAGAAAATTGGCATTAAGCTCATACAACTTCTGAGGCCCAGAAAGAACTATACCCTGGCCTAAAGCAAGGCCAAGTTACCCAAGCTCAAAGCATCTCATTCCCCTCAAAATGTTAAGAACTCACAGCTAAGATAACACAGAGAATGACTCATTGGGAAGAACAGGTTCCAATTTTTCATTGTAATCTAAGAATGTTGGGTTTCGGTCTTTTTTAAAAAGGCTAGTAGCATGTATTTGTAGAATTTAACTCTTCTAAGCTTTAGTACCTATGAATTTTAATTTAAAAAGAGACTTTACTTGTGGATTAAGGGCTTTTTCCCCCTAGGATTATGATCATAGAAAGAATATTATATTGACATTTGGGAAATCTCTAGACTATTAGAATTGTACTATTGGGATGTTCATGTATTTTGTCATTTGGAGTGTCTATCATTTGAGCTCTGAACAATTATATTGGCTGATGCTAGATACGACAGAATATGGGCTAGGAATAGAATAGAAAGTGAAAATTCACTGAATGTCAAATCAAACCTGTGCAATGGAGCTCCCCAGGGGCCTTTCATGGAAGAGTGGTTGCAATAGGGGTGGCCCTAAAAGAGAAGCTAGACTGTCTTTGATGGAGGCAACCACACACATACTGCCTGCAGGCTTACAGGTTAACTAAGTGGCTTAAAAAGACTACAATCCAGGAAGCAAAAAATTGCATATCAATAACATTCTCTTCCATACGGAAATTGCTCCACTAACCATAATAGTTGGCCTTTCTTCTCGGTCCTTGAGGGAAGAGCAACTCACCTAACTGGGATTTACCCAACTTGTGAAGAATAAATTGGATCCATTCCCTGATTCAGTCTGCTCAGAGGCCTCTTCCAAAGAAGGTCCAGCTCAGTGCAGCTCTGCCAGATCCAAGACTGGGCAAAAAAAAAAAAAAAAAAAAAAAAAATCAACCTAATGGTATGATTCATATTAGGGAGTCCACCTTACTCTAATGCTAACTAGCATCTAATAGTGGCTGATAGTCTTTACTAGTAGTAAAAGTGATATTTGGGCCTCTTTGTACCATAATTTCTTTTTCAAGAGAGGAAAGAGGAAGATATAGGCACTGAGAGGACAGACAGCTCTGTGCTGTCATCCATGGAGCTCCCCCAATGCTGTTGATGATACTCTCACCACATGGTTCCATGGCTGCACCCAGGGCCTCCCATATGCATGGCATGCTCCTTACTGGGTAAGCTATCTCTGAGACTCCTGTCTAATTTCTTTACTACAAATCCACAGCTCCTGTGGTCTTTTTTTTTTTTTTTTAATATTTTTTATTAGGACAGAGAGAAATTGAG
The DNA here is from genome assembly GCF_950295315.1 of Erinaceus europaeus. Lineage (NCBI taxonomy): Eukaryota > Metazoa > Chordata > Mammalia > Eulipotyphla > Erinaceidae > Erinaceus > Erinaceus europaeus. The sequence continues at coordinate 19,335,419 of NC_080168.1, forward strand.
AGGGTTGGGGAGATAGAGAGGAAGAGAGACAGAAAGATCATTGCAGACCTGCTCCACCACTTGTGATCCCCCTGCAGGTGGGGAGCCAGGGTTCAAACCGGGATCTTTTTGTGGGTCCTTGCACTTTGTACTATGTACACTTAACCTTGTTGTCTTATTTCTTAACTCGTTCAGAACCTTGCTATGAAAGAATGATATTTACTGAGCCCATAGAAAATGCCATAAGTGAATAAGGCTGTTATTTTATTAGTAGTAGTAGTAGTATTGATTCAATATTGATTTACAAAATTACCTGTCAACAGAAGTACAAATCCATACCACCCCACCACCAGAGTTCTGAATCCCAGATCCCTCCATTGTAGTCCACTTCAGTTCTCCCAAGGTTGCAGACATGGGTTAACTATCACCTCTACAACTATCTGTCTACATTTGTACGTAATGCCCCCTATTTCTTCTAGATCCAGTCCTCTCTTCCCCTCCAAGCCACATATAACCTTATTACTACACCCAAATATCTCTCCCCTTTTCGTCCCCTCTCTCTGGGACCTAATGGAGCTGGAGTTCAGAGCCCTCTTATCCTCTTCCTCCTATCAGTTCTCCCCCACTGGAAGTATGGATCAAAATTGTTTTCAGGGTGCAGAAGGTAGGAGTTCTGGCTTCTGTAATTGTTTCTCTGCTAGAATTGGGCATGGCAGGTCAATCCATACCCTCAGTCTATCTCTATGGGAAAGCTGTTCTTTATGTAAGATTTACTGTATTGTAGAATAGAATCCTGGAACTTCTTGTCAACGTCCTAGCACTGTATTTGGAGAGGCTGAAAACCCTTTCTGAAAATAAGCCAAGATGAAGAAGGCAGAGCCAGCAGTACTAGAAAGAGACCAAGTCCTGGTTTCACATATCAAACATCTGTGTCCAGCTGTGTCTGATGCCTATGAACTTTGCAATTATGGGAGTCAACACATTGCCTATTTTGCTCAGACAAGTTGGACTTTTGGATCTTTGCATTGAAAGAATCCTGATCAATACTGTTTAGAGATGGGCTCTTTTCCTTGACTCCCAATCACAAACTCATCTGCTTTTTGCTTTGTTTATTGGGTGAAATATAAATTAAAAGTTGCAAGTCATTTGGTATGAACTTAATAACTTAACTAGCAAGACAAACTTAGCAACTGCTCTCTACCATATTACCTTCAGGAATGTTCTTGTCACACACCTAAAAGGGACAGGACAGGTGTGTCTGAGGAATACAAAGTAACAGAATGTTATTTTCCCAACGAAACAAATGACTACTTAGTGAGTAATGGCTTTTGGTGTTTTCTTTCGTGTGTTTCTGTGGCAAGCTGAATGTTTTCACACTTAAGTTTATGCTTTATTTTAAAACTTCTCATGCACCATAAGTGAAGGGAGAAGGCATAGTGAGGTCTATTGCTTTTGAAAGATGAAAACTAGACTTTTGGTGGCAAATAAAATGTAGTATCTACAGGTGATAATTTATAACGTGTTGTACACCTGGAACCTTAGTAATGTTTTAAACCAAAGTTACTTCAATTAAAAATAGTCTCAAATAATATTTTCAATCTCCTCATGGCAATAACATTAGTGACTTACATTTGACATTTTAGAGTGGCACTTATTTGGGGGAGGTTAACTGGTATTAAAAGAAGTGTGGTGGAAGGCAGGGGAGATAGCATAATGGTTATGCAAAAAACCTTCATGCCTGAGGCTGCAACATCTTATGTTCATTCCCCCCATACCACCATAAGCCAGAGCTGAGCAGTGCTCTGTTAAAAAATAAATAAATACAAATAAATAAGTAAAAGTTTTGGACTGGGGAGATAGCATAATGGTTATACAAAAAGACTTGTGCCTGAGACTCCAAGATCCCAGGTTCAACCCCCAGCACCACCATAAACCAGAGATGAGCAGTCTTTGTTCGTGTCTGTCTCTGTCTCTCTCATTAAAATTTTTTTTTAAAAATTTAAGTGTGATAGAGAAATTAAATATTCTTCCTAACATATTCCATTGAGAAAGTCATGCTAATGTAGAATCAACAGAATCAGGGGTTTAGTACATAAAGTTTATGTCTTTTTAACATTTTAAGAGTATAAGCCTGTGGGTCACCATAGAAGAATTTCCTAAAGAATTTCCTTATCAAAACCCAATTGCAAAATTCACACAATTGCTCTAGGGCAAAAGAAAATTAATGTAGAACAGCAGAGGGTAGGAATTTGACCAGAACTGTTCTCCACCAGACACACAGCCACTAGGTCTTATCTCCGAAATGAAATATCACTATCGGATATAATTTAGTGATCACAAGGGTAGAACACAATAAGGGCTAAGAGACCAACAGCAAATCTAAACACAGACAGCTCACTTGATTCACTGTGAAATTGGCTGCATAATGGTTTGTATGTCTAGACTGAATCCATACGTAATCATGCATAGGAACAGGAACATTTACACACAAAGAAGGGAAGAAAAGAAGGAGGAAGGAGGAGAGAAACAGAGGTTAGAGAGGTTACCCTGATGACCAAATTAATGAAAAGAAACTACATGTAAATTAGATAATGCCTAGAGTTTATCAGTTTTAATGTGTCTTCTCAATTTTTTGGTTTTTTTTTTCTTATTTAAGTCCAATGAATTATCTGGATTACTCATGCATTGCTGAAACTACCTTTAGAAATCATTGTCAAAATTGAGTGACAAGGGCCGGGAAAAGCATAATGACTATACAAGATATTTTCATGCCTGAGGCTCCAGGTTCCCAGATTCAGTCTCCCAGCAGCACTACTACAAACTGGAACTGAGCATTGCTCTGGTTAAGCACAAACAAAAACCAAAAACACTTAATAATTGAATGGTTTAACTAAACAATACCTTTTTATGGTTATATGTAGCAGGAGGCTTTTTTCATCCTTGAAAGAGATAAAAGAGAAAATTAAAGCACTGAACTAGTACAAGTTAAGAAGAAATTTATCTTTTACTTTTTATCCAGAACTGGGAAAAACTTGGGTAAAACAAGAAAAAAGTAAAATAAAATGACATGGTTTTCCTTTGGAGAAATAATTTTAAAAAAGGTATAGACAATTTGTACTATATCCATACCTTCCAAATGTTAAAAGTTATTGGGTATTAATGACTTTATCAATTAGGTTTTTCGTATACTGAGTAAAAAACATTTTAATTTTAATGACTAGAAAATAAGACAAATTGGCTACCATTTTACCTTTTTTAATTTTATGCCGAATAGATGTGACTTGCTATGTCATAATAAATATGTCTTTAAGTACGTTTATTCAGGGGTAAGGAGAAAACAGCATAATGATTAGGACAAAGACTGTCCTGCCTCAGGCTCCAAGTCCCCAATCTAGTCCCAAGTGCCACCATAAACTGGAGCTGAGCACTGTCTGGTTTCTCTCTGTGTATCTTTCTCTTTGTATCTCTTTAATTAAAAAAGTAAAGAAACTTTGGAGTGACTGAGGGAAGTATAATAGGAAGTAGGTGAGGAGGGTATTTAGGTCTAAGTAGACACTATTTCAGTAGAAACTCTATAGTGTCTTTTTAGGTCTTTCTACTTGCTTGCTGCATATACTGACTCGCTGCAGACTACTGTGCACTTTTGCTTTCAGGTATGTATTTTGCCCTAATTTATGGATACATGTGAACATATGCCCTATCTCATGGGACATAGTCTATATCTAGGCTTTGGGACTTTGTTAGGAAGTGAACCACCTGAAATGGAATTAGAGAATCCTATGAAAGGAAAGGTCTCACCTGAGTAATGAGGCTGAAGGGTTGACATTTCATGCCTGCTGCCTCTGGACACAGTCTGTGAAGCATGCTGAGGTGGTACTCGTTGCATTGATCAGGTAGGGATCGGCAGATGCAATATCATTTGGTATAAATTGAGAGAAGCATGCAGGAAAGTACACCCCACCCTACAGGTTCCAGGACTGGGGGAAATATAGGCTCTATAGAGGAAGTGGGAGGTTCCTGCTGTCTTAGGGTTTAAGAAGGCAATAGATAGTTATTGCTGTAATCAAATTATTTGGCAATGAGGTTAACTTTGAAAAGTCCCTTTGTTAGTATTTGCTGTATCATACATAACATCACCATAATTTACGTCCCTTAACATTATTTGTATATAGTTGTGTCTTAGAGAGTAATGCCACCAGTTGCTTCTGTTCTCCCTGGTCTAAGCTTTTAAGAGAGTCAGCATTTCAAAGACTCATCCTATGATCTGTGCATTAAAAAGTTTGAGACAGTCAATCAATTTTTTCTCCTCTCATATTAATTAAATAGTGATTTATATGACTACAAGTTAATAGGTGTTATGGTGGTGGGAATTGTGTGGAGTTGTACCCCTCTTATCCTGTGGTTTTTGTCAGTGTTTCCTTTTTATCAATAAAAATTTTAAAAATTTGAAAAAAAGAAAAAATAAAGAAACTTCATTCATATTGCTAACAGTATGACTTTTTTTTCTGCATGAGCTGTAAGTTTTTCTTTTGTTCTGGATGACAATGATTGTGATTTATTTTTCTAATGTAATCTATTTTGAAGCTAATGTTTTACATTTCTTTTCATCCTGAAGAAAATGCATCTTTCAATCTTTCAACTACACACAGAGGTCACGCAGAACAGGCAGCTCAACACACTACCAACAAGGAAGTGATTGACATTGGTAAATTCTGACCATTCAAATAACTGAACTATCTTGCATGAAACAATGTCATCTTCAGTATTTCTTTGGTACTGTCAACTTAGTGCAAGTAACCAACTCAAGCTGTTAAAGGTAAGAGAAAACTGTTGGAAGAACGTTGGGAGTTCCCAGGATCAGCGTGACATTACAAGACCAGGTTTGGGAACAGACTCAACTCTGAGCTCTACATCAGTAACACCTACAACTGGCATTCCTCAAGGCATCTCAGGATGACTTCTTCCCCTTTCCAGACAAACTTCCCTCCTGCTTAAAGGCCTTCCATGGTTCTCCACTGTTTTTTTTTTTTTAATTTACTTTTATTTAGGAAATGTTATAATGATATTTTACAAGATCATAGTGATCTCATGGGCACAACTGTACATATTTCCAAAATAAGTATTAGTAAACCACACCCACCAACCAACAAAACAACATATTCTTCCATGTTATTGGATCTTAGGGTGGCAGAGATAGCACAATGGTTATACAAAGAGACTCTCATGCCTAAGACTCTGAGATCCCAGGTTCAATCCTCTATAAACCATAAGGCAGAACTGAGCAGTGCCCTGGTAATATAAATAAGTGAATAAATAAATAAGTAAACAAACAAAATAACAAAGATGAGATAACATAGTAGGAGCAGTAATCTTAGTGAATAGTGAAGATACTGGGTTTCCCATTTTGTCCCTTCAGTATCATTAGATATTCAGATACAGGCAAATGGTAGATTAGTTCCATTGTTCTTGTTATAATCAAATATGTCCTCTGTGACTTCAGATAGTCTGAAACGTGTTGCCTAACTAACCCTTTGTCTTACCACTACTTAATCAGCATTGTTTCATGGCAAGTCATCTCTTAAATGCCAAGCTAGTGCTTCTCAGATTGTCTGCCAGAGTCAAATACTTCCCTTAATTGACCAGAGATAGGCCGAGAGATTGAGCCCTTTGAGATTGCCAAAGCATGAGCTGGTCCATTGATTCTTGCATGTAATTATGTGAAAAAAACCAGGAAGTATCTCTCTCTCTCTCTCTGGTTACACTGCTGTCCTTGTAATTCCAAACATGCATCCTCTCCTCCACTTCACAACTTTTACTCACTATGCTCCCATGGCCTGGAGTATAGTTCCCCACCTCTTCCCTCAGCTCATGCTTTAAGACTCACCTTTTGCATCACTTTTTTAAGAAGTTCTTCCATGACAGTCTATATTGGGTGAAGGTATCTATCTTTCTGTCCTGCATAATAACCCTGGAGATGGGACACAGTTCAACTCATTGCTATATCCTCAACTATAAGAATAATTTATGAAATATACATTTAATGATTTCTGTGACTTAATGATTGTTAGCAATCTTGATTTTCCAGCTTTAGTTAATGTATATAACATATACACACACACACACACACACATATATATATATATGTCCAATTGCTTTCAGATACAAATGCTTCTTTAAATGTTTTGTAATTAAAACATTCCTAATTTAGAAATAAAGTAAGGTGCTGAAAACAAACAAATGAAAACCACAGATATAGGAGGCGGGCAGTAGTGCAACGGGTTAAGTGCATGTGGCGCAAAGTGCAAAGACCAGCGAAGGACCCTGGTTCAAGCCCCCGGCTCCCCACCTGCAGGGGTGTCACTTCACAGGCGGTGATGCAGGTCTATAGGTGTCTATCTTTCTCTCTCCCTATTTCCTCCCCCTCTCCATTTCATTCTGTTCTATACAAGAACAACAACAATAATAACCACAACAATAAAACAACTAGAGCAACAAAGGGGAATAAATAAATATTTTTAAAAAACTTAAAAAAAAAAAAAAGAAAAGGAAGCCACAGATGTGCCTAAAGCCCCACCAGTAGAAAACTAGTAACAAAAGTTCAGATTTGCAGGTTTTTCTCTATTGATTAGAAGTTTGGGTAAGCTTTGGAATATTTCTGGATTTTTTTTTTTTTTTTTGGCTGAGACTTTATAGGATAGTTACAAGCATTTTTTTTTTTCTCTAGAAAACATGTATGATCACCACAGTCAAAAATAGCCTTTTTGGTAATGTGATATATTGACCCAGCCCATAAGAGCAGTAACCACATTCACATGGACCTGTATTTCCTCTTGGTGTGTCTAAAATTTTAAGCATCAGGGGAAAAAATGATATTGAAAATTCTTGATTATCTATCAATTTTGTGCTGTAAGCTAAAATTATTCCCCAACATGTGTTAATTAGCTAGATAAGGTGAATTCTTTCCCAATATATACAGTTTGATCCAGCACACACTTATCTTCAGATTTTATTTGTCCATTATAACTCAATAAAGCTAAAACAAAAAAAGTGATAAAAAATTCTAAAGACAAATACAATTTTTAAAGTGCATCTGAAAAGATATGTTAGGATTTCAAAACTTACTCTTGTAATTATTAAAAGGAAAACAAATTCTGTGAAATTCTTTACTCTTCACTTGGGGCTTTTCTGAACACCTCCTCGTGATTTGTAAAGTTAACTATACACAGGGAAAAACGGCTAATAAGAAATAGAAGGAGGCAAGTATAGCAACCATGTACGATTCAGATTTCTTTTCAATACACCATGTGACATTTCTGATTATAAATTGATGGCAGATGAGTCCTGGTATGAAAAAAATTTACTATTATGTAATGCAGGCATGTTACTCATAACAGTAAGCCAGATGGAAAATGTGAGCACTTGAACTAGAAAGTAAGTTATTTGGTCTTTCCATTTTGTGTAAATCTTCAAAGCATAAATTAAAAGCAGAAGATGTATTGTATGGATCTGGGATGTAAAAACCTCTACCAAGCCCTATAAATCTCTCAGCAATCTGAAGCACCGCATACTCAGCTGGCCAGACCAACACTCTTATCTCTTCTCTAGTGTTGTTGTTCCACTTGAGGATGACGGGTTAAAGAAAAATGTACCCTGCAATGAGTATTTCCAATTCTAAATATTCAGCTTGAACCCTGAGGCCAGACAAGGTTTATTTTAGTTTCTGTTCACAATGCTCCTTGTGGTACACCTTGCTGAAAGTCTCCTCATTCAGAAAATATTTCAATCTTTCATGGTTTCACAGTGTCTATATGAAAGAGGACTCAGCACACCAAAAAAAAAAAAAAAAAAAAAAGATCTCCTAGCTACTTGAAATGTATTTATTTTGTTTTTATATAACCTGAATAATTTATGTGGTAGATGTTGCTACTTATGGAGACGAGCAACTCACAAGGTGAATTTTTTAAAAGCTGATAGAGCTTTTCTTCCCCCATAAACATAAAGTTAGTACTGAGAAAGTTCTTATCAGCAGTATAATAAAATAAGAGATGTATATTTAATGTTAACGTAGAAATAGGAAATTTTCACACATTACTGCCATACCCCTCAATAAATGAAAGATCTGCAAAGCATAAAAATGAACTATCAAGATGACAAAACCTCCAGAAGGAAAACAGCTCTGTTGGTCAAGAATGTATGAATTACTTCTACCCTAAATACCAGCATAGGAAGCCATGCAGCATATTTTCCATGTAACAATACATGTTAATTTAGAGTAACACATATGACCATGACAGTGAGTTCTATTGAATGCCTGTGAAACTCTCTCTTCCTAGTCCATTTTGTTTATTTATTTACTTATTCGTTTATTTATTTATTTATTGAATAGTGACAGAAATCGAGAGGGAAGAGGGAGGCAGAGAGGTAGAGAGAGGCAGAGAGACACCTGCAGCCCTGCTTCACCACTTGCAAAGCTTTTCCTCTGCAGGTAGGGACAGGGGGGCTCAAGCCCGGGTCCTTGTGCACTGCAACATGTGCTCAACCAGGCGCACCACCAGTCGGCCCCTCTTCCTATCCCATTTCACATACACTTGCCAAAATATTCTTCCCAAGAAGCACAGTCTAATATTTTGTTCCCCAATTAAAATTTATTCAATCACTTCTCCTTGTCTTTGGAGTAGTTGAAAAGCCTTTAGTTTTTAAGCTATACCCTGAAACACTAATATGTAAATTGATAGGATAGACTTTCAGGGCAGACTTATGACAACCTAGTCACAGAAAGTTTACTTTATTCCAGAAAACAAATTTTACAACAAAACAACAAATTTTATGAGAGAAGAGCTTAGATTTCTGGTGAAGCAAGGAACATCACTATCTGAAGGTTGATTGTGAGTGGACAGCAGGAGTACGAGGGGAGGGGTAGAAAGACTCAAGCAGTAATAAGGCAACACATTGCCCCTGGGTGCCATGTTCACTTCATCTACACACAGCAGATTGAAAGGGCCCTTGCAGCTTAAAAGGCGCTCTGGATTGCCATTTACAGCTGTGGGAGCTACAGGCTTCCAGCAAACTCCAGGGAATTGTTCAGAAGAACTGGAAAACAGAACACAGTATCCTTGTCGCATCATGGAAGCTTATCAAACTCTAAGGTGTCCCAGCTGCCACAGAGACCCTGGTAATTAGGTTCAGACTGCCCTGCAAGCAAGAAAAGTGACTTTGATCTCACAGCAGAGTTTCTACTAGCTTTCAGGAATCAGTCTGGAAAGAGAAGAAGGTCTGGGACATTCCCCAATCACCTCAGGCTAGGTCTCTGTTTAAGGAAAATCAGGTGCCTAATACTACTTGACTTCAAAGCTCCTCCCCTCCCTCTACAGCTCTCATACAAAGCAGAACCCAGCACCACCTGTGGGCAACAACAGAAACCTAAACAAATGGGTAAAACTAGGAAAACACTCCTTCTACAAAACCAAGAAAAAGCACAGAAACTCAGTGATATAAATCCAAGAGAACTATTAAATTTAAGGAAGTTATTGTCAGGAAATTTGAAGAAACATGAAGCTCTCTGTTTAATGTAGAGAAATGCATTAAGAAAGAAATCCGGGGGGGGGCGCACTGCAGTTCAGCGAATGGGTTGGGCCTAGCACATGGCGCAAAGTGCAAGGACTGGCGTAGGGATCCTGGTTCGAACCCCCCAGCTCCCCACATGCCAGGGGGTCGCTTCACAAGCGGTGAAGCAGGTCTGCAGGTGTCTTTCTCTCCACCTCTCTGTCTTCCCTTCCTCTCTCAAGCTCTCTCTTTCCTATCCAACAACGACAGCAATAACAACAGTAATAATAATAACAATAATGATAAACAACAAGGGCAACAAAAGGGAGAAAAATGGCTTCCAGGAGCAGTGGATTCGTAATGCAGGCACTGAGCTCCAGCAATAACCCTGGAGGCAAAAAAAAAAAAAAAAAAAGAAGAAGGAAAGAAACAGAAAGAAAGAAAGAAAGAAATCCATAACTTTAAAGATGCACTTGAAAGGAAAATGGAAATTTTGAAAACAGAGATACAGGGTATGAAGGACACTCTGAATGCATTCCAATCTCAAATAGGAAGTCAAGGAAGCAATTTGAGATGGGAATGTATTCAAAGTGTAATATAGAGAACATCAGAAGCAGAAGATAAATTCACCACAGTCTTTGACTTCAGAGCAGAAGGGGAAAAAAAGATTTATCAAAATTTAAGCAACTCTTCAAGAGACTGAAGATGCTTTCAGAAAAAAAAAAAATACCAGGATTTAGGGGTCTCGGAAGGAGAGGAGAGAAAGAAGCAAACAGAACCTTATTCAAAGAAATAATAGCAAACGAAAAATTCAAAACCTGGTATTTGGTGAGGATATAGATATTCAGGAAGCAGATAGAATCTTCAGATTTTATTTATTTATTTATTTATTTGGAGACAGAAACCAAGAGCCTCACTTTGGTACATGTGATGCAGGGAATTAAAGTCAACCTGATGCTTAGAGCTACTTCCCAAGTCTCTAGGATATTATTTTCTTTTTTTTTTTTTAGCATTTTTTAATTGATTTAATAATGATTGGCAAGACTGTAAGATAAGAGGGGATATAATCCCACACAATTCCCGCCATCAGAATTCTGTATCCCATCCCCCCCCCACCCCCACCCCACCCCCCACCCCCCACCCCCCCCCCCCCCCCCCCCCGCATTGGAAGCTTTCTTGTTCTTTATCCCTCAGGGAGTATGAACCCAAGATCACTGTGGGGTGCAGAAGGTGGAAGGTCTGGCTTCTTTAACTGCTTCCCTGCTGGACATGGGCATTGGCAGGTGGATCCATATTCCCAGCCTGTCTCTATTTTTCCCTAGTGGGGCAGGAGTCTAGAGAAGTGGAGTTTCAGGACACATTAGTGAGGTCATCGATCCAGGGAAGTCAGATTGGTGTCATGGTATCTCTCATTAACAAAATATCTCTTAAAACATTTTTAAAAATTAAAAGCATAGGATTTGCTATCATATTTTCTCTAATTTTGAATATTTAATAACGTTTTTAAATGGTTCATGTTGGTATTTTAAAATCTCCTATTAATTTAGATGGAGCAATTCACCTTTCACATTTGCAGTTGATTTCTGAAGCATTCAAAGACACATCCAATCCTTTATCAAAATACTGTCCCTGTACATATCTTTGCTCAACTCCATGTCTATATTCAAGTTATCTTTTTCTTCCCTGGGATGGCATGATTTTTGCTCATGACTTCACATATTGGATTCCACTTTCTCAGCCTGTGTTCCTGCTTCTATAAAATGCTGGGGTTGAATTAGATAACTTCCAAGATGTCCTCTACCTTCTAATTACTGAGTTCGGTTGACCATTCACTTCTAAAGAAAGAGAACCAACCAGCTAGCAGTAGCATATGTAAACAAAGGACTCAACAAGCCACAATCTGAGCTAGAACTGATGGGCATCTAGATGTTTAAAGAATTTTGATAAAAGTTAAGGTGATCCCTCCTCCCTTTTTTTTTTTTTTTTTGATTCTCTCTTTTTATTTGTTTATTTTTTAATATTCCCTTTTGTTGCCCTTGTTTTCTTTTTTTCTTTTTTTTTTTAATTTTTTTTTTTTAATTTGAGAAAGGATTAATGAACAAAACCATAGGATAGGAGGGGTACAATTCCACACAATTCCCACCACCCAATCTCCATATCCCACCCTCCTCCCCAGTAGCTTTCCCATTCTCTATCCCTCTGGGAGCATGGACCTCCCTTTTTAAAAATTCTACTGTGATTAACTTATCAGCAGTATATTATCTCTAAAGAAAACTGTTCTAAATAATCTCTACGTAGAGTCAACTTTAATAACACATTAGGTGGTTTCATGGAGCAAGTGTGCCTGAGAGAGAGAGACATACTTAGAGACTGAGGATAGATCAGAGAGATTGGTGGTAGGAATTTGGCTAAAAAGCATGAGACGATGCAGCATGGAGAGGAAGAATGACTCAAATGTTGTTGCCCCACCCCCCCACCCCCCCAGTTGCCATCTAAGCACTATCCCCTTTATTTGAAAGGACTTGGAGATGTTTTTGTTGCAGAAATTCCCAGTACTAAAGTACACTGAGATTTACTCAGGAATAATAACCCCTAACAGCCACTGAATTTAACAAAGGAACAATTTTTTTTAATTAAGTGCTTATTCATGGTTCTAAAAGTCACATATTTCTTAGTTATTGTAGCCTTACTGTAACTAGAGAAAATTTCCTTTTATAATTAATATCTCCCAAAATGTTCCTAGAGGTTAACCCCAATGACATTTGGCATCTACTTCTATTCCTCTTTAATGAGAGAAGTCTTCCTCCTTGCCCACTCATGAGGGTAAGTCCCAACAACTAATATGTTTGTGTTCTGTGAGATTTTCGGATACTAACAAAGTTGATTGGATTAAGCAGATAGTCTCTCTACTAGAATTCTGTAAGTGAAACTAAAGTAATCCATCAGTCTAAATGGCTGAAGTGGCGATATCAAATTCAAAGCTCTGTGGGTTGGCTATATTATCAATCTTTTGGTTGCTAATGACAGAAATGCAAACTCACAAGTGCTTAAACAAAGTGTGAATGATTTATCGGCTCATTAGCTTAGCAGTCCAGAGGTCTGATGTTTAAATGTAATTGGATATGGTGTTCAAATGACTTTATTCACTGAGTCTGTCAGTTTTTGAGTTTGTTTTCCTATAGGTATCTTCATTCTCAGGCAGGTTCTTTTTCTGTAGAGGCAAATTAACCACCAGTGGCTTCATACCTAAGTTCAACCACGTTAGCAAACCCGAGAAGAAGCTCATGAGAAGAAGCTCATAGAATAATTCATGTTATTCTATAAAAATCTTCAGCAACAATTTCCAGTTTCAATTGTGACTCTTCGGACACAATAGCAAACTCTTGAGTATTTCAATGGTCTGATTTCTGTGACAGAGATGGAGATTCTCTCTCCCTTCTAGGTTCTTCTAGGTTGGCTGAGTATTAAATTAACATCAGAAATATAGAGAAGAGGAAAAAAAAAACTACATATATACAAACTAGGAGTCAACAAAGACCTGAGGGTTCCAAAGAGGGTTAGACAAAATGAGGACATATGTATGTAATTCAGACCTAAGGTGAATGATTAGGGACTTAGGTTTCAAAGAAAAGAAAGACAATGTATGCAAAGATTTTTTAAAAATCCTATGTTTGATAGAGTTGGTGTATTGCACCAAAGTAAAAGACTCTGGGGTAGGTGGGAAGTATGACAGAGGACCTAGTGGGGGTTGTATTGTTATATGGGAAACTGGGAAATGTTATGCATGTACAAACTATTGTATTTTGTAAAACACTAATTCCCCAATAAAATTTTTTTAAAAAAAAAATCATATGTTTGAGAAGCAAATGTCTTCTGGCCATTCAGAATATAATGGGATAAAGATAAATTTTATTAACAGATTTATCTAGAATCCTATTAGTAATTGAAACATTAGGTTCTGATAGAAATATCCAATATTTCTTTCTTCCTATATCACAGCCCCCATGGCATAAGGTATTCTTATCATTCAGTATTTTACTGGATTTGACATATCAATTCAATCTGAAGTATATTTTAAGTATCTCAGTATCTATTATCAGGAGTAGCAACCAATATTTGAAAATTGAGAAATATGTTTTTGGTAATTTCTTCAGCTTGAAAAGTGAGGGAGAAGGAGTTGGGCGTTGCACAACGGGTTAAGCGTATGTGGCGCAAAGCGCAAGGAACAACATAAGGATCCAGGTTCGAGCCCCCAGCTCCCCACCTGCAGGGGAGTCGCTTCACAGGCGGTGAAGCAGGTCTGCAGGTGTCTGTCTTTCTCTCCCCCTCTCTGTCTTCCCCATCTCTCTCCATTTCTCTCTGTCCTATCCAACAACAACGACATCAACAACAGTAATAACTACAACAACAATAAAAACAACAAGGACAACAAAAAGGAAATAAACATTTTGGAGTAAAAAGGTGAGGGAGAGATGAAATGGGAGAGGGAGAAAACAAAAGAGATGGTAGCATTGAGGCTCCCTACAATGTGATGGGTACCTGGCTAGGATGCACACAATGGCAAAGCAGTACACTCAACAATCAAGGAACTTTCTCAATGAAAAGAGAAACATTGTACAGCATTGATGAAGAAGCAATATACAGAATTACATATAGTGCAATCTATAATATATAAATACATATCTATGTAGAAACTACTTTTCAGTACTAGGAAAGTAATGCTAAGATTGTTAAAATAAATATATTTATTTATTAAGCTTCTTTAGAAAATAGATCAACAGGTACACATGAAAAAGTGTTCAATCGAACTTGGTGGTGGCACACATTACTATGCTTAAAGACCTAGGTTCGAGCCCCTGCTCCCTGCCTGCAAGGGGGAGTGAGTGGTGGAGCACATCTGCAGGTGTCTCTCTTTCTCTCTCTCTTTATATCTACTCTTCCTCTCTCAATTTCTCTCTGTCCAATAAAATAAAACAAAACAAAATAGAATTTTCAAAAATGTGACCACTGGGAGCAGTGGATTTGTAGTGTTAGCATCAAGCCCCTGAGATAACCCTGGCTGCAATTTTAAAAATAAATAAATAACAGATTAAAAAGAAAATCACTTGTCATGAGGGAAAGCAAAACCAAAAGCCATGAAGGCCCAGGTGGTGTCATACCTAGTTGAGCCCACATGTTACCCAGGCTCAAGCCCCCAGTCTCCACCTGCAGGGACGCAGCTTCATGAGAGTTAGAGAGGTGCTACAGGTGTCTTTCTCTATCCCTCTCTATCTCCCCCTTCCATCTCAGTCTCTCTCTGTCTTTAAGAAATGGATAAATCAATAAAATATATTTTAAAAAACAAAAACCATAGTGAGGTGTCACCTCATGCCTGTTAGAATGACTGCCATAAAAGAAAAGGGAGGAAGAGAAGAGAAGAGAAGAGAAGAGAAGAGAAGAGAAGAGAAGAGGAGAGGAGAGGAGAGGAGAGGAGAGGAGAGGAGAGGAGAGGAGAGGAGAGGAGAGGAGGGGAGGGGAGGGGAGGGGAGGGGAGGGGAGGGGAGGGGAGGGGAGGGGAGGGGAGGGGAGGGGGGGAGGGGAGGGGAGGGGAGGGGAGGGGAGGGAAGGGAAGGGAAGGGAAGGGAAGGGAAGGGAAGGGAAGAGGAGGGGAGGAAAGGGAAGAAGAGGGGAGGGAAGGGAAGGTGTCAGTCAATGTTCAGGGCGCCAGTATGCTAGGCTGGCTTCGCAGTGGGAGACAGATAACCAGGGACACACGGCTGAGCGGAGAAGCAATATTTCTTTATTAACAAGCAAATGGTTCGAAAAACTAATCTAATCTAATCACAACCCCATTTTGTCCTGCATCCTTCTCCTCCCACGGCAGCATCAGGAACCCAGGAAGTATGTAGGATAGGGGGCAGGGAGAAGCAAGAAGTGTGAAAAGGCAAGGACTAAACCAAAATTTCCCAGAGGCAGGGGGAGTGAGACCAAACCAATGTAACAGAATGATGATGTAAATAGACCACAATGTAAAGCAATGTAACAGAAGGGATCCCAGAAGGAGAACTAGAAGCATACCAACAATTTCCCCTTTTCTTTTTAACTAATTGACCATAGTAAACAGGGAGGGGAGGGAAGAGGTGGGGAGGGAAGAGAGGGGAGAGGAGGGAAGGGGAGGGGAGGGGAGGGGAGGGGAGGGGAGGGAAAGAGGAGAGAAGAGAAAAGAAGAGGACACTTGGAGATACACTTAGAATTGTGGAGAGGAAAGTAAGTTGGTGCACTCACTATGAAGAAAAGTCTGGGGGAAAGGTGGTGGCACACCTGGTCGAGCGCACATGTTGCAATGCTCAAGGACCCGGGTTCGAGTCCCTGGTCCCCACCTGGAGGGGTAAAGTTTTGCAAGTGGTGAAGCAGTGCTGCAGGTGTCTCTCTTGACTCTTTCCCTCTCTGTCTCCCCCTTCCTCTCGACTTTTGGCTGTCTCTATCGAATAAATAAAGAAAATTTTAAAAGTTAATTTTAAAAAGTCTGGAGTTTCCTTAAAAAATTTAAAATAGAATTTTATGATCTGGAAATGCTACTTCTGGGTATAAAACAAAGAAAATGAAATCTCAATGTCAAAGAATTATCCGTGCCCTCCTGTTCACTGCAATATTATTCACAACACTGCAAATATCTAAGTGACTAGCAACAGATTAACATAAGAAGTGATCTCTCTATATATGTGTGTACCAATACAGACAGACATGCACATATATAATGCAATATTTTTAGTTATAAAATTAGAACACAGGGGTCCAGGCAATAGCGCAGCTGTTAAGTGCACATGGCATGAAATGCAAGGACTGAGGTAAGGATCCAGATTTAAACCCCTGGCTCCCCACCTGCTGGGTGGGAGTCGCTTCAGAAGCAGTGAAGCAGGTCTGCAGGTGTCTTTCTCTCCCCCTCCTCTCTCAGTTTTTCTCTGTCCTACCTAACAACAACAACATCAATATCAACAATATAATAATAATAACCATAACAATGATAAAACAACAAGGGCAACAAAAGGGAGGGGATGGCCTCCAGGTGCAGTGGATTTGTGGTGCAGGCACTATGCTCCAGCAATAACCATGGAGGCAAAAAAAAAAAAAAAGACATTATTTGTCTGGAAAAATATCCAGGACCAGACAGCAGCACACTTGGTTAAATGCTCACATAACTGTGCACAAGGACCCAGGTTCAAATCCCTGGTCCCCACCTGCAGGGGGAAAGCTTCACAAGTGGTGACGCAGGGCTGCAGGTGTCTCTCTCCCCCTTATCTCTCCTCTTTCAATTTATTCTGTCTTTGTCCAATAAGAATATATATTTTTAATATTTATTTATTTTCCCCTTTGTTGCCCTTGTTTAACATTGTTGTGATTACTGATGTCGTCGTTGTTGGATAGGACAGAAAGAAATAGAGAGAGGAGGGGAAGAAAGAGAGGGGGACAGAAAGACAGATACCTGCAGACCTGCTTCACCTCTTGTGAAGCAACTCCCCTGCATGTGGGGAGCCGGGGCTGGAGCCAGCATCCTTATGCCTGTCCTTGCGATTTGCACCATGTGCACCTAACCCGCTGCGCCACTGCCAGACACCCAAGAATACTTTTAAAAAGAAAAATATCTCACATGAACAGCACACCTGCATTGCCATCTGCATGGCCCAGGTTAACTTTTGACCTGCATTACACTTCAGGAAGCTTCAGTGCCGTGGTGTCTCTCTTGCTCTCAGTCTCTTTCTCAATCTATGAAAAAGTCATCCCAGAGTGATGAAGCTTTAGTGATGGCAAAAAAAAAAAAAAAATCTTGCCATTTAAAACAACATGGGTGGAACTTGAGGGCATTTTTCAAAGTGAAATAGGCCAGATAGAAAAAAAAGGGGGGGTTGTGGGGATAAATAGCATAATCATTATGCAAAGAAACTCTCTTGCCTGAGGCTCCAAAGTTCCAGATTCAATGCCCCACACACCATACGCTAGAGCTAGGCAGTGCTCTTGTTAAAAATTAAAAAAAATTTAAAAAAGTTTTTTTTAAAGAAATATTATGTATTATATGAACCTATTTACATATGGAATTAAAGAGGGAGAAGGGGAGAGAGAGAGAGAGAGAGAGAGGAGCAGCCTTAAACTTTAAATAAAAAACAAAAAAACCTTTCAGATGGTTGCCAGATAGTAGGGCTGGAGGTGGTATAGGAGAGAAACAAAATAGGTGAAGAGCACAAATAGAGAGACAGAGACAACTAGGGTAGGGTGCATGCCTTGCCATGCCTACAACCCAGCATCAGCATCACAGCTAAGGTGCATTGGCACTAGGGAAACTACCATGCTCTGATCTATCTCTCTGCCTTTCTCCCTTCCCTCTTTTCTCGCTCTCTCCCCATCTTTCTTTCTTTCTTTCTTTCTTTCTTTCTTTCTTTCTTTCTTTCTTTCTTTATTTATTTATTTATTTATTTATTTTGCCTCCAGGGTTATCACTGGGGCTCAGTGCCTACACCACAAATCCACTGCTCCTGGAGGCTATTTTCCCCCTTTTGTTGCCCTTGTTGTTTTATCGTCGTTGTGGTTATTATTATTGTTGTTACTGATGTCGTTGTTGGATAGGACAGAGAGAAATCAAAAGAGGAGGGGAAGACAGAGAAGGGGAGAGAAAGACACCTGCAGACCAGTTCATGAAGCGACCTCCTTGCAGGTAGGCAGCCAGGGGTTCGAACCAGGATCCTTATGCCGGTCCTTGTGCTCTGCGCGAGGTGCACTTAATTTGCTACACTACTGCCCAACCCTCCTCTCCCCATCTTTATCTATCTTCATCTCTATCTTTTATTTGATTTAATATTGATTTATAAAACTGTAAGATAACAGGTGTAGAGTTCCATACTGTTCCCACCACCAGAGTTCTGTGTCCCACCCCTTACTGGAAACTGCAATAGTTCTCCCAAGATCACCAATACAGGCTGATTCTATACTTATCTTTTTCTTTTCCATTTTTTAACAGTCCTGCTTTCACTTCCTTTCTAAGTCACTCTTACACCTACTACTACTTCTGGTTGTCTTTCTTTTCTTTTTTTTTTCCTCCTCTCTCATATAAGAGAAACAGTGCCTGGCTTCCTCGGGCGTGTTCCAGATTTGCTTCCCTCTCATTGCTAGTATAAAAACAAAATTCCTGTTGACAAACACATTAGATCCTGGTGAAATGGGCTTACAGAGTCCTAGGGTTTACTTCCCCTATTAATTACCCCTCTGAGAGTATGGAACAAAAAATTTGGGGGGGCTCAGAAAGTGGGAGTTCTGGCTTCTGTAATTGTTTCCTCTCTGGACATGGCATTGGCAGGTGAATCCATATCCACAGTCTGTTTCTGTGTTTCCTTAGCGTGGTAAGGCTCTAGAAGGGTGAGGTTCTAGGAAGCATTGGTGAGATCATCTGGCCAGGGAAGTCAGGATGGAATCATAGTAGTGTCTGCAACTTGATGGCTGAAAAGCAGTAAAAAGGAAAGCAGGACAAAATGTTTAATGAACAGGAACCATAAAGTATGAATAGAGCAGATGAAAATAGAGACTAAAAAGTGGCTAAAATAGTGGCTAAAAAGTCTATTTTAGGTATGTTCCTAGGGGGCCTGTCTTAGGTCTTTGCTTGAGTTTAATAATGGTGGAATAGTAACACTGTTTGGGAAGATGGTGTCAGAGTTGAGAGTACAACTAGGAGGCAGGATTAGGGCAGAGAGTTGCTTACAAACTGGAGGAAAATATAAATGCAATTAACTGTTTACCACACTGATCTAACCTGGGGACCATATCTATTCAGATTAAGCACTAGATCCTATACAACCTCCAAGTCTTTCTCAGACTGAGCTCACAGTCCATGTTCACAGCTGGGAATATTCTCTGCTCACTTACTTCAGAACCAGTCTTTTTTGAATTCTGTCTTCATTTCTTTATCTGAATCAAAGAGTCTGCCAAGGAACAATAACTTTGTAAATGCCTAAGGTCCTAGCTTTTAAAAAAGAGAAATAAGAAGAACCATGACTTTCAATACCCCAATTAGTCAGTTCATTTTTAAGATAGACTGAGAGGCAGGGAGAGTGAAAGAAACCCCAGCAAGAAAACTGCCTTCTATGCAGTGGAGTCTGGGCTCAAACATTGTTTGTGTTCAGGGCAAAACAGCACATTATCCAAGTGAACTATTCCATCACTCTTCAAACCTTAATTTATGAAAACATATTTCAAATGGTCACCTTCCTCCCTAACCCATGTTAGATGTTCACAATTCTCTTCTGTTACTGTAAGAAGAATCATGCCAACTAGTTTTCTTTTTTTAGAATGTTCTACTGATTAAAAGAAAAAAAAAACATTGAAAACCTTTACTTTGTTAGTAACACTTACAACAAATTAGAATTGACAAAGAAATCCAAAGTCACCTAGACTACTACAAGCACAGTGAGTCTACTTCAAAGACCATCAACATGTGATTTTACAGCCTTTGATCATGTAGCCTATTTCAGTCATAGACGGTTCTTACTATTAGGTAGTTCATCTTTATGCTAATTTATAATATGCCCCCTATAATTTTATCTATTGTCATGAAAGTCAAACTGTACTTAAAATTGTATCTATTTTGTTCTCATCTTGCTAGTTAAAAGAATAAGGATAACCAGGAAAATCAGTAAATAGTAGAAGATATTTGCACATCACACATATGACAGGTGACTGATATCAAGCATCTATACAGAATTGGTACAGATATTCAAAAGAAACAAAAATAACCCAATAAAAAAGTGGACCAATAAACGAAACAGTTTTTTAAAGAAGAGATACACATGACCCACCACCAACCACATGAAAAAATATTCCATTTCACTTACCACATGCAAATGAAAACTACACTGAGATACCATCTTATACCTGAGACAATGGCTTACTTCCGAAAACCAGGAAATGACAGGGGTTGGAGAGGCTGGAGAGAAAAAGGAACATTGTTGGTGGGAATGAAAACTGATGCAGCCACTTTGGAAGACTGTGTGGAGAATCCTTAAACAAATAAAAATTTAATACCACTTTTAGGCATTTATCCAAAAGACACTCAAACACTAACTAGAAGGGACATATGTACCCCTACTTTCATAGCTGCATTATTCACAATAGCCAAAGAGTGGAAGCAGCCTAAATGCCCATCATCGTATGACTGGCTAAAGAAATTATGGGATACATATTCCATGGAATACTACTCTGTAATCAAAAAGATGACACTGTGTCTTTCAGGAAAAAATGGATGAAACTGGAGGTGATTATGCCTAGTGAAATAAGTAGAGAGATGAAAGACAAGTACCAGATGGTTTCATTTATATGTGGAATCTAGAGGTCTGATTTACATGAATTTGCCAGACTAAAAAATCCAAACAAAACACAAGTCAGCAAACTGTGTAAGACTTGTGAGAAATAGGTGGTTATCTCTGGCAGGTGGGAGGGTGGGTATATGGTGGGAGGGTGGATGTGGTGTTGACCTGCATACTTTGCACATTTATAATCTTGTAACAAACTAGTAATAACAGATAAATATTTTAAAAATTAAAAAATAAATAAGACATTCACATGAACCCAGATTGTGAAAATGAGTTACAGATTACTTAATGTGTTTTTAAATTTTTTTCAGGTAGAAATGTTAAAACTTAAATGTCAGAGTTAAGTAATAGTATTACTAGCACAGTTAATATTCGAGATAACTCTTAAACACATGCATACATTTCTTTGCAAAGAGCACCTGCAGATGTAGAACCAAAAGTGGTTTCTTTATAGACAAATGTACTTTGAAAGTTACATTAAATTGCTCTACCTGTCATAACTGGACACTTTCTATTTGAAAAATCTTCACAAATGTTTAAGCTAAAGAGCACAGCTTGTAATGATTACAGTGACAAATTCAGAAATTGATCCTCTTTTTTCCCTCTTCTGGATAATACCACACCTCTTTTCCCTCTTCTGGATAATACCACACCTCTTTTCCCTCTTCTGGATAATAACACACCTCTTTTCCCTCTTCTGGATAATTTCCAACACCACAGTTTACATATTTATCTGCTAAGAATCCCCAAAGTGAGCTCTCACCAACAGGGTAGAAGTTTCATAACTGGTGGAACAGTGCTGTAGGTATTTCTGTTTCTTTCAGTCTCTCTCTTCTCTCTTTTTTCTCTCTGTATCTACAAAAAAAAAAAAAAAAAGCAGGGTGGGGAGAGGAAGCAAAAAATGGCCACCAAGAGTGATAGATTTGTTATGTAGGCACTGAGCCAAAGCAAAAACCCCAGAGCCAAGAAAGAAAATTGTATAAAAGTCAAATTTCAACATTCATAAAATAAGTTTTATTAGACTATTGCCATGCCACTATTTGCATATTATCTATGAAAACTACCACGCTACAATAGCAGATTTATATAGTCGCAGAGACCACAGACTGAAAATACTTATTATGTGCCCTTATACAAATTAGTTTGTTGATTCTGTGTAAGTGGTCTGATTGAAGTACAATTCCACCTTACTACAACATTCCTGATCTTTTATTCTCTTTTCTCTCTTTCATTTTTAAGCACTTTTTTCCCCCTAATATTTATTTATTCCCTTTTATTTCCCTTGTTGTAGTTATTTCTGGGGCTTAGTGCCTACACTACTGAGCCACTGCTGCTGCGGCCATTTTTTCCATTTTTGTTATTGTTATTGCTGCTGTTGTTGTTGTTGGATAGGATAGAGAGAAATGGAGAGAGAGAAAGAGGGGGGAGAGACAGAGAGGGAGACAGAAAGACACCTGCAGATCTACTTAACCGCTTGTGAAGTGACCGCCCCCTGCAAGTGGGGAGCCGGGGGTTCAAACCGGTCCTTGCGCTTCACACCATGTGAGCTTAACCTGGTGAGCTACTGACCGGCCCCCTATAATTATCATATTGTCACTGATAATCACTAAACCCCAGCTGGTCTTCTCATGTGCACATGGAAATAACCATGATCATCAATAACAGGTTTCACACAGAACGCACTTCACAATCCACTATTTGTATGCTAATTATATTAAATAACACTAAATCCTACTTACCTACCAATTTCTTTAATTTCATTCAATACCTAGCAAACAATGATTATAACATTTGTTCCCTGTGGTGTCTTTTTCATAAAATTGTGACCTCTTTGTTATAAAAGATTGCAAATAAATTATCAAGTATCTTTAAAATTAGCTGAGATTAATGATCACACCTAAAAAAATATAATTACTTTAATTTCTATCTTAACTAAAAAAAACTAGGTGGATTTTCTAGTCTTTAAAAGACTAGTAAAATATCTTTTTAAAAAAATCAATAGAAGTGGCAGAGGGTAGATAGCATAATGGTTATGCAAAGCAACTCTCATGCCTGAGGCTTTGAAGTCCCAGGTTCAATCCCCTCCCCCACCATAAGCCAGAGTTGAGCAGTGCTCTGGTTAAAAAAAAAAAAAATTCCAGATGACATGATAGTATACATGGAAAAACCTAAGGAATCCAGCAAGAAGCTTTTGGAAATCATCAGCCAATACAGTAAGGTGTCAGGCTATAAAATTAACATTCAAAAGTCAGTGGCATTCCTCTATGCAAACACTAAGTTAGAAGAAATTGAAATCCAGAAATCAATTCCTTTTACTATAGCAACAAAAACAATAAAATATCTAGGAGTAAATCTAACCAAAGAAGTGAAAGACTTGTATACTGAAAATTATGAGTCACTACTCAAAGAAATTGAAAAAGACACAAAGAAGTGGAAAGATATTCCATGTTCATGGGTTGGAAGAATTAACATAATCAAAATGAATATATTACCCAGAGCCATCTACAAATTTAATGCTATCCCCATCAAGATCCCAACCACATTTTTTAGGAGAATAGAAAAAAATGCTACAAACGTTTATCTGGAACCAGAAAAGACCTAGAATTGCCAAAACAATCTTGAGAAGAAAGAACAGAACTGGAGGCATCACACTCCCAGATTTCAAACTGTATTATAGGGCCATTGTCATCAAAACTGCTTAGTACTGGAACATGAATAGACACACTGACCAGTGGAATAAATTCAGAGCCCAGAAATGAGGCCCCACACCTATGGACATTTAATCTTTGACAAAGGTGCCCAGACTATTAAATGGAGAAAGCAGAGTCTCTTCAACAAATGGTGTCGGAAACAATGGGTTGAAACATGCAGAAGAATGAAACTGAATCACTGTATTTCACCAAATACAAAAGTAAATTCCAAGTGGATCAAGGACTTCGATCTTAGACCACAAACTATCAGATACTTAGAGGAAAATATTGGCAGAACTTTTGTCCGCATAAATTTTAAAGACATTTTCAATGAAACGAATCCAATTACAAAGAAGACTAAGGCAAGCATAAACCTATGGGACTACATCAAACTAAAAAGCTTCTTCACAGCAAAAGAAACCACTACCCAAACCAAGAGACCCCTCACAGAATGGGAGATCTTTACATGCCATACATCAGACAAGAGGCAAATAACCAAAATACATAAAGAGCTTGCCAAACTCAACAACAAGACAACAAATAACCCCATCCAAAAATGGGGGGAGGACTTGGACAGAATATTCACCACAGAAGAGATCCAAAAGGCTGAGAAACACATGAAAAAATGCTCCAAGTCTCTGATTGTCAGATAAATGCAAATAAAGACAACAATGAGATACCACTTCACTCCTGTGAGAATGTCATACATCAGAAAAGGGAACAGCAGCAAATGCTGGAGAGGGTGTGGGGTCAAAGGAACCCTCCTGCACTGCTGGTGGGAATGTCAATTGGTCCAACCTCTGTGCAGAACAGTCTGGAGAACTCTCAGAAGGCTAGAAATGGACCTACCCTATGACCCTGCAATTCCTCTCCTGGGGATATATCCTAAGGAACCCAACACATCCATCCAAAAAGATCTGTGTACACATATGTTCTTGGCAGCACAATTTGTAATAGCCAAAACCTGGAAGCAACCCAGGTGTCCAACAACAGATGAGTGGTTGAGCAAGTTGTGGTATATATACACAATGGAATACTACTCAACTGTAAAAAAATGGTGACTTCACCGTTTTCAGCCAGTCTTGGATGGACCTTGAAAAATTCATGTTATGTGAAACAAGTCAGAAACAGAAGGATGAATATGGGATGATCTCACTCTCAGGCAGAAGTTGAAAAACAAGATCAGAAACGAAAACACAAGTAGAACCTGAAATGGAATTGGCATATTGCACCAAAGTAAAAGACTCTGGGGTGGGTGGGTGGGTGGGGAGAATACAGGTCCATGAAGGATGATAAATGACATAGTGGGGATTGTATTGTTTTAAATGGGAAACGGGGGAATGTTATGCATGTACAAACTATTGTATTTACTGTTGAATGTAAAACATTAATTCCCCAATAAAGAAATAAATTTTTAAAAAATTCAATAGAAGACAGGGAGGAAATAGCATAATAGGCATACAAACAGACTTTCATGCCTGAGGCTCCAGGTACAATTCCCCAACCATTATAAACCAGAGCTGAGCAATGTGCTAGGAAAAAAAAAAAAAAATCAACATTTTTTTTTTTTTGCTTCCAGGGTTATTGCTGGGGCTCGGTGCCTGCACCATGAATCCACTGCTCCTGGATACTTTTTCCCCCCTTTTTGTTGCCCTTGTTTTTTTAAATCATTGTTGTGGTTATTATTATTGTTGTTATTGATATCATTGTTGTTGGATAGGACAGAGAGAAATGGAGAGAGATGGGGAAGATCGAGGGGGGAGAGAAAGAGAGACACCTGCAGACCTGCTTCACCACTTGTGAAGTGACCCCCCCCCCCCCCCCCGCATGTGGGGAGCCCGGGGCTAGAACTGGAATCCCTATTCTGGTCCTTGCTCTTTGTGCCATGTGCGCTTAACCAGCTGTGCTACCGTGAGACCCCCAACACTTTTTTCTTTTAAGGTTTTATTTATTTATTAATGAGAAAGATAGGAGGAGCAGGGAAAGGGAAAGGGAGAGGGAGAGGGAGAGGGAGAGGGAGAGGGAGAGGGAGAACCAGACATCACCCTGGTATATGTGCTGCCTGGTATATGTGCATTGAACCCAAGTCCTCATGCTTATCTACTACACCATCTCCTAGACCACCACAGAACACTTCTGAGAAGTTTCAAAGCATTTTATAAATCTGTTTTTCTTTTCTCTTTTTTTACTTTTTTTTAAAGCAGAGAACTGAACAGCTCTTGTTTATGGTGGTGTGGGGGACTGAACCTGAGGCTTTGGAGCCACAGGCATGAGAGTTTCTTTGCATAACCATTATGCTATCTACTTCCTAACTGTCTAAATATCACAATGATTCTGTTTAATTTGAAACTCTATTTTAGTCTTGAACTTTGGCTTTATTTTAGTCTTTGAGGTGTTTCTACATAAGGAATTTATCTATTTATCTACAACACATCTAATTAACACCTAAGAATTTATAACAAGCAGGAATAGGACACATCTGGAATCTAAAGTGAATTAAAGAGTAAACTGTGGGGGCCTAGGAGGTTGTTCAGTGGTAGAATGTGTGCCATATATATAAGAGGCCCTGAGTCCTATTTCTATCACCACATAAATGAAGAAAGAGAAAATCAAATAGAATAAATGGCAGGGTGGCACTCTGGATTCAATATGGTCTCACACAATAAAAAGAAAACTTTCAAAAAAAAAGTAAAACTTTCATTTTTACACGTGTTCAAAAAAATCTTTAGATTGTACATGTATTTAGACCTCTGATGGACTTTCAGGGAGAAATTTGCTCCTCAAATGATATAGTTCTGATCCCATCTTCTGTGCATTGAACCAATAATGGTTATGCAATAAAGACATGCCTGAAGCTCCAAGGTCCCAGGTTCAATACCCAGCATCACCATAAGCCAGAGCCAAGCAGTGCTGTAGTTTCTCTCTATATGTATCTTTTTCTCTGTACAGCTCTCATTAAGATATGTAACTAAAACAAATTTTTAAAAAATTAACTATTGATTGTCTTTTTGAACCCTAAGACAGCAGGAACCTCACATCTCCACTATAGAGCCTCTACTTCCCCCAGTCCTGGAACCCTTGGATAGGGCCCACTTTCCCGTATGCCTCTCCCAATCCATATCAAATAATATTGCATCTGCCGATCACAACCTAAGCAACAGAACGATTACCACCTCAACATGCTTCACTTCAGACTGTGTCCAGAGATTTCACATGTGGAATGACAATCCTTCAGCTTCATTACTCGGGTGAGACCTTTCCTTTCATAGTATACTCTAATTCCATCCCAGGTGGTTCACTTTCTAACAAAGTCCCAAAACCTAGATATAGACCAGGTTCTGTGAGAGAGAGCATATGTTCACACGTATCCATAAACTACTGCAAAATATATACCTGAAAGCAGAAGTACACTAGAGTATGCAGTGAGTATCCCCCTAATACTTCCTTTCCACTATTCCAAGTTTTGAGTCCATGATTGCTCAACAATTTGTTTGGCTTTGTATGTTAACTCTCTTTTCAGTCACCAGGTTCAAGATGTCATCAGGATGCCAGCCAGGCTTCCCTGGACTGAAGACCCCACCAATGTGTCCTGGAGCTTCGCTTCTCCAGAGACTCACCCTACTAGGGAAAGAGAGAGGCAGACTGGGAGTATGGACCGACCAGTCAACGCCCATGTTCAGCGGGGAAGCAATTACAGAAGCCAGACCTTCTACCTTCTGCAACCCACAAAGACCCTGGGGTCCATGCTCCCAGAGGGATAGAGAATGGGAAAGCTATCAGGGGAGGGGGTGGGAAATTAAGATTTGGTGGTGGGAATTGTATGGAATTGTACCCCTCCTACCCTATGGTTTTGTTAATTTATCCTTTCTTAAATAAAAGAAAAAAATTAATTAAGTATTTATAAAATATTTACATAATACAAATATGAAAAATAACATTTTATTACATTTTACAAAATACAAAGATGTGTACACAATAATATTTTAAAAATAATTTTCAGTGTACTTAGTAACACAAATGGCTGAATAATTGCTAAATGTGAATTTTTTAATCTCTATTTTTTTATCTGGATAGAGAAATGAACAAAGAAGATGAACATAGAGAGAAATAGAGAAAGAGAAATACCTGGCTGGGGTAGATAACATAGTGGTTATGCAAAGAGAGTCTCATACCTGAGACTCTAAAGTCCCAGGTTCAATCCCCTGCAGCACCATAAGCCAGAACTGAGCAGTGTCCTGGTAAAATAATAATAATGATGATGATGATGATGATGATAGTAGTAATAATAAAGAGAAAGAGAAATACCTACAGCATTGCTTCACTGCTGGTGAGGTTTCTTACTTGAAATTGGAGACCCAGGGCTTGAATCTGAATTCTTGCACATTGTAGTATGTGTGCTCTGTTAAGTTTACTACCACCCTGCCCTATATTTGATAGGACAGACCAAAATTGAGAAGGGAGGCAGAATAGGGAGGGAGAAAGAGAGATGCCTGCAGCACTGCTAGTGAAACTTCCACACTATATATGGGGGATGGGGGCTTGAACAGGGAGCCTTGGGCATGGTAATAAGTGCTCTCAAGCAAGGCCTATTCTTTCCTACCACTCATAAGGACCAAGCACTTGCCCAGTAAGGCACTGTGCCAAGTGTAGGGCATGCAGAAAGAAGAAGACAGACTGTCCCACCAAGCATGCTGGGTAGTGGAGGGTCAGCAGGCACTACCATTCACTTTCATTCAAAATATCAAAGCACACTCACTTTTTGATAATAATTGACCCCAGGAAGAATGACCCTAGATATAACAGGTAAAAACTGGTAACACATTAGTTATCAAGGCTCTGTGTGGCTTCTGAACACATGAATCTCATGATGAAGAAGTCATCCACAGAATCCTTTAGTCAACTGCTCATCCTATATTCCTGGAGATAATTAAGGGACGTGACAGTTTCTATAAGGCAGGTGACTCAGATAATGTCATTCCAGTTAGTTTTCTAAACTTTGTGCCCCATCTGCCAGAGGGAGAAGGCTGTTGGGGATATATATGATGTCTAAAAAGCACTTCTTATCAGGTCTGACTCAGATTAAGTGTTTAGTGAGATCTATTTTTTATTTTTGTGGATATACAGTTAGTTTTATTATAACAGTGCAAGTTGTACAATTTAGTATTCAAAAGTAAATCCTCATCCTTCATTTCCTATCAAATTTTTAAAAATAAATAGGAACCAACTTACATTCCCACCAGCAGACTTAGACTGGTTTGGTGTATTGTACCAAAGCAAAGGATTCTGGGGAAGAAGGACAGGCAGAGGAGGAAGGGGGCAGTGGTAGGGGGAGACGTGGTCCTGGACCTAATCTGCGTGTCAGAGTGTTTTGCAGACACCTATATTGGAGGTGCAAATAGTACCCATGTGCCATCAACTGTACTGTAAACTATTAACATACCGTAGAAAAACAAGTAGAAATGGGGTGGGGGGTTAAACCTGGGGACTTGGAGCCTCAGACATGAAAGTCTCTTTGTATAACTGTTATGCCGTCTCCCCCTGCCTTTATATTAAAGTGTTCTAAGCACACAATAGTTAATTTCAACTTTACTTTAGATGAATTTGACTTTTTTATATAAAATAAAAATATTGACAAAGCTATAGGATAAGAGAGGTACAATTCCACACAATTCCCACCACCGAAGTTCCTTATCCCATCCCCTCCATTGGAAGCTTTCCTATTCTTTACCCATCTGGGAGTATGGACCCAGGATCATTATGGAGTGCAGGAGGTGGAAGGTCTAGCTTCAGTAATTGCTTCTCTGCTGGACATGGACTTTGACAGGTCGATCCATACTCCCAACCTGTTTCTATCTTTCTTTAGTAGAGCCTTTTGGGAGTCACATCCCTTTTTTGGGAGTCACATCCCTTTAATGAGAGAAGAATACTCTTATTAAGAAACAGGGATGCATTGGATCGACCTTCTCGTGGTGCATCCCGTGAGTACCCATTCATTGGGGAAACTGACGATCCTTCCTAGCCGACTGAATCCATGTGGATCCCAGTCACTTTCAAAGCCAGCAACAAGCAGCTCCTGACAGCTTTCAACCTGACACTGTTGACTGGCTACGGAAGAAGGGCAAACGCTAGAAGAAGAATTAAGAAACAAAGGTCATAGACAAAAGCTATCAAAAGTGCAGGCTGAATTAACAAAGTAATTTAAAACATAAACAAAATGTCTATGAAGCCAAAACTAACCAGCTTTCTAGGCATAATTTGAAGCCTCTATCAAATATTCATTCATTCGGTCAGTAGCCCAGTGGGTTAAGCGCACGTGACGCGAAGAGCAGGGACCAGCATAAGGATCCTGGTTTGAGCCCCCGGCTCCCCACCTCCAGGGGAGTCACTTCACAGGTGGGGAAGCAGGTCTGCAGGTGTCTATCTTTCTCTCCCCCTCTCTGTCTTCCCCTCCTCTCTCCATTTCTCTCTGTCCTATCTAAAAACGACAACATCAATAACAATAATAATAACTACAACAACAATAAAAACAACAAGGGCAACAAAAAGGAAAATAAATAATTTTTTTAAAAAAATTCAAATATTCCTTCCCTGGTTGCAGGTGCTCTGTCAACTCTAGACAAACGACCCAAACATCCTACTCAAGAGAGCTGTTTGCAGACCAGTTTATTTTTCCTATCTGTCCTGAGTAGAAGTTTTGCAAGAGTTGCCATTCTCAAGGGAAGAAGGTAGGTAGGATTTTATGACAAAAATTAAGTCAAGAAAAGAAGCACAACTACTGGGGGGAGGGGGGTTGGATGGTAGCGTAGCTGGTTAAGCGCACATGGCGCGAAGCACAAGGACGCACATGGCGCGAAGCATAAGGACAGGAGTAAGGATCCGGGTTTGAGCCCCAGGATCCCCACCTACCGGTGGTGGGGGGGGGCACCTCACAAATGGTGAAGCAGGTCTGCAGGTGTTTAACCCCTTCTCCCATCCCTCCCCCCTCCCCCACCCCTCCCCCCTCCTCTAGATCTGATCTCTCTGTTCTATCCAACAACAATGGCAACAGTGGGGGGGCGGGGTGGAGAAGAAAAGAAAAAAAACTACTGTAATTTTTTTCCACCCATACAGACCTACAGAAGAAATAGAAGTAGATACTGGAGGCTTTTAAAGTTGGAAGTTCCAAAGGTTGCCCAAATCAACTGCGTTAAACAGGACTAAAGGAGATTAGGAACAAGATAAAAGCTAAAGATTTCAAGGAAAAACAGCCTCCCTTTGTCTAACAGCAACCCATGGGGTCATGAAGTAATTTCTTATCAGGGATAAGGTTTTTCTTTTTAATGGTAAGGGTTTGGCTTTTTGAAGTGTTATCTGTAATGTGCACATTACTCTTCAAAAAAAAAAAAACTTTTTCATTGGGAGGAATTGTCTTTTAAAACTCATCTCCTAAATTACTTTAATTTGAAGTCTTTTTTAATGTCTGACTCTGAGAAACTCTTTCTGTGTGGTGATCAAAATCTTCAAATCAAAAGACACTGCAGTACAGACTTCCACAACTATTTGACCTTACCTAGAACCAAAATATCCAACTAATACCTGCCGCCCCCACTTGTACATTTACATGCTCACTTTTGTCACTAAAATGTTAAGTTGTTCTAGAATCTGGGAAAATTTATAGTTATAGCAATTCCAGGAAGAAACAAGATTTGTTCTGTCTCTACTACACACATGCTGCCACACAAATAGCAGATTTCACAAAGAGTTGCTGGTCTAAAAGAATCCACTTGTGTATTTAAAAGGCTAACTTTGGGCAGAGCAGACAGCATAATAGTTATACAAACAACTTTCATACCTGAAGTTCTGAGGTTCCAGGTTCAATCCTTGGCACTACCATAAATTAGAATTGAGCAGTGTTCTGGAATGAATAGATAAGTACATACATAGATGGCGGACGTTCATTTAGAAGAATTAAGAAATTAGGCTGCCTTGTATTTGCTGCTGTTACTTCTTGAAATAACAACTAAGAGGATAAAAGTAAAACAGAATAAAGAAATGCTATATTTCAGGGCAGGGAAAAATTACATAAAGGCTATGTAAGCAGACTCTCATGCCTGAGGCTCTGAAGTCCCAGGTTCAACCCCCTACACCGCTATAAGGTTATGTAAGCAGACTCTGATGCCTGAGGCTCTGAAGTCACAGGTTCAACCCCCTACACCGCTATAAACCAGAGCTGAGCAGTGCTCTGGCAACTAAATAAATACGAAGTGCAAGGACCAGCATAAGGATTGGTTCAAGCCCCTGGCTCCCCACAGGCAGGGGGGTTCCTTCATGGGCTACACAGGTGGTGAAGCAGGTCTGCAGGTGTCTGTCTTTCTCTCCCCCTCTCTACCTCCCCTCCTCTCTCGATTTACCTCTGTCCTATCCAACAACAAAAGCAATGACAATAATAATAATAATAATAATAATAATAATAATAATAATAATAACTACAGCAAGGGCAACAAATGGAAAAAATGGCCTCCAGGAGCAGTGGGTTTGTAGTGCAGGCACCGAGCCCCAACAATGAACCTGGAGGCAAAATTAAATAAATAAATAAATAAATAAATAAGAAGGAAAGAAAGAAACAAAGAAAGGAGGGAGGGGGAGGGAAAAAAGGAGACAGAAAAGAAATACTGTATTTTGAATCAAGTTTTTAAAAATGACTTTATTGTAGGACACAGCACAGTAATGCAAAAAGACTTGATGCCTGAGACTCAGGTCCCAGGTTCATCCCCAGCACCACCACAAGCTAGAGCTAAGCAGTGCTTTTGGTCACTCTTTATATATTTGTACTTTTCTTTCTCGTAAAGTGAAATCTTTTTTAAAATTAAAAAAAAATTGTGATTCACACACCTTCAAATTCACCCTTCTTCAGTGAGCATCTCAATGATTTTTTTAGTTACTTTAGTGTTTAGTAACTTTCTTGCCACAGTTTGTTTTAGAAGATTTATTTCCACCACCCATGAAGCATCCTCTTGCCCAGTTATTACAGAATTCTTCCCCAGATTCTGTGCCAGACACCAGTGAATTCACTTTCTGTCTCTCTCATCGCATTACCCTCTCCAAGTAAAGATAAGTAAAAGAAAGCTGAGGGTGCATCTTACAGGTAGAAGGATATGAGAAGTAGGTAGTAAAGAACCTACTTTTCCTAAGTTTTCAGGATTTTTAAGGGCATGCAAGGGGATCTTGGATACTAGGCAAACAGACTGAGTTAAAGCCAGTGTAGCCTTTGCAATTCAACTACAGATAATAGCATTTACAAGAGATTAATACTTTAAGAATACTATAAAAAGTTTTGTTATCTTAATTCTAAGAATAACTTCAACCCCAAAGTTGAAAGGAAATCAAGCTTTCAAGTAAGATAATTTTAACTCTCCAGCATTCCTGTAAAATTAAATTAAATCAAATATTATTTTATTTGTGCCTATAAGACTTTAGTGTTGATCATTTCTTTGAACAAATTACATAGTGATGGGATTGAAATACAGAAGTTACTTCTAAAACATGTTTTTTTCCCCAATCTCTCATGTATATTATTAGTGTATTTTTGAGTCCGGTAAATATATCAAACGATTATGTTTTTGGTTGGCAAGAAAAAAAAACTTGTAACCACTTACTTTGTACCCTCTGGAGTTTATGTATTTTAAGAAAGCTTTTAACTTCAAGTTTATCTTGTTTACATCCTGACTTCCAGGTATCCTCACCTCTGGAAAGAACACATGGCTTCCCAGAAATTTACCACGGATTTTACAAGGGGCCTTTTCACATTAGAAGAGAACACTGTTTTGTCAAGTGATGATGAGAAATTTGTTAAAAATCTAACCCAGACGGAACTCTAAATTTGGGGAAGTTCATGGCACTGTGTCAAATTGATGATGGTTACAGATTCCTCAAGAAGTTATTTTATACTACTTGGAGGAAAGCGATATTTGCTGTGGCTTTTTATTGTTTATTATTATTATTCCTTGCATTAATAAAAAAACAAATGCTGCTTTTGTATCTTTGATGGGTTGGGCACTTTACAGACTGTAGAATTCCAATTACCCCATCCAGTCAGTGAAGGTGGAACTTTTGGAGAAAACAAATAATTGCAGAAATAAATGCATTTTGCTAGCAGCTTTCATATCTTCTCCAAGTGGGGGGCTGCAGTGGGGCTCCCCTGCTAAACTTGAAAGCAAAGTTTAAGGTTTGGGTAACTTCTTTAAGTTACAGAAGAAAGTTGTAGCCTCGCCCGCTTGCTCTTGCAGATCATTAAAAAAAGTTTGATTTGTGTTTGTCAGAAAACCAACCGGTGTGCTAAACTGCTCTAGCTAAAACTAAACGAGTTTCCTTCTGACTCCTTTGAATTTTGAGGGGGAAATCTTAAATGGAAACGTCTCACACTCTTGGCGGCGGGTGTGTGTGTGTGTGGGGGGGTGTAGATCACAGTTGAAATATTTATATATAGATCATGCAGTGGGACTAAGGGAGAGGAATTCTATGCCGAGACTGATGTCTACAAGAAGAATTTGCCAAACCGAAGCAAGGAGGAGAGTGCAGGCGGGCAAGTGCTTGTGCTTGGTCCATTCTCAGCTTAGAAGTCAAGCCCAACTTTGTGTGTAACCAGTGAACGTGGGCAACGCCACGAAGGTCTCTCTGTCCTCACAGTCAGTAACTTTTCAGTTTTCAGGACTTGCATAGAAGATTTCACTTTCAGAGTAAACAGGCACCTCATTTCCATGAAAGAATATATGTATACATGTCTTTGCATTTCCCTGCAGGTCTACCAAGTGCCCGGCAGAACTTCTGGTACTTAGTAGAAGCTCATTAACAACAAACCACACACACACACACACACACACACACTCCACTAATCACTTCCTTCTTCTTCTAGCATTTGCCCTTCTTCCGTAGCCAGTCAACAGCGTCAGGTTGAGCCTGATGTAAAGTTTCGAGACCTCCTTTGAAGCACTTCCTGAGAACCAGGCACAAGTCTGGAGCTTCAGATTGGGAAGGCAAAGAATGCGAATCCCCAAGTCAAAGCCCATTAGACTCAAGAAATGCCCCGCCCCTGGGCTGCAAAGTTCCATTCCTACAGCTGCAAGGTGGTGGCTGTTTCATGGTTTTTTTTTTCTCCCTGCCCCTAAAATACACTGCAGACTTTCCCCCCCAGAGGTGACGCAATGTCCTTAACACCCCACCCCCAACTTGATTTTTAAAAAAAGAGAGAGAAAAGAAAGCACAGGGGGTTGAAGGAGGACGTGCTACCCCTCGGTTTCCCACAACTCCAGCCCTTCCCTTTCCTCCCAGTCTAGCCCTTTCCAGCCGCTTCCCATCCGCAACTCCCCCAACCCCCCCTCACTAAAAGTTTGACGACCGCAAAGGAAACTGGAAAAAAAAAAAGTTTCTTGCCCCAGTCCTGGCCAGCCCTCAGCATCTCTTTTGTTCGCGGCGAACCCACAGCCCCCCTGACGTCACCCGGAGCCCGGCCAATCGGCACGCGGGCGGCGGCGGGGGCTGGAGGGGCGCCGGGTCCCTCCTCTCCGGCGCCCGGGGCCTCGCGGGGGGCGGAGGGGACTGTCCCATATAAACCCCCGCTCCGGACTGGGTCGCCAGCGCCGGCTCTCAGCTGCAGGGGAACCCCGGGAACCGGGCGCCAGCGAGAGAGAGGGAACCTTCAGACACAACTTCTCTCCTTTCCCTTCCGTCAGTCCCTTCGCCCAGCTCCTGTCCCCATCCTCCAGCCCCGGCCTTCTTGGAGGTGTCACCCCCAACCCCCCACCCCTCCCCAGGAGGCGCAGGAAGGGCTTACTCCAGCAGGCTGCGAAGGGGACCCAACTTGGTGGCAACTTGCCTCCTGGTGAGGGCGCCCCCTCCACCGCCGTCTCAAGATGCTCAGGGCTCCCGGCCCCGGGCTGCTGCTGCTGGCCGCCCTGTGCCTGGGCTCCGCCGTGCCTGCCACCGGAGTCTCCAAGAGCAAGAGGCAGGCCCAGCAAATCGTGCAGCCCCAGACCCCGGTGGCTGTCTCCCAAAGCAAGCGTGAGTACCGACCCGGGGCTGGCTGTCGCGGGGATGGGACCAGAGTCAACCAAAGTTGCAGCAGAAGTTTTTGCGTGCGCCTGTGTGCACGCCTTAGACGGAAACTGACTGTGGACACAAAAGGGACTTGGCTTGTGCCGCCGGGGTCTGGGCGCCTCGGATAAGATAACACATGGCGCTGAGGGGTGGGGGAAGAGGTTCTGGGACAGCTTAAGTGCGCTCCTCATCATCCATTCTGAGTTTTTCCAGACTTGCCTTTAAAGAGAAAACTGATGCACGGCTTTCCCACTTGGAATTGGTGTGGCCTTGAAGCTCCTTGTCTTGTTCTTTTTAAATATGTTATTGATTCATTTCTTAAAGAGTGAGAGATAGAGAGAGAAAAATACAGTGAAACTCAAAAGACTAGAGCACGTTTCAACTCTGGCTTATAGGGGAATGCTGGGAATTGAACCTCAGACTTCAGAGCCCAGGCATTAGTCTTGCATAACTATTAATATTATGTTAACCCTCAGCCTGCTTCTTGTCTTTTTAAATAATTGGTTAAGTGCTTTCAAACAGAGCGGGCTTTGGACAGAGATGGGGTGAGTGGCCATAATTCTCCAAGAAAAAAAATCCAGGATTCTTCCAGTTTTTCAAAGACACACCCTCTCTCTTTGCCTTGGCAAAGGGAAACCTCTTAAACTTACTCTTCTAGACTTATTACCCCCAAAGAGCACTGAAGTTCCATGAATGTTTTTAAAACCTAGTTCCGCTTATCTGCTCTTCAAAATGTTTCCTCCCTTTGATGTCGACCCCTGGCCAGATGGAAATGACGTCACTGTACAACATCTAACTAAGTTAAAAGGGTTTTTTTTTTTAAAGTATCTGAATATCTACATGTACAAATTGTGGTTAACTTTAGACATTGCTAACCTCTATACCTATATTTTTATGGAATACTGATTTTATTTTTTCTGGAGTCCTGCCAATCAACCTAGTTTTCTGTTTGGTGTATAGAGTCAACATTTAGTTGTACAAGAAGATGGCATCTTTTGGGAAAGGCGGGGGATGAGAAATGCATTAACTTTTCCCCCCTTCGATTCTTTACAGTTGGCTGTTATGATAATGGGAAACACTACCAGATAAACCAGCAGTGGGAGCGCACCTACCTGGGCAATGCCTTGGTCTGTACCTGCTATGGAGGGAGCCGAGGTTTTAACTGCGAGAGTAAGCCTGAACGTAAGTGTTGAAGGTTGGCAGTTGTCTTTAGTTTTTAAATTGATTTATTTTCATGAGGAAGAATGACCAGAACATCACTCAGCTCTGGTATATATGGTAGTTCTGGTGGAAGTGGTAGCCCTGATATATATGGTAATGGAAATTGAGCCTGGGACCCTACACATTCAAGTCTTGTATGCTACCTACCATAGTGCTATCTCCCGGTCCTATGACTGATAGTATCTTTAACTATGGGTAAGTGGTGCTGGTTAGTAAAGCTTTTCATTAGTAGTAAGTATACATATACCATTTTTTAAATAGAATTATGATTTCTCTTAAAAATTTTAGGGTTTTTTAAACCTTTATTTATTTATTGGCTAGAGGCAGCCAGAGATTGAAAGGGAAGGGGGTGATAGAGAGGGAGAGACAGTGAGACACCTGCAGCACTGCTTCACTACTCACAAAGCTTTCCCCCTACAGGTGAGGACCAGGGGCTTGAACCCTGGTCCTTGCGTGCTGTAATATGTGTGTTCAACCAGGTGCACCACCACCTACCTCTCTTAAAAATTTTAGTAACTGCTGTATTTGCCTTACCCATACTACTTTTATCTTTGAAACAAAAGAACAAATGTGTCCCCGGCCCCTACCCTTTTTTTTTTTTTTTTTTCCCTTACCACAGCGCTGCTCAGCTCTGGTGCATAGTGGTGCTAGTGATTAAACCTGGGACCTCAGAGCCTCAGGCATGTGAACCAGTTTGCATAATCATTATGCTATCTTCCCAGCTCTACCTCTAATTGCTTAAACCTTCCATTTGTGCTGTGTTACTTATAGGACAGAAAAATGTTGTCCTTTGGATGGATTTAGTTGAATAGAGAAGCTTGTTATATGTGAAGCTCTCACAGACTTTTCTTCTTCCTGCAGCTGAAGAGACTTGCTTTGACAAGTACACTGGGAGCACTTACCGAGTGGGTGACACTTATGAACGACCTAAAGATCACATGATCTGGGACTGTACCTGCATTGGGGCTGGCCGAGGGAGAATAAGTTGCACCATTGCAAGTAAGAGAGGATGCTGGCATATCATGAACATGAGCTTCTGTATTGCTGTCATTTTTTTCTTATCTATGACTGGATTATCTTAACCCCAGGGGAAACGACCTAACTGGTTCCAGAATTTATAATAGATGGTTCTGAGCGCTGGTGGAATCAGTGTTTAATCTGTATGGATTTAGCAGCGTGCCTGCCTATGTGGGGTATATTAAGACATGCTTAGAGGAAGGGACTGCCCATCTTACATTACTGGGCACCTTCAAGTAAGACTAGTCATGTGATTCTCTACATTGATTAGGAAGGTGGTCGCAAAGAGTGAATTAGCTTCAAAAGTTTGCTCTTCTTGCTTGAAAGAAATATCTTCAGAAGGGTGAGTATGGGATGACCTCACTCATGGACAGAAGTTGAGAAATAAGAATATAAAAATGAAACACAAAGTAGAATTTGAATTGGGTTTGGTGTATTGCATTGCACCAAAGTAAAGGACTCTGGGGCTGTACAGGGGTGGGCTTTCAGGTCCTGGTGCATGATGGTGGACGAGGACCTAGGCTGGGGGTAAGAGTGGTTTGCAAAAAACTGAGAAATTTTACATGTTAACCCATTAATTCTCCAATTAAAAACTGTGGATATTAGCTAAAGAATTTAATAAGAAGCTTAAATAAATACTGTCAATATTCTTTATTTAAGAAACAAAATCATTTTCGTCTCACAGAAACAGTCTAATTGTCCTGTGACCAGTTGTGAAGACCTAGGAAGCAGAGCTCTCTATTATATGAATAAGGGGAAACAATTGGCCCAATGATGTTTTCAAGGTTCTTTGGGGACTGGACTGACTCATCAATTCTAGCTTAGCTAAGGCATTTTCTCAGTATGAATCACTGGGTCACCAAGATTCTATTAACATAGAATTTACTTTTTTTTTTCCAATTCTTCTTTGAAATATATGACTTTTTTTTTTTTGCCTCCAGGGTTATTGCTGGGGCTCAGTGCCTGCACCATGAATCCACTGCTCCTGGAGGCCAATTTTTTTTCCCTCTTTTGTTGCCCTTGTTGTTGTAGCCTTGTTGTGGTTATTATTGTTGTTGTTGATGTCATTCGTTATTGGATAGGACAGAGAGAAGGGGAAGAAAGATAGACACCTGCAGACCTGCTTCACTGCCTGTGAAGCGACTCCTCTGCAGGTGGGGAGCTGGGGGCTCAAACCGGGATCCTTGCGCTTTGCGCCACGTGCTTAACCCGCTGCACTACCACCCGACCCCCCAAATATATCACTTTAAAGTCCTCTGTCCCCAAAATTAATTTGATTCCTATGAATAGGGCCAATCAACTTTCCTCACACATGATGGTTAAGAGTTATCCAGATTTCTTTGGGGAAATGTAGAAATGTACCCTTGTGACAGCAAAAATCCTGTAAATCAACATTTCCTCAATAAAGTGATAGTGGAGTTGAAGAAATGACAGTTATCCAAGTTCATTAATGTATTTCAAGGGTCAGTGGTCCATATTGATTACTATCTAGTGGAAAGTTCAGCCTTGGATATATTATTTTGCTTAACAACCTAGGAAAGTACCCAGATTTCCACACTGTTATGTACGTATCTATTTGCTTCCTTCAGGAAATGACATTTCTGTCCTGAAGTAAAATGTGATATTCTGGGAAGCTAAAATGCCTTGCCCAATGTGGTCTTTTCATTGTCTTGGTCTTAGGTTCAATCTGCCCTGTATGTGTAGAAACCTTGCCTACCAGTTTTTCTTTTCTGCTTTAGGACCCAATTTTCTGTGATCTCTCTGGGGAACCAGGATTTATGATATTTTTCTTAGTTTGTTATTCAGTTATCTCTAGTTTCCTACTGTGCTTAAGCAAGATATTTCATTGAGTGATTGAATGGACTAAAGCTGTTCTGGGTGTCATGACTTTGGTAATCTAAGTAATGTGTCTTGGGTGCAACCTGAGACTCTTTCTGTCAATATTCTCTGGCCTGTTTTCTCTAACGTTTGCTTATTTTCATGAACAGATCGCTGCCATGAAGGGGGTCAATCCTATAAGATTGGAGATACTTGGAGGAGACCGCATGAAACTGGTGGTTACATGTTGGAGTGTGTCTGTCTTGGGAATGGAAAAGGAGAGTGGACCTGCAAGCCCATAGGTGTGTGACTTTGGGGGGCAGGAGGGAGCCACAGTGTTGGGGTTGGATGAGACCAAGAGTGAAAAACTACTGAAATTTCTTTTCACTTATTATTTATTAGATACAAACAGAAACAAATTGAGATGAAATGAAGATAGAGATAGAGGAGAGAGAGAGAGAGAGAGAGAGAGAGAGAGAGAGAGACACCAAGATGGAGATCTGCCTGGAGCATTTCTTCACTGCTCTACTCTGAAACTTTTCCCCTGTAGGTGAGGACCTGGGGCTTGATCCTGGGTCATTGCACATTGTAACATATATACTTAACTAGGTGCGCCCCTACCTGGCACCCTGAAATTTTATATAATCCACAGTCTTCTTGAAGGAATCAGATTAAAAAATCAAACCAACAAAAACCTGCTATATGTAGAAATGGTAATTTTACTTCACAACACAGGTACAGTTGAAGATTTTAGGAAGATGTCATTTCTTTTGTCTAATATTTGACTTCAGATTCCTTCTTGGTCAATATATAAATCATTTAAAGGGAAAAAACAATCTTGACACATTTCTTTATTAGATTAGACTGTACTGAGACATAAATGATATATGCTCTTGTCACACCTTGACTAGTTCCTTTTTCAAAGTAAAAACTGTGGATGGTCTCATCCCTCTGTTGAACTCCACAGGTACAAATCTAAAAGTTTCTAGCTATATACCCCTTTATTCATTGCTGTTTAATTCAAGGGCTTTTTGGTTATCTCTGTTTTTATAGAAATTCAAATCTCAAATAGTTTGTCTATACATTCATAACTGGTCATTCATAATTAAGATTGGAACTTGGCACATTTAGTCTCCCACAGACTGGATACATTCATAGATTCTTTTCACTTAAGATAGTGGTATGTAAAATGGTACTAGTTGAAACTATATAGTCCATGTACTTATTAGGAGAACAGAATTTCTGCCTGCCAACTTGGTTTGAGCTTTCTTTTGCTTTGGTTACTTAACTGTGTGCTTAGTTACAGGGTGTGTCTTTCTTTTAGAACAGTGTACCATTTAAGAAAATGTGGCTGGATTTTTGCTTACACAATGTGCTTTAAATTACAGGGAAACTGCACAATTCAAAATGATCTCCTTTTTTTTCTGTTTCCCCGCCCCCAAATTTTCTTACAGCTGAGAAATGCTTTGATCATGCTGCTGGGACTTCCTACGTTGTTGGAGAAACGTGGGAAAAGCCCTACCAAGGATGGATGATGGTGGATTGTACTTGTCTGGGAGAAGGCAATGGCCGTATCACCTGTACCTCTAGAAGTATGTTTCAGATCTTAATATTAAAGATGAGGCCAGGTGGTGTTTTCTGCATTTCTAGAAAGAAATGTGAAGTGATATCACTTAAAACACACTCAGTGCAACAATGGGATTTAGTAACTTAAATCTCAAGAAAATTTCCTTAATCCTCTCCTTAAAAAAATGACTGGGTGGGGCCAGATAGCATAATGGTTATGCAAAGAGACTCATACCTGAGGCTCCAATGTCCCAAATTCAATTCCCTATACCACCATAAGCCAGAGTTGAACAGTGCTCTGGTAAAAAAAAAAACAAACAAAAAACTAACTTTCAAAAATTATTTTCTACTCTGGCAGTGAAGATAAGATCTCTTATTTAAATCTTCTCAATAGACTTACTAGTGCTGTGAGAATTGGTCTCTGCCATTTTTACTCCATTTAAGATTGTCTAGAAGTAAAACATTGCCCTAGGGTTTTAGAACCCCATCTTTGAAATTTCAAAAAGATAGCAAACATGGAGTTTATTGAAGCAAACAGTCATCACTTATTGGAAAGATAAATAAATTTAAAGTCAACTAACTATTAAAGTAATCTTATATATCCCACTTAAAATGTTTAGTGATGTTAAAGTGCTAACCCAAGTTTGAATTATCTGCTAGCAAAAAAATAACTTTCTCATGGGACATGATGACATGTTCTGATCAAATCTCCAAGCAACTTATTTGTTCATTAGCTACTTTAACTCTTTTTAAAAATTTCTTGACCTCATTAGATTTTTGGCATTTGGAGTTTTATTATGATCAGCAGACTTCCAGGTCATTGGTGGCAGTTCTTTAGATTAAGACAAGTTAGCTGTCTAGTTAAAACTCTTCTATCTATTATTTAAAATTCTTCCAATGATAAGATGGGAAATTTTTCTCAAGGAAAAACTATTCCATAAGATTTTCTGTATCCCTGCTTTGTACAAGATAGTATAGGGATGTAAAAATGAGTTGGACATTAGTCCAGACTTCAAAGAGGATTTAATAAGTAGGCCAGAGGGATGAGAAACACTTATACATATTCATTATCTACAAAATACAATATTAAAGGCTTTATTTAGTACAAGTATTGAAAAGATACTACAGCGGCTCAGAGAAGAAAATATTTTTATCTGAGAATTTGAAGCAAAGAAATAAAGGGTGTAGTTAGCAATGAGATCTTATTTCAGACTTCTGCTTTGGTGTTAAGTAAATGTGGTGTGTACTGTGTGAGTTTATATCAAATTACTCTTTTTTTCTCACAAACTAACTCTATACCCTATATTGCAGCATATAAACAATGCTGAATTATCAAAGTGATCAATGTGTCATACCACTGCCTGCAAAGATTAACAGTAATTTAGCTACAAGCAATCATTTCACATGTATAATCCCACTTTCTCATTTAAAGGTCAACAGTGAACAATTCAAGGAAGAGTTTTGTGTTTGTGATTTTGAATAAGGGAATGAGGGTGAGGGAGGAGTTTGGTTAGGAGAGATGACAACATTTTGGTCAAAGAAGTTCACAGTCATATGAATATTATTAAGCCAGAGCACTATACAACTCCAGCTTTTGGTGGTGGTGCCCAGGAGTGAACTTGGGGCCTCAGCCTCAAGCATCAAAGTCTTTTTGAGTAACCACTAAGTATTTATGTATAACCACTAAGCTATCTCCCTGGCCCCTGAATTGTTTTAATAGAATAAGTGTAGAAAGAAGTGCTTCTATCTTTTTATGGATTCTTAGGGCATTTGGAAGATACTTCTTGAGACCTACATGCCTACCTACTATTTAGTTTTCTCTAAAAAGTTCTCCATAGGGGAAAAAAAAAAAAAGGTCATATATAGTACTATATGGACGGAAGTCTAAGAGAGAGCTTGAGAAAAAGGAAAGAGGAAGGAAGAATAGAAAACCAGAGAATGAATTTAGTCTGAACAGTTGAGAAACATTTTTAGAAAATTAATGAAGAATGATGAAATGTTGGGCAGAGAAGGGGACCTGGACTAAACCATACAGCTCTCTTTCCAGTCTAACCAATGCCGTCCCATCTTTCAGAAATTCGACACCTATGACACCATACAGCTCTCTTTCCAGTCTAACCAATGCCGTCCCATCTTTCAGAAATTCGACACCTATGACACCATACAGCTCTCTTTCCAGTCTAACCAATGCCGTCCCATCTTTCAGAAATTCGACACCTATGACACCATACAGCTCTCTTTCCAGTCTAACCAATGCCGTCCCATCTTTCAGAAATTCGACACCTATGACACCATACAGCTCTCTTTCCAGTCTAACCAATGCCGTCCCATCTTTCAGAAATTCGACACCTATGACACCAAGCTGACTATGAACATATGACCAAAATAGCTTGCGGAACTTTACACCACTATATTTCTATTTTTCAGGGTTGAACTGAGCATTTGCTAAGCTTGACCTGGTTCACATATTTCAACTTTCCCCTTCTGCTACAGACAGGTGCAATGATCAGGACACAAAGACATCATATAGAATTGGAGATACCTGGAGCAAGAAGGATAACCGGGGACACCTGCTCCAGTGCATCTGCACAGGCAATGGCAGAGGGGAGTGGAAGTGTGAAAGGCATGCGTCTCTGCAGACCACCTCTACCGGTGAGGCACAGACTGGAGCCGGAAATAGGAC
This sequence comes from Erinaceus europaeus, assembly GCF_950295315.1. Taxonomy (NCBI): domain Eukaryota; kingdom Metazoa; phylum Chordata; class Mammalia; order Eulipotyphla; family Erinaceidae; genus Erinaceus; species Erinaceus europaeus. Next base: position 19,379,338 of record NC_080168.1, read on the forward strand.
AGCATGTCTGCTCTTCCTGCAAATACATCTTTCCTTTGACTTTCTTTCATTCTTCCCCTTTCTTCTTTCCTTTCTGTCTTTCTTTCTTTGCTTCTTTCTTCTTTTTTTTTTGTACCCCACCGCCTTGACTTTCCATTAGAGAATGATTCACATTGTTTCAGCTTATAAAGCAAGTCCATGTATAGATTATTTATTTAATAATTTGATAGAGACAGAGAGACATCAAGGAGGGAGGAGGCGTTATCGATGGAGAGAGACACCTACAACACTGGTTAATCATTCATGAAGCTTCACCCTTACAGGTGGGGGCCGAGGTTTGAACGCAGCTTCCTGTGCATGGTAGCATGTGCGCTCTACTAGGTGCACCTCTGCCTGGCTCCAGCCAGTCCTAAATTGAGATGACAGTGGATCTTAGGGAGAAAAACATATTGACCTCCATAGATTAAACTGATGATTTAAAAAATGCTGACACCATAAAACCTGCATAATTATATAAATGATAAGAGATATATAAGTATGCATCTCTTTCTATAGGTTCATAAATAACACACATGCATATGAATTTTGAGTATCTAAAGCAGATTTTAATAAAAATGAGAAAGAATTGTGATGAGTCAGCTATGACTGGTTCCTCAGTGCATTTATTCTTTTTTGGAGTGGAATCCAGCCCCTCATTCTGACAGTCAATTCAGCTGTTTTACTGTGGAAGCAATCCTTTATGTGTGGTTCCCATGCTGTAGTCAACTTTGCTGCCTTCCATGAAAATGCAAAATCATTTTCTTCTTGTGTTGACATTCTCTATCTGTGAAATTCAGAAGAAGCCTAGAAATGAGGATGAATGATTCAATCTCTGAATAAGCTTTATTTCTGATTTAAGAAAAAGATCTTCGTGTTGTAGTGTGTCTTATAAGAGTCTATAGAAACTTGGCAACCAAGATATGTGCCATTTCTGTACCAGGAACTTTTCAAAACAGTGTCAGGATCAGAAATGTTCAGACACAGTGATTATATGTCTGTTGGTAAGAGAAGCGAAAAAGATCATTCACAGTGAAGAGAGATATGTGGCAAGAGCATGAAGGTACAGGACAGGACAGTAGGTATAGCTCAGTAAGGCAAGGTGTAGAGCAAGAAGCTAGGTATGTTAAGTTAGGAAGGTATGGACTATGCTTCCTGCATTGAGTAAGGAGTTGTTGAAGGTATCCACTTGGTTGATTGAAAGAATAGTAACTGCAATTTAGAAATATAATTCTACTAGTCTCAGACAAGTTAGGAGATGGAGACCATTTTGGTAGATTCATGTGAATTACTTCCTAGGCTAAATGCAAAAACTATTACAGAAGGAAAGAAATACTTCTCCCCAGTTCTAGAGTGGTAACAACATAGATTTAAGGGAGACATAGATGGAACCCCAAAGATCTCAATTCCAGAAAGTAGTTATTCTGCATGTTTGTTTGTTTGTTTGATTGATTGATTGTTTTTTCTTAGCCCAGTTTTGTGACTTTTCAATCTCATGCCCTTAGGAACTGGTACCATCACAGATGTCCGGACAGCTATTTACCAGCCCCAGCCTCAACCTCAGCCAGTTCCACATGGCCACTGTGTCACAGACAGTGGTGTGGTTTACTCTGTGGGGATGCAGTGGCTGAAGACACAAGGAAATAATCAGATGCTCTGCACTTGTCTGGGCAATGGAGTGAGCTGCCAAGAGACAGGTCTGCATTCTCTTTCAAAATAATTACTGGTATCTTTAGTTATTATTTAGTTTTTGAAAGGCAATGCATTCATTTACAAAAATAAATGTAAAACAAGAAATGCGTTTTATCCTACCACCCAGTAATAACAACTGGGATTGACATTTTGATAGATTTTTCTTTCAATCTTTTTTCTTTTTTAAATCAGTATATTTCCCTTCCTGTGGTGAGGCTTAAACTGCTGTGGATTATCATTATTTACCTAAAATATTACTACAAGAGGGCAGTTTTCTGAATAGCTAACCATCCCTATTTTATACTTTAAATCTCCAATTTCAGGAGCTTTGTGATGTAAACGTCTTTCAATAGCCCAGTGAATGTCTTCTGGGCCTTAACAGTAGTAGTGACCATCAGTAGTGATTGACATACTTGATTTTTCCCTTAGAGCAACCTCATAGGTTAATCCTGGCATCACTTACAAAGGCATCTATATATCCCTCCAACATCTTCTGATTCACTTCCACTTTATTGTAGCCTTACTAAGAGGGAAAGTGAGGCATGTTAGCAGAGTTGTAACAAAGGATGTCAGCAGAAGAACTCAGATGTTGATCTAGCCACAAAAAGAAGGCATGGCTCTCTGAGTGTAATGCCCTTGACTGGCACTAGCTAGACTTAACAACTTTTCGCTTTAAAAGCATAAACTCAATCACTGATTTAACTTCAAAATTAGCAGAAACTGTTAGGAGATAAATGCAAGTTCAGTTACTGAGACTCTGTTGATTATATGCTTGTAGCTACAACCCAAACATATGGTGGAAATTCCAATGGGGAGCCCTGTGTCCTGCCATTCACCTATAATGGCAGGACTTTCTATTCCTGTACAACAGAAGGGCGGCAGGATGGACGTCTCTGGTGCAGCACAACTTCCAACTATGAGCAAGACCAGAAGTATTCTTTCTGTACTGACCATACTGGTGAGTATTGGGAACAGTGAGGAAAGCCTGCTTCTTATGCCCTAGTGCTCTTTGTCAGTTAATGTTGTACAAGAAATATTCCTTTTATTTTGTCTGGACCCAAGAGACACAGCATTAACTTAGCAGTTGAAGGTCCTCTCATGTTCCACCAGTACGCTTGGGAGATGGCAATAAAAGAAAAGCCTTTCCATTCCTTTATCATTTATTTCCAATAAGTTAAGACAGTGGTGTCATAAAGATATTGTTTGTCTGTGTTTTGTTTGTTTGTTTGTTTTTACTGAAACACTGCTCAGCTCTGACTTATGCTGGGGATTGAACCTGGGACCTTTAGTGACACAGGAATTAAAAGATTTTTGCTGTTATTTTGTTTTTGCAAAGCCATTCTGCTAACTTCCCATCCCAGTAAAGATACTTTTATATTAAAATCAGTCCAGTGTATCTCACAGGGCTGGGGGAATATACAAGGTGGGTGTTGAATCCTTTGCTTCTCTCCTGCTTGAAACTGTTTTACTTAAAATTATCATTATTATTATTATTAGGAAAATGAGAGTAAAAAGTGGCTTTGAGTCTATCTTGAAGGTGAAGGTGAATGCACTAAGGAAGCTTAGAAACTATATTTTCTGGTGTCTTCTATTATGAGACAGACTCTATGAATCACAGGTAGAAGCCAGGCTTCCTATAGTCAGCCCTCTCTGTCCATTGGAAAATTCAGTCATAATTGTTTTCTTTTTATTTGTGTATTTGTTCTCAGCTCTGGTTCAAACCCGTGGTGGAAATTCCAATGGTGCCTTGTGCCACTTCCCTTTCTTATATAACAACCACAACTACACTGACTGTACGTCTGAGGGCAGGAGAGACAACATGAAATGGTGTGGAACCACCTGGAACTATGATGCTGACCAGAAGTTTGGATTCTGCCCCATGGCTGGTAAGATGAAGCCCCTGTAAACAACTATTTATGGAGTAAGATAAGTATGGTGTCAAGTTCCTATTCCACCTATTCAGACCGAGTTTTGGAAACTCTGTGATATGTACATACATATACAAATTATAATTTTGTACTATATAATTTTATGTACTATTGAGATGATTTCGTGTCCACATGTATATGAGAAAATACTTTTCTTAACTCAGGGTATAAAATTTTGCACAGGTTTGCCTGTGTTTTATAAAGAACACACAACTAAGTGACACAAAACTTAATATGTAACTGACTGCTCTAGTCATTGACCTACAATATTTACACATGATTTTGGAGTCATGTTTAACCAACATTAGCTCATCAGTTTTGAAATACCCAGATGACCCAAACTCTATTTTTCACAAGGAATTTCCCCCTCACTCCCCCCCCCCCAAAAAAAAGTATGTTTGAATGAAAGGAAAAAGGGAGACCAATCCAGTAACAGTTAACTTTCAAGTTTCAAGACCTCACTTACTGTATTTAACACTCCATTTGTGGAACAGAGAACCTGTGCATTTATTGTGCATTGCCAAGTACGAGTAGGAAACAGATGACCCACAGTTAAGATTCACGTCTCTCATTTTATCAAAAGAGAATCTTGGGTTTGGAAGAAGAGACTTTGGCATGCAATACCATTCCCATACACAGGCTTTCTGTTTTAGTCAGAGTAAATTACAACAATAAAAAGTTAGGGAGTAGTAGTCAAAGGACATCTTCTAGCACGGTGCAGATCCTTTCTGTAGACATACACATGTTACCATGGTTTAACACTCCTTAGTCTTTCCTGTAATCATTCCCTATAATATGTCATGTCTTTGAAATATTTTCTTCCTCTAGAGTTTAAAACTCACCGCTCCCGACAGCACTGCTGAGATTTCTTTGAGGCATAGAGAATACTTTCTCAAACCAGGGTTCTTATAATAACCAAACTTCAATAATACTGCATAGCTTTTCGACCGGATCATCTCTCCAATGTGCATGTCTCATCCCATTTCTCGACAGCTCATGAGGAAGTCTGCACAACTGACGGGGTCATGTATCGCATTGGAGATCAGTGGGATAAGCAGCATGATATGGGCCACATGATGAAGTGCACATGTGTTGGGAATGGTCGTGGGGAATGGACATGTGTCGCCTATTCCCAACTCCGAGGTATGCTTTGTTTATCAAAGAAAACATTCAAGGGGCAGGGCTAGATAGCATAATGGCTATGCAGAGACTTTTATGCCTGAGGCTCCAAAGTCCCAGGTTCAATCCCTCACATCACTTTAAATCAGAGCTGAGCAGTGCTCTGGTAAAAAAAAGAAAGGAAGGAAGAAAGGAAGAAAGGGAGAAAGAAAGAAAGAAGGAAAGAAAGAAAGAAAGAAAGAAAGAGAGAAAGAAAGAAAGAGGGAGAGAAAACATTTAAAAGATAAAGGGTACAGAGAGACAAACTTTACGTGGCCACTTGTACCTGACCGAAAGGAGATGAAAAGCATTGCCCTTCTGTTAGCCTGCTGCCCTGGATAAGTGTCCCCGGCTAGAGAGCCAGTTAAGAAAGGCTGAAAGACAGTATGTCTTAGAAAATAATGGTGGGGCAGTCCGGCGATAGCACAGCGGGTTAAGTGCAGGTGGCGCCAAGCTCAAGGACCGGCATAAGGTTCCCGTTCGAGCCCTCGGCTCCTCACCTGCAGGGGAATCGCTTCACTAGCCGTGAAGTAGGTCTGCAGGTGTCTGTCTTTCTCTCCCCCTCTGTCTTCCCCTCCTCTCTCCATTTCTCTCTGTCCTTTCCAACAACGACGATATCAATAACAACAACAATAAAAAAACAAAGGGTAACAAAAGGGAAAACAAATAAAAAAGAACAAAGAAAATAATGGTGAAAACTCCTTGAAACAAGAGAGTAGCATATGCGTCTGAGTAACTGGTGCATGCGCTTGGAAAAGAGGCAGAGATGGGGAGGCAAGATAATAGAAGAGTGAGCACATGGGCTTTAGTCAAAACACCTGATTTAAATTCTAGCTATACGATGTGGGCTTTTTAGGAAGTTGTTCTAACTATCCATCAATCGCCTGCAAAAAGAATCAATAATAAGGGGAGTCAGGCGG